>NC_068913.1:34504924-34807954 GCF_023091745.1 Budorcas taxicolor | reverse complement strand
AATTTTCATGCTCCAGTGTTTCCTTCTAGATTCATGGATGTTTACGCTTGTGTGAGAATTTAGAGGTCAATGTATGCAGGTCATTTATTACACCAAGTCTCTGAAATGCTAAGTCACTTGACTGAAGGCCATATAATCAGCAAGGGTCGAGTTAACAACATAGATTTTTCTGACACTGAGTTTGCTGTTCTTTCTATCATGTTGAGAGGGATCCTAATGGTGAAGATTTCAGATTGGCTACTATAGGGTGCGTGTTAGGGGCACAGGTGCAATCAGACTCTCTAGCTGTTTTACTTCAGCTTTGTGGCAAGTTTCTCTCACTTGATTTTGTTTTTGTCCTTGATCAGTTACATTACTGACTAGGGTTCTCAGCCTCCTTAATCAATCAAAATTGATGAGAGGCCAGTCAAGAAATTTAGACAAGGCATTATTACTGGGGCTCATGCTGCAGCAAAGAGGAGGGAAAACAAATAACAGGTTCCCTTATATGGGGTAACAGTAGGGGTGTCAGGAAGGTCTCCTGGGGAAGGAAATGTCAATCCACTCCAGTATTTGTTGCCTGGGAAATTCCATGGACAGAGGAGCCTGGTGGGCTGAGCTATTGTCTATTGGGTCGCAGAGAGTCAGACAGGACTTAAAGGACTTGTTGTGACTAAACAACAGCAAGGGGTGGGTCCAGGGCTCAGGGTGGAGGGGTGGCTTAGGTAATTTGCCCACTTCTTTGGGGATATTGTGTGCAGGGGGCTTGCACAGTAGCTTGCTTTTGCCTCCCACTCTTCAAAAGTGGCAGTTAGGTTTTTGGTCTCTTCATACCATCTTGTCCATAATTTGCCCCAACCGCACATGCACATGATTATTTTTAGTTTCTTATACTTTGTTTTCATTTTGTTACTCCAGGGGTATTTGTCCAGATGCAAGCACTGCAGCCAATGGTCCCGGTCGTAGGTCCTGCTGCTGCTGCTGCTGCTGCTAAGTCGCTTCAGTTGTGTCTGACTCTGTGCGACCCCATAGACAGCAGCCCACCAGGCTCCTCCGTCCCTGGGATTCTCCAGGCAAGAACACTGGAGTGGGTTTCCATTTCCACCTCCAATGCATGAAAGTGAAAAGTGAAAGGGAAGTCGCTCAAGTCGTCTCCGACTCTTCGCGACCCCATGGACTGCAGCCCACCAGGGTCCTCTATCCATGGGACTTTCCAGGCAAGAGTACTGGAGTGGGGTGCCATTGCCTTCTCTGGTCGGAGGTCCTAGCCTGCCTCATTTAGACTTGCCTGTTTTAATCACCATTTTTCAGGACTCAGGAGAAGGGCTGTAGTTCGAGGGTATACTCTGCCTTAGTAGTGTCTGAAGTCCAATTATTTGGGATTCTAAAGCTGGCCAGCTGAGACCTGGGGTTTATTTTGTTGCACATGCTTGAAAATGCATGAAAGAAATATTGTTCATTACAAGTTGCATTTTGTTGTAGCTCAAAATTAAATTACATATTAAAATACCTTAAATGGTATTAACATTTCTCATGTTATTAGAAAATGAGGACATACTACTAACCCCAGTAGTGTAAAAGAAATTGCAAAATTTGTCATTTATCACATGACCTTTTCTTGAGACACTGATGAATTCTGATTCTTATCTTTTAGTTGGTTTCCCTTGTGTTAGTCCTTCCCAGTGAGGAATTCTGTAGTTCAACTGAATTTTTGACTGCATTGTCTCTGTTACTTGACATAACCTGCCATGACCTTGTAGCTATTGCGTTGCTTCTAATCACTGTCGTATTGCCTGTTTTTTTCCAGGAACTGGAAATTTAGTTTGCAATTAACATTCTACTATCACTTCTACTTTTATTCCTTTTATTTTGCTGATTATTATGCATTACAGTCAAATAGTGCTCCCTCAAGCCAAGTATATTGGGGCTTCCTAGGTGCTAGTGGTAAAGAACCTGCCTATCAGTTCAAGAGATGCTAAGGGATGTGGATTTGATCCCTAGGTCAGGAAGATCCCCTGGAGGAGGGCATGGCAACCCACTCCAGTATTTTTGCCTGGAGAATGCCATGGACAGAGGATTCTGGAGGGCTACAGTCCATGGGGTCACAAAGAGTTGGACACAACTAAAGCGACTACAAGCCAATTATATTATCTTATTACCATTTTATCACATGACAAAGATGAACCTTCTTGCTATTCTACAGTCTAGTTTTTCTCATTCTGTTATCTTTGTTACTCTAAATACAGTAAATTCCAAAGATCATGCTTTAAAATTGCCATCTGGGTGGCTCAAAACATCTCACATTGAGTATTGGACTTGTTTTTGCTTTCTTTCTTTTTATTACTTATTTATTTATTAATCTGACTGTGCTGGCTCTTAGTTATGGCATGTGGGATCTTTAGCTGGGCGTGTGAACTCTTAGTTGCCACATGTGGGATCTAGCACCCTGACCAGGGTTCGAACCTGGGCCCTCTGCATTGGGAGTGTGGAGTCTTAGCCACTGGACCACCAGGGAAGTCCCCAACCTCTGAACTTCTGATCCTGTCGCCAGATTGGCTTCTCGTTCAGTTGCATATCTGAGTCAACACCATCATTTACTTCATATCAGAAACCTGGGGAAAGGGGCAGTCAACCTCGGCACCTGCTTCTCCCCTACTTTCTGTGTCAGACTTGAATCCATTTTCTCCTCAACAGTGATAATAGCCTTGTAATCCCTGGAGAAAGGAAGGTCAATCCACTCCAGTATCCTTGCCTGGAGGATCTCATGGACAGAGGGTCGGACATGACTGAAGCGACTTAGCACACAGGCAGGCATGCAATTTTGTCAAACCATAATAACTACTATCCTCTCTTACCTGAGTTACTATCAGAGCTTCCCACCTGGCTTCTCCATATCCATTCTAGAACGCTTATAATGCACTCTCCACAGCAGGAAAAGTAACTTGTAAAAATGCACATATGGCCATGTCACACACCCATGTAAAGACTTGCAATGCCTTTCCGTTGCTCTCAGGTTCAATTCCCCATTCATCTCTGTAGCTACAGGCTGCTTCTCTCTTTGCTCCTTCGTGATCCAGGCATGCTGGCCTCTGTCAGCTCCTTGGAGCTTTACTGGGCATGGTGTTCCTCTTGCCCACCCTCCTGGAGTGGTCTTTCTCTACCCCTATACCCTCTTCTACCCCTTACAACTGGCCAACATACATTTACATGGAAACATACACACACACACACACACACACACACACACACACACACCAGCAGGTGGCTAATTGATTCATTCTTCTGCTTCAAACATCAGTTCCTCAGAGAAATATTCCCTATTCTTCTGGGTTAGATTTTGTCATCTTGATAGTAGTTCACAGAGTATATTGCACTTCTCCTTCCTATTAAACATCACAATTGCAATTTTTGCTCATTACAAAATGTGTCTTTCCCATTGAGATATAAACTCTGGAAGGGCAGCCCGTTTCTGCTTTGTTCTTCTGTTTCCCAACAAAGGAAGGATAGTGAACATGGTAAATATTTACTGAATGAAAGAATGGCTAAATTAATACTGTTGTTCATCCCCTGGCTTTTTCTCTCTTTATACTGGGCCTTCCTCATTTTGAATCATCATTCCACATTTGTAGAACAAGTTTGAAAGATCTTAGCTGATAAACATCTCTACATTCATTTAACATTCTTAGAAAGATTCCTTTTAAGATGAGGAAACTAAGACTCAGTGAAGCTGAAAGAGTCCCATCTTTCTGAGACCATGAAGAAGAAGACATGTGTGCTAGTGTGCTCAGTCGTGTCTGACTCTTTGCGACCCCATGAAATGTAACCCACCAAGCTTCTCTGTCCATGGGATTTCCCAGGCAAGAGTACTGGAGTGGGCTGCCATTTCCTCCTCCAAGGAATCTTCCCGACCCAGGGATCAAACTCGAGTCTCCTGTGGGACCTATATCGCACAGACTTTTTACCCACCAAGTCATCGGAGAGGCCTTTATGAAGAAAATAGGGCATCAATACATTTTTAAAAATGCTTAGGGCATGTCTGAAATTCTTTGAACTATGTATCAAAATCAATAGATTTGATTTTCAGTTTTGTGTACATATTGCAAATAAAAATCAGGACATGTTATAGTCATTTACCTAAAAATAAATAAAATAATTATTCACAAACGAATAATCTTTATTTATGGCTTTTTGTATATAAACATTTTTATAAAACGGGAATTCCCTGATGGTCCAGTGCTTATGACTCAGCACTTTCACTGCTGAGGCCTGAGTTCATTCTCTGGTTGTGGAATTAAGATCCCATGAGCCATGTGGTCTGGCCAAAAAAAAAAAAAAAAAAGGTTTAGTTATGCATAGAGCAAATTACCTTTACTGAAGATAAAGACTGGGAAATTTCTGGAGACTGTTAAATGTTCGAGATTTGTGACTAGCATTGAAAAGAATTTTCTGCTCTTTGTCACTACATGCTTTACCCTGGTGCCACAAGAAATATATTATTTACAAAATTTTTTATAGCAGTGCTCCAGATGGTTCTATCAGACCTAAGAATCCCATAACAACAAAACTTAACAAATATTTATTGAGCAATTGTACTGAACACTCTAGGCGTAAAGAGAAATGAGTTAACCCTTGCCCTCAAAAGAGCTCCTAATGTATCAGAGGAAAGAAGTAAAAATAATGACTATATTTATTGAGCTGTAAATCATTGCTGACACAATTAGGGCTATCATTATATTTATTTTTAAAGAAAACTAAGACTCAGTGATGTTTAAAAAAGCTGTAAAATAACACCTAGTCAGTGACCAATAGGACAGAAATTTGCATTCAAGATCCCATACAGCAATTTGAACTTTGGAACCCACATCTTTAACCACTTCTGTATGTTTCCTCAGGTTCAAATGACAGAGTGTTTAGAAAGAAGAACTGAGATCTTTTCTCAGGCCTCTATTGTGCTACTTAAGGACATCCTTTTTTTTTTTTTTTTAAGAGCCTATATATCCACATTTGAACTTTACCCTAAAAATAATCACATAGATTAATGCTAAATGCAGCTCTATTAGAGAGGATGAATATTTGAGGTACATATTTTGTTGTTGAAAGGGTACTTAAAATAGTCTCCATCCATGTGCCAAGGAAAGCAATTCAAATTCATGAAAATGTAAAACCAACCTGAATCAACAATTGTTACATATTTTCAACAGTTTCTTATAAGTATATTCAGGCCTGTTAAAACTATTGAGCTGGAGTATGTTTAAATGATTTAATAGGCAGTTTTCAGAGCTAGTTTCTGAATGAGATAGCTCTCAGCGTAGCCTTGAGACATGGGGAGATTGGTAATTAAATCCAGAAAGGTGTTGTCATGGGCTCTATGGGTGGAATGTGTGAGAAGAGTTTTTTAGTATTCATAACTACTATTAGCTTGGGCGTGACAGCAGGAAGCCTAGTTTACGTGTCTGGATGGTATAACTACATGTGTTTCTTGATTTTTTTCTCTTCCATTATGGTTTAAAGGATATTGAATACAGTTCCCTATGCTAGACAGTAGAACCTCATTGTTTACCTGTTTTTTTTTTTTTAATTTATTTTTCACTGGGGGATAATTGCTTTACAATGTTGTATTGGTTTCTGCCAAACAATAACGCGAATCAGCCAAGAGTATACATCTGTCCCCTTCCTTCTGAGCCTCCCTCCAATGACCCCCTCTCCTATCCCACCCCTCTATGTTGTCAGAGCACCAGGTCTGAACTCGATGCATCATACAGTAACTTCCCACTAGCTATCTGTTTTAATATGGTAATGTATATGTTCCAAAGCTACTCTCTGTTCATCGCACCCTCTCCTTCCCTTGCTGTGCCCACAAGTCTGTTCTCTGTCTGCGTCTCTATTCCTGCCTTGCAAATGGGTTCATCAGTACCATTTCCCTTGCTGTTGTCATTTAGTTGCTAAGTCATGTCCAACTTTTTGTGACTCCATGGACTATATAGCCTGCCAGGTTCATCTGTCCATGGAATTTCACAGTCAAGAAGACTGGAATGGGGTGGTATTTCCATCTCCATGGGATCCTCCTAACCCAGGGATTGAACCCACGTCTCCTGCATTGGGAGGTGGATTCTTTATCACTGAGCCACCTGGGAAACCCACCTTTTCTAGATTCCATATGTACGTGTTAATGTATGATATTTGTTTTTCTCTTTCTGACTTACTTCACTCTGTGTAACAGGTTTTAGGTTCATCTACCTCGATGATGTGATCACTAATCTAGAGCCACACATCTTGGAATGTGAAGTCAAGTGGGCCTTAGAAAGCATCACTACGAACAAAGCTAGTGGAGGTGATGGAATTCCAGTTGAGCTGTTTCAAATCCTGAAAGATGATGCTGTGAAAGTGTTGCACTCAATATGTCAGCAAATGTGGAAAATTCAGCAGTGGCCATAGGACTGGAAAAGGTCAGTTTTCATACCAATTCCAAAGAAAGGCAATGCCAAAGAATGCTCAAACTACTGCACAATTGCACTCATCTCACATGCTAGTAAAGTAATGCTCAAAATTCACCAAGCCAGACTTCAGCAATACGTGAACCGTGAACTCCCTGATGTTCAAGCTGGTTTTAGAAAAGGCAGAGGAACCAGAGATCAAATTGCCAACATCTGCTGGATCATGGAAAAAGCAAGAGAGTTCCACAAAAACATCTATTTCTGCTTTATTGACTAGGCCAAAGCCTTTGACTCTGTGGATCACAATAAACTGGAAAATTCTGAAAGAGACGGGAACACCAGACCACCTAATCTGCCTCTTAAGAAATCTGTATGCAGGTCAGGAAGCAACAGTTAGAACTGGACATGGAACAACAGACTGGTTCCAAATAGGAAAAGGAGTACGTCAAGGCCGTATATTGTCACCCTACTTATTTAACTTCTATGCAGAGTACATCATGAGAAACGCTGGATTGGAAGAAACACAAGCTGGAATCCAGATTGCCCGGAGAAATATCAATAACCTCAGATATGCAGATGACACCACCCTTATGGCAGAAAGTGAAGAGGAACTCAAAAGCCTCTTGATGAAAGTCAAAGAGGAGAGTGAAAAAGTTGGCTTAAAGCTCAACATTCAGAAAATGAATATCATGGCATCTGGTCCCATCACTTCATGGGAAATAGATGGGGAAACAGTAGAAACAGTGTCAAACTTTATTTTTGGGGGCTCCAAAATCACTGCAGATGGTTACTGCAGCCATGAAATTAAAAGACGCTTACTCCTTGGAAGAAAACTTATGACCAACCTAGATAGTATATTCAAAAGTAGAGACATTACTTTGCCGACTAAGGTCCGTCTAGTCAAGGCTATGGTTTTTCCAGTAGTCATGTATGGATGTGAGAGTTGGATTGTGAAGAAGGCTGAACGCCGAAGAATTGATGCTTTTGAACTGTGGTGTTGGAGAAGACTCTTGAGAGTCCCTTGGACTGCAAGGAGATCCAACCAGTCCATTCTGAAGGAGATCAGCCCTGGGATTTCTTTGGAGGGAATGATGCGGAAGCTGAAACTCCAGTCCTTTGCCACCTCATGCGAAGAGTTGACTCATTGGAAAAGACTCTGATGCTGGGAGGGATTGGGGGCAGGAGGAGAAGGGGATGACCGAGGATGAGATGGCTGGATGGCATCATGGACTCGATGGAAGTGAGTCTGAGTAAACTCCGGGAGATGGTGATGGACAGGGAGGCCTGGTGTGCTGAGATTCATGGGGTCGCAAAGAGTCAGACACGACTGAGCAACTGAACTGAACTGAACTGCACCTCGCTAGAACTGACTCAAATGCTCATTTTTATGGCTGAGTAATATTCCATTGTGTGTATGTACTACAACTTCCTTGTCTATTCATCTGTCGATGGACATCTAGGTTGGTCTCATGTCCTGGCTACTGTAAATAGTGCTGCAATGAACATTGGGGTCTTTTTCAATTATAGTTTTCTCAGGGCATATGCCCAGTAGTGGGACCGCTGGGGCATGTGGTAGTTTTACTCCTAGTCTTTTAAGGAATCTCCATACTGTTCTCCATAATGGCTGTATGAACTTGCATTCCCACCAACAGTGCAAGAGTGTTCCCTTTTCTCCACACTCTCTCCAACATTTATTATTTGTAATTTTTTGATGATGGCAATTCTGACCAGTATGAGTATAGTAGTTTATATCTGTTAATCCCATTTCAGAATTTCAGGATTTTAGAATTTATGTAATTTCCTTAAAAGGAAGCAAAGGAAGTACTCAGGGAAATGGGGATAATTGGAAGAATGAATAAAAATATGGAATGGGAAAGCAAAGCTGCATAATACTTTTTTTAATTTAAATTTATTTATTTTAATTGGAGGCTAATTACTTTACAATATTTTATTGGTTCTGCCACACATCAACATGAATCCACCACGGGTGTACACATCTTCCCCATCCTGAACCCCCCTCCCTCCTCCCTCACCGTATCATCCCTCTGGGTCATCCCATGCACCAGCCCCAAGGATCATGTATTGAACCTGGACTGGCAGTTCATTTCTTATATGATATTATACATGTTTCCATGCCTTTCCCCCAAATCATCCCACCCTCTCCCTCTCCCACAGAGTCCAAAAGTCTGTTCTATACATCTGTGTCTCTTTTGCTGTCTCAGATACAGGGTTATGGTTACCATCTTTCTAAATTCCATATATATGCGTTAGTATACTGTATTGGTGTTTTTCTTCGTGGCTTACTTCACTCTGTATAATCGGCTCCAGTTTCATCCACCTCATTAGAACTGATTCAAATATCTTCTTTTTAATGGCTGAGTAATACTCCATTGTGTATATGTACCACAGCTTTCTTATCCATTCATCTGCTGATGGACATCCAGGTTGCTTCTTTGTCCTGGCTATTATAAACAGTGCTGTGATGAACATTGGGGGTACATGTGTCTCTTTCATTTCTGGTTTCCTCGAACTACATGCCCAGCAGTGGAATTGCTGGGTCATAAGGCAGTTCTATTTCCAGTTTTTTAAGGAATCTCCACACTGTTCTCCATCATGGCTGTACTAGTTTGCATTCCCACCAACAGTGTAAGAGGGTTCCCTTTTCTCTGCACCCTCTCCAGCATTTATTGCTTGTAGACTTTTGGATAGCAGCCACTCGGACTGGCGTGAAATGATACCTCATTGTGGTTTTGACTTGCAATTCTCTGATAATGAGTGATGTTGGGCATCTTTTCATGTGTTTGTTTGCCATCTGTATGTCTTCTTTGGAGAAATGTCTGTTTAGTTCTTTGGCCCATTTTTTGATTGGATCATTTATTTTTCTGGAATTGAGCTGCAGGAGTTGCTTGTATATTTTTGAGATTAGTTGTTTGTCAGTTGCTTCCTTTGATATTATTTCCTCCCATTCTGAAGGCCATCTTTTCACCTTGCTTATAGTTTCCTTTGTTGTGCAGAAGCTTTTAAGTTTAATTAGGTCCCATTTGTTTATTTTTGCTTTAATTTCCAATATTCTGGGAGGTGGGTCATAGAGGATCCTGCTGTGATTTATGTCAAAGAGTGTTTTGCCTGTGTTCTCCTCTAGGAGTTTTATAGTTTCTGGTCTTACATTTAGATCTTTAATTCATTTTGAGTTTATTTTTGTATATGGTGTTAGAAAGTGTCCTAGTTTCATTCTTTTACACGTGGTTGAATAGTTTTCCTAGCACCACTTGTTAAAGAGATTGTCTTTTCTCCATTGTATATTCTTGCCTCCTTTGTCAAAGATAAGGTGTCCATATGTGTGTGGATTGATCTCTGGGCTTTCTATTTTGTTCGGTTGATCTGTATTTCTGTCTTTGTGCCAGTACCATACTGTCTTGATGACTGTGGCTTTGTAGTAGAGCCTGAAGTCAGGCAGCTTGATTCCTCCAGCTCCATTTTTCTTTCTCAAGATTGCTTTGGCTATTCGAGGTTTTTTGTATTTCCGTACAAATTGTGAAATTATTTGTTCTAGCTCTGTGAAAAATATTGTTGGTAGCTTGATAGGGATTGCATTGAATCTCTAGATTGCTTTGGGTAGTATACTCATTTTCACTATATTGATTCTTCCGGTCTATGAACATGGTATATTTCTCCATCTATTAGTGTCCTCTTTGATTTCTTTCACCAGTGTTTTATAGTTTTCTATGTATAGGTCTTTAGTTTCTTTAGGTAGATATATTCCTAAGTATTTTATTCTTTTCGTTGCAATGGTGAATGGAATTGTTTCCTTCTCTTTCTATTTTCTCACTATTAGTGTATAGGAATGCAAGGGATTTCTGTGTGTTGATTTTATATCCTGCAACTTTACTGTATTCATTGATTAGCTCTAGTAATTTTCTGGTGGAGTCTTTAGGGTTTTCTACTAGAGGATCATGTCATCTGCAAACAGTGAGAGTTTTACTTCTTCTTTTCCAATTTGGATTCCTTTTATTTCTTTTCTGCTCTGATTGCTGTGGCCAAAACTTCCAGAACTATGTTGAATAGTAGTTGTGAAAGTGGGCACCCTTGTCTTGTTCCTGACTTTAGGGGAAATGCTTTCAATTTTTCACCATTGAGGATAATGTTTGCTGTGGGTTTGTCATATATAGCTTTAAATATGTTGAGGTATGTTCCTTCTATTCCTGCTCTCTGGAGAGTTTTTATCATAAATGGATGTTGAATTTTGTCAAAGGCCTTCTCTGCATCTATTGAGATAATCATATGGCTTTTATTTTTCAATTTGTTAATGTGGTGAATTACATTGATTGATTTGCGGATATTGAAGAATCCTTGCATCCCTGGGATAAAACCCACTTGGTCATGGTGTATGATCTTTTTAATGTGTTGTTGGATTCTGATTGCTAGAATTTTGTTAAGGATTTTTGCATCTATGTTCATCAGTGCTATTGGCCTGTAGTTTTCTTTTTTTGTGGCATCTTTGTCTGGTTTTGGTATTAGGGTGATGGTGGCCTCATAGAATGAGTTTGGAAGTTTCCCTTCCTCTGCAATTTTCTGGAAGAGTTTGAGTAGGATAGGTGTTAGCTCTTCTCTAAATTTTTGGTAGAATTCAGCTGTGAAGCCGTCTGGACCTGGGCTTTTGTTTGCTGGAAGATTTCTGATTACAGTTTCAATTTCCATGCTTGTGATGGGTCTGTTAAGATTTTCTATTTCTTCCTGGTTCAGTTTTGGAAAGTTGTACTCTTCTAAGAATTTGTCCATTTCTTCCACGTTGTCCATTTTATTGGCATATAGTTGCTGATAGTAGTCTCTTATGATCCTTTGTATTTCTGTGTTGTCTGTTGTGATGTCTCTATTTTCATTTATAATTTTTTTGATTTGATTTTTCTCCGTTTGTTTCTTGTTGAGTCTGGCTAATGGTTTGTCAATTTTATTTGTCCTTTCAAAGAATCAGCTTTTGGCTTTGTTGATTTATGCTATGCTCTCTTTGTTTCTTTTGCATTTATTTCTTCCCTAATTGGTAAGATTTCTTTCCTTCTACTAACTCTGGGGTTCTCCATTTCTTCCCTTTCTAGTTGCTTTAGGTGTAGAGTTAGGTTATTTATTTGACTTTTTTCTTGTTTCTTGAGGTATGCCTGTATTGCTACGAACTTTCCTCTTAGCACTGCTTTTACAGTGTCCCACAGGTTTTGGGTTGTTGTGATTTCATATTCATTCATTTCTATGCATACTTTGATTTCTTTTTTGATTTCTTCTGTGATTTGTTGTTCATTCAGAAGCATGTTGTTCAGCCTCCATATGTTGGAATTTTAAGAGTCTTTCTCCTGTAATTGAGATCTCATCTTACTGCATTGTGGTCAGAAAAGATGCTTGGAATGATTTCAATTTTTTTGAATTTACCAAGGCTAGATTTATGGCCCAGGATGTGATCTATCCTGGAGAAGGTTCCGTGTGCACTTGAGAAAAGGTGAAATTCATTGTTTTGGGGTGAAATGTCCTATAGATATCAATTAGGTCTAGCTGGTCTATTGTATCATTTAAAGTTTGTGTTTCCTTGTTAATTTTCTGTTTAGTTGAGATATCCATAGGTGTGAGTGGGATATTAAAGTCTCCCACTATTATTGTGTTATTGTTAATTTCCCCTTTCATACTTGTTAGCATTTGTCTTACATATTGCGGTGTTCCTATGTTGGGTGCATATATATTTATAATTGTTATATCTTCTTCTTGGATTGATCCTTTGATCATAATGTAGTGTCCTTCTTTGCCTCTTTTCACAGCCTTTGCTTTAAAGTCTGTTTTATCTGATATGAGTATTGCTATTCCTGCTTTCTTTTGGTCTCTATTTGCATGGAATATTTTTTCCAGCCCTTCCCTTTCAGTCTATATGTGTCCCTTGTTTTGAGGTGGGTCTCTTGTATACAACAAAAATAGGGGTCTTGTTTTTGTATCCATTCAGCCAGTCTTTGTCTTTTGCTTGGGGCATTCAACCCATTTACGTTTAAGGTAATCATTGATAAGTATGATCAGTTGCCATTTACTTCATTGTTTTGAGTTTGAGTTTATACACCCTTTTTGTGTTTCCTGTCTAGAGAGTATCCTTTAGTATTTGTTGGAGAGCTGGTTTGGTGGTGCTGTATTCTCTCAGCTTTTGCTTGTCTGTAAAGATTTTGATTTCTCCTTCATATTTGAATGAGATCCTTGCTGGGTACAGTAATCTGGGCTGTAGGTTATTTTCTTTCATCACTTTAAGTATGTCTTGCCATTCCCTCCTGGCCTGAAGAGTTTCTATTGAAAGATCAGCTGTTATCCTTATGGGAATCCGCTTGTGTGTTATTTGTTGTTTTTCCCTGTGGCTTTTAATATTTGTTCTTTGTGTTTGACCTTTGTTAGTTTGATTAATATGTGTCTTGGGGTGTTTTGCCTTGGGTTTATCCTGTTTCAGATTCTCTGGGTTTCTTGGACTTGATTATTTCCTTCCCCATTTTAGGGAAGTATTCAACTATTGACTCCTCAAGTATTTTGTCATGGTCTTTCTTTTTGTCTTCTTCTTCTGGGACTCCTATAATTCAAATTTTGTGGCGTTTCATATTGTCCTGGAGGTCTCTAAGATTGCCCTCATTTCTTTTAATTCGTTTTTCTTTTTTCTCTCTGATTCATTTATATCTACCATTCTATCTTCTATTTCACTAATTCTATCTTCGGCCTCTGTTATTCTGCTATTTGTTGCCTCCAGAGTGATTTTTAATCTCATTTATTGCATTAGTCACCATATATTGACTATTTTTATTTCTTCTAGGTCCTCGTTAAACCTTTCTTGCATCTTCTCAATCCTTGTCTCTAGACTATCTGTGATTCCAATTTGATTTCAAGATTTTGGATCATTTTCACTACCATTATTCAGAATTCTATATCAGGTAGATTTCCTATCTCTTCCTCTTTTGTTTGGTTTGGTGAGTATTTATCCTGTTCCTTTACCTGCTGGCTATTTCTTTGTCTCTTCATCTTGTTTACATTGCTGTGTTGGGGTGGCCTTTCTGTATTCTAGCAGTTTGTGGAGTTCTCTTTATTGTGGATTTTCCTTGCTGTGGTTGGTGTTGTACAGGTGGCTTGTCAAGGTTTCCTGGTTAGGGAAGCTTGTGTCAGTGTTCTGGTGGGTGGAGCTGGATTCCTTCTTTCTGGAGTACAATGAAGTGTCCATAATGAGTTATGAGATGTCAGTGACCGTGAAGAGATACCCCATACCCAAGGTAAGAGAAACCCAAGTAAGATGGTAGGTGTTGCAAGAGGGCATCAGAGGGCAAGCACACTGAAACCATACTCACAGAAAACTAGTCAATCTAATCACACTAGGACCACAGCCTTGTCTAACTCAGTGAAACCAAGCCATGCCTATGGGGCAACCCAAGGTGGGCAGGTCATGGTGGAGAGGTCTGACAGAATGTAGTTCACTGGAGAAGGGAATGGCAAACCACTTCAGTATTCTTGCCTTGAGAACCCCATGAACAGTATGAAAAGGCAAAATGATAGGATACTGAAAGAGGAACTCCCAGGGCAGTAGGTGCCCAATATGCTACTGGAGATCAGTGGAGAAAAAACTCCAGAAAGAATGAAAGGATGGAGCCAAAGCAAAAACAATACCCAGTTGTGGATGTGACTGGTGATAGAAGCAAGGTCCGATGCTGTAAAGAGCAATATTGCATAGGAACCTGGAATGTCAGGTCCATGAATTAAGGCAAATAGGAAGTGGTCAAACAAGAGATGGCAAGAGATAACATCGACATTCTTAAAATCAGTGAACTAAAATGGACTGGAATGGGTGAATTTCACTCAGATGACCATTATATCTGCTACTGCGGGCAGGAATCCCTCAGAAGAAATGGAGTAGCCATCATGGTCAACAAAAGAGTCCAAAATGCAGTACTTGGATGCAATCTCAAAAATGACAGAATGATCTCTGTTCGTCTCCAAAGCAAACCATTCATATCACAGTAATCCAAGTATATGCCCCAACAAGTAACGCTGAAAAAGTTGAAGTTGAACGGTTTTATGAAGACCTATAAGACCTTTTAGAACTAACACCCAAAAAAGATGTCCTTTACATTATAGGGGACTGGAATGCCAAAGTAGGAAGTCAGGAAACACCTGGAGTAACAGGAAATTTGGCCTTGGAATGCAGAATGAAGCAAGGCAAAGACTAATAGAGTTTTGCCAAGAAAATGCACTGGTCATAGCAAACACCCTCTGCCAAAAACACAAAAGAAGACTCTACACATGGACATCACCAGATGGTCAACACCAAAATCAGATTGATTATATTCTTTGCAGCCAAAGATGGAGAAGCTCTTTACAGTCAACAAAAACAAGACCAGGAGCTGACTATGGCTCAGATCATGAACTCCTTATTACCAAATTTAGACTCAAGTTGAAGAAAGTAGGGAAAACCACTAGACTATTCAGGTATGATCTAAATCAAATCCTTTATGATTATACGGTGGAAGTGAGAAATAGATTTAAGGGCCTAGATCTGATAGAGTGCCTAATGAACTATGGAATGAGGTTTGTGACATTGTACAGGAGACAGGGATCAAGACCATCCCCATGAAAAAGAAATGCAAAAAAGCAAAATGGCTGTCTGGGGAGGCCTTACAAATAGCTGTGAAAAGAAGAGAAGTTAAAAGCAAAGGAGAAAAGGAAAGATATAAGCATCTGAATGCAGAGTTCCAGAGAATAGCAAAAAGAGATAAGAAAGCCTTCCTCAGCGATCAATGCAACGAAATAGAGGAAAAGAACAGAATGGGAAAGACTAGAGATCTCTTCAAGAAAATTAGAGATACCAACGGAACATTTCATGCAAAGATGGACTCGATAAAGGACAGAAATGGTATGGACCTTACAGAAGGAGAAGATATTCAGAAGAGGTGGCAAGAATACACAGAAGAACTGTACAAAAAAGATCTCCACGACCCGGATAATCATGATGGTGTGATCACTAATCTAGAGCCAGACATCCTGGAATGTGAAGTCAAGTGGGCCTTGGAAAGCATCACCATGAACAAAACTAGTGGAGGTGATGGCATTCCAGTGGAGCTGTTTCAAATCCTGAAAGATGATGCTGTGAAAGTGCTGCACTCAATATGCCAGCAAATGTGGAAAACTCAGCAGTGGCCACAGGACTGGAAAAAGTCAGTTTTCATTCCAATCCCAAAGAAAGGCAATGCCAAAGAATGCTCAAACTACCACACAATTGCACTCATCTCACACACTAGTAAAGTAATGCTCAAAATTCTCCAAGCCAGGCTTCAGCAATACGTGAACCGTGAACTTCCTGATGTTCAAGCTGGTTTTAGAAAAGGCAGAGGAACCAGAAATCAAATTGCCAACATCTGCTGGATCATGGAAAAAGCAAGAGAGTTCAGAAAAACATCTATTTTTGCTTTATTGACTATGCCAAAGCCTTTGACTGTGTGGATCACAATAAACTGTGGAATATTCTTCAAGAGATGGGAATACCAGACCACCTGACCTGCCTCTTGAGAAACCTGTATGCAGGTCAGGAAGCAACAGTTAGATTTGGACATCGAACAACAGACTGGTTCCAAATAGGAAAAGGAGTCCGTCAAGGCTGTATATTGCCACCCTGCTTATTTAACTTCTATGCAGAGTACATCATGAGAAACGCTGGGCTGCAAGAAGCACAAGCTGGAATCAAGATTGCTGGGAGAAATATCAATAACCTCAGATATGCAGATGACACCAGCCTTATGGCAGAAAGTGAAAAGGAACTCAAAAGCCTCATGATGAAAGTCAAAGAGGAGAGTGAAAAAGTTGGCTTAAAGGTCAACATTCAGAAAACGAAGATCATGGCATCTGGTCCCATCACTTCATGGCATATAGATGGGGAAACAGTGGAAACATTGTCAGACATTGTTTTGGGGGGCTCCAAAAATCACTGCAGATGGTGACTGCAGCCATGAAATTAAAAGATGCTTACCCCTTGGTAGAAACGTTATGACCAACGTATATTCAAAAGCAGAGACATTACTTTGCCGACTAAGGTCTGTCTAGTCAAGACTATGATTTTTCCAGTAGTCATGTATGGATGTGAGAGTTGGACTGTGAAGAAGGCTGTGCACCGAAGGATTGATGCTTTTGAACTGTGGTATTGGAGAAGACTCTTGAGAGTCCCTTGGACTACAAGGAGATCCAACCAGTCCATTCTGAAGGAGATCAGCCCTGGGATTTCTTTGGAAGGAATGATGCTAAAGCTGAAACTCCAGTACTTTGGCCACCTCATGCGAAGAGTTGACTCATTGGAAAAGACTCTGATGCTGGGAGGGATTGGGGGCAGGAGGAGAAGGGGACGACAGAGGATGAGATGACTGGATGGCATCACGGACTCGATGGATGTGAGTCTGGGTGAACTCTGGGTGTTGGTGATGGACAGGGAAGCCTGGCATGCTGCGATCCATGGGGTTGCAAAGAGTCAGACATGACTGAGTGACTGAACTGAACTGAACCTGGAGTAACTTTGGGCAGCCTGTATATTGAAGCTCAGGGTTGTGTTCCTGTGTTGCTGGAGAATTTGCATGGTAGGTCTTGCTTTGGAACTTGTTGACCCTTGGGTGGTGCTTGGTTTCAGTGTAGGCATGGAGGCATTTGATGAGCTCCTGTTGATTAATGTTCCCTAGAGTCAGGAGTTCTCTGGTGTTCTGAGCATTTGGACTTAAGCCTCCTGCTTCTGGTTTTTAGTCTTATATTTACAGTAGCCTCAAGACTTCTCCATATATACAGCATCATTGATAAAACATCTAGGTTAAAGATGAAAAGTTTCTCCACAGTGAGGGACACCCAGAGAGGTTCATGAAGTTACATGAAGAAGAGAAGAGGGAGGAGGGAGTTAGAGGTGACCTGAATGAGATGAGGTGGAATCAAAAGAGGAGAGAGCAAGCTAGCCAGTAATCACTTCCTTATGCGCACTCCACAGTCTGGTCCGTTCAGATTGTTCATGGAGTTACACAGAGAAGAGAAGAGGGAGGAAGGAGACAGAGGTGGCCAGGAGGATAAAGGGGGGAAGGAAAGGAGAGAGACAGATCCAGCCAGTAATCAGTTCCTTAAGTGTTCTCCACCGTCTGGAACACACAAAGAGATTCACAGAGTTGGGTACAGAAGAGAAGGGGGAAGGAGGAGATAGAGTCAAGCTGGTGGAGAAAAAGAAGAGTCCAGAGGGGGAGAGAGCAGTCAAGCCAGCAATCTCACCCCCAAGTAAAAATGGGTACTGAAGATTAGGTTCTTAAAGGCACAAAATTGATAACAAATACCAAAAAGCAAAGATTAAAAATCTAGAGTAGAGGTTGGATTTTCAAAAATACAATATTAAAGATAAGAAAAAAAACAAAGTCAGAAAAATTATTAAATATATATGAAGTTTGCTTTAAAAGAATAAGTTCTATTTTTTTGAAAAGTAATAGTAGATTATAAAATTAAAATTAAAAGAGTAATAGAGGACTTAAAAATGTAAAAAAGATTTTTAAAAAGAATGATAGCAAAAATATTAAAAACGTATCTAGGACTTTCTCTGGTGTTGTTGTGGGCAGTGTGGTATCAATTCATTATTGGATAGTTCCTTGGTCCGGCTTATATTTCGCAAGATCTATAGGCCCCTTAGAAAGACAATGCCAAAGAATGCTCAAACTACCACACAACTGCACTCATCTCACACACTAGTAAAGTAATGCTCAAAATTCTCCAAGCCAGGCTTCAGCAATACGTGAACTATGAACTTCCTGATGTTCAAGCTGATTTTAGAAAAGGCAGAGGAACCAGAGATCAAATTGCCAACATCCACTGGATCATGGAAAAAGCAAGAGAGTTCCAGAAAAACATCTATTTCTGCTTTATTGACTATGCCAAAGCCTTTGACTGTGTGGATCACAATAAACTGTGGAAAATTCTGAAAGAGGTGGGAATACCAGACCACCTGACCTGCCTCTTGAGAAACCTGTATGCAGGTTAGGAAGCAACAGTTAGAACTGGACATGGAACAACAGACTGGTTCCAAATAGGAAAAGGAGTACGTCAAGGCTGTATATTGTCACCCTGCTTATTTAACTTTTATGCAGAGTATATCATGAGAAACACTGGGCTGGAAGAAGCACAAGATGGAATCAAGATTGCCAGGAGAACTATCAAAAACCTCAGATATGCAGATGACACCACCCTTATGGCAGAAAGTGAAGAGGAACTCAAAAGCCTCTTGATGAAAGTGCAAGAGGAGAATGAAAAAGTTGGCTTAAAGGTCAACATTCAGAAAACGAAGATCATGGCATCCGGTCCCATCACTTCATGGGAAATAGACGGGGAAACAGTGGAAGCAGTGTCAGACTTTATTTTAGGGGGCTACGAAATCACTGCAGATGGTTACTGCAGCCATGAAATTAGAAGACGCTTACTTCTTGGAACGAAAGTTATGACCAAATTAAATAGCATATTCAAAAGCAGAGACATTACTTTGCCAACAAGAGTCCGTCTAGTCAAGGCTATGGTTTTTCCAGTGGTCATGTATGGATGTAAGAGTTGGACTGTGAAGGAAGCTGAGTGCTGAAGAATTGATGCTTTTGAACTGTGGTGTTGGAGAAGGCTCCTGAGAGTCCCTTGGACTGCAAGGAGATCCAACCAGTCCATTCTGAAGGAGATCAGCCCTGGGATTTCTTTGGAAGGAATGATGCTAAAGCTGAACCTCCAGTACTTTGGCCACCTCATGCAAAATGTTGACTCATTGGAAAAACCCTGATGCTGGGAGGGACTGGGGGCAGGAGGAGAAGGGGATGACAGAGGATGAGATGCCAGGATGGCATCACCGACTTGATGGATGTGAGTTTGAGTGAACTCCGGTAGTTGGTGATGGACAGGGAGGCCTGGCATGCTGCGATTCATGTGGTCGCAAAGAGTCAGACACGACTGAGCAACTGAACTGGACTGATAGGCCTCTTCCTATGTAGTCGGTACTAACTACAGGGTTTTAATCTATTGCATCTGTCCCTTCCAAGGCGGTTCCCTCTGTTTTTTCTCTTCTGTTTGCTGGTCTCTTCAGTGTCTGATTTCTGCCCCGGCCCAAGTGGACGGTCGTAGACGCTTTTTAGGCTCACTTGTTCAGTCACGCTGTGGGGAGGGAGGGACACTGCATATAAATAACACTGGCATGTGCTCACAGTGTCTCGGCCACAATGGGCCTGCCCCCGCTCATGGCATGTGTGATTTCCCTGTCACACTGCGCAGGCTCTAGGTTGCTCCACTGAGAACAGTTTGAGGCCGGCCCTGGGCTGCATGGACCTCCCAGGCCTAAGCTGCTCAGGTTCAGGCACTTGGGTAGTCCTCAGAGGTGCAGACTCGGTTTTTGCGCCTGTGTTTTGTGCCCTACCCAGGTTCGAGCAGCTCAGGTGATGAGGTGTTTGGCGAGCGCGGTTGCTTCGACTTATTGCCTCCCCCGTCCCTGCCACTCGGTTTTCTGGGTGTACAACCAGCACACCTTCTCAGATGCATTTTGACCGTGCAGAACCCCAAGAAGTCTTAGTTAGCAAAGAAGCCTGCTTGCAGTTTGATAGATAATGCCTCTCTGGGGCTGCAATTTCCCCCTTCCAGCTCTGGCTGCCTGTCACCGGAGGGGGATGGTCTGCAGTGGGCTAGCTCTGTTCAGGCCTTTGTTCTGTAAGCGGGCCTTGTGGTGTCTTAGGTTAGAGCTTTTCCCGTGGTAGCTATCCCACAGTCTGGTTTGCTAGCCCAAGTTAGTTCCCTCAGATTGCCCTTGGAGCATTCAGCCTGGTCCCTACTCTAAACAATGCAGCCCGCACCTCCCTGCCCATCCCCCACTTGCTAGTGGTGGGTACAGGCATCTGCGCTGCTTCTCCACTGGGGGAAATACCATTGGGCACATAATCTGTGGGTTTAAATTATTTATTTATTTTTCCTCCCAGGTATGTTGCCCTCTGTGCTTCCAAGGCTCGCCACAGACTCGGCAGTGAGAGTGTTTCCTGGTGTTTGGAAACTTCTCTCTTTTTAAGACTCCCTTCCCGGGGTGGAGCTAAATCCCCTACCTCTTTTGTCTCTTCTTTAATCTTTTATATTTTTTCCTACCTCCTTTCGAAGACGCTTGGCTGCTTTTCTAGGTACCTGATGTCCTCTGCTGGCATTCAGAAGTTGTTTTGTGGCATTTACTCAGTGTTTAAATGTTCTTTTGATGAATTTGTGGGGGAGAAAGTGGTCTCCACCATCTTAGGACCGCCTCCTGCATAATATTAAGATCTTTTCTTTGTTTCCCCCCCCCCCCAACATTCAGACATTCCTTAAGCCCATAAATTTCACTTCTAAATTGGTGGAAAACAATGTTTTTACATAATACAGTGAAGATTATCACTGTCCTAAGCTTGTTGTATAGTAAGAAGGAAAATTCCAGCCAAAAGTGTAGATCTTTTCTCAAGTTATGTACACACACACACACACACACACACACACACACACACACACATGTATGTGGGTTTCCCAGGTGGCACTAGTGGTACAGAACCCTCCTGCCAATGTGGGAGATGTAAAAGATGTGGGTTTGATCCCTGGGTCAGGAAGATAACCTGAAGGAGGGCATAGCAATCCATTCCAATATTCTTGCCTGAAGAATCCCATTGACAGAGGACCCTGGTGGGCTACAGTCCATATGGTCACAAGGAGTTGGACACAACTGAAGGACCTTAACACACGCACACATATATGACTTCTCTGAGAGCTCGGTGATAAAGAATCTGCCTGCCAATGCAGGAGACGTGGGTTAAATCTCTGGTCCAGGAAGATCACCTGGACAAGGAAATCGCAATCCACTGTAGTATTCTTGACTGGAGAATCCCATGGACAGAGGAGCCTGGTGTGCTACAGTCCATGGGGTCGCAAAGAGTCAGACACAGCTCAGTGACTGAACAACAACAACAACATATACTCCTGGAAACTGGTCTTAGAAAAATAATTCTAAATACAAAAAGGTTTATGACAGACTTGATTATTAGAATGTTGTTTGAAATACAAATAATTATCCAACAATATAGGAACAAAAGTAAATTATGATTTGTGACTACTTTCATATGTAAGAGGACTATGGAGTAATATAGCAAGAGTTTATCGTGCAAATAAGTAAAAACACAGGATACAGGATTGTTTTTACCATACTATTACAATTGTATAATACTGCTTGCACATTATGAAAAGCCCTGAATATCTGGGTAAAGAAAATGTGAATTATTATTTCCAAAATTTACAAATATATATGTTCTATTATTCTATAAGTAGCATGATGTATTTCTGTAAGTGTGACACTATAAAAATTTATTGAAAATAAAACTTGTGCTTTTAGTTTTTGACTTCTATAGAGTTTTATCAGATTACAAGGAATTGTCATTTAGAATGAAGAATTTGTATAACAATATCATTTTCTGTTTAAATATTTGATTGTATGTTATGTGTAAGCCATCATGCTATGTGGCACAGCTTCTGTGGCAGACAACAAGGAATAAAATTTTGTCTTTTGCGTGAAGAAATTCACAATTAGTGAATAAATATAATCTTGCCATACAATAACATTTTTGTAGTTAAATTTAGCACAGATTGTTATATTATGGACAATTCAGATAATGAATTTGTCTGATAAAGAAAGATAGATGTTCTGTTCAATATGGAACTAATACAATTCTGTGTTGAAAAAAAAATTCAATGTTAAAGTCAAATTTATAAAAATCTTGCCAAGCCATGTAACAGAGTTTTGGAGAAACTAGCTGAATCCAGATTTGATGTTCTGGTAGAACATCCAGGAAGAACCATTAATAATAATAGCTTACAATTGTTGAACAATTACTATACACTACACCTTGTCTTGGAGAAGGCAATGGCACCCCACTCCAGCACTCTTGCCTGGAAAATCCCATGGACGGAGGAGCCTGGTGGGCTGCAGTCCACGGGGTTGCAAAGAATCAGACACGACTGAGCGACTTCCCTTGCACTTTTCACTTTCATGCATTGGAGAGGGAAATGGCAACCCACTCTGGTGTTCTTGCCTGGAGAATCCCAGGGACGGGGGAGCCTGGTGGGCTGCCGTCTATGGGGTCGCACAGAGTCGGACACGACTGAAGCGACTTAGCAGCAGCAGAAGCACACCTTGTTTTAAGAGCTTCTCTTGTTTTCCATTTAATCTTCCCCCAAACCCTATGAAAAAAGTGCTGTCATCATCATCCCATGTTTAGAAGTCAGAGAATAGATGTATTTAGAAATTATGTAATTTTCACAAGTCACATAGTATTAATACATGAAGGACCATGCCGAGAGCTATCACATAACTTCATGATAAAGTTAAATTGTCTGAGGAAGTTTCCGTGGGCCATATTCACTGCATCCTTCATTCAAAAAGTAACAAAAAACATGGCACAGATGAGATTCAGCACTTTCAGGGTGGTATAGTCAAGGACTACAGGTGGACAGTAAGCACATGAAAAGATGCTCAGCATTGCCGTTATTAGAGAAATGTGAATCAAAACTATAATGAAGTAGCATTGTTCACTATGACCATCATCAAAAAGTCTACAAATAGTAAATGCTGGAGAAGGCATGGAGAAAAGGGAACCCTCCTACCTACATAGTTTGATGTGAACATAAATTGGTGCAGCTATTATGGAAAATAGTATGGAGGTTCCTTTAAAAACTATAAATAGAGCTACCTTATGATCCAGCAATCCCACTTCTGGGCATATATCTGGAAAAGATGAAAGCTCTAATTCAAAAAAATATGTGAACGCCAATGTTCATAACAGGACTGTTTATAATAGCCACATGTAGGCAACCTAAATATCCATCAACAGGTGAATTGATGAAGAATATGTGGTGTGTGTACACACACACACATACAATGGCATATTAGCCATAAGAAAGAATGAAATAGTGCCATTTGCAGCAACATGGATAGACCTAGAAATTATTGCACTAAGTAAAGTAAGTCAAAGACAAATATATGATATCGCTTATATATGGAATCTAACGGAGAAGGCAATGGCACCCCAATCCAGTACTCTTGCCTGGAAAATCCCATGGATGAAGGAGCCTGGTAGGCTGCAGTCCATGGGGTTGCTAAGAGTCAGACACGACTGAACGACTTCACTTCCACTTTTCACTTTCATGCATTGGAGAAGGAAATGGCAACCCACTCCAGTGTTCTTGCCTGGAGAATCCCAGGGATGGGGGAGCCTCATGGGCTGCCGTCTATGGGGTCCCACAGAGTCAGACACGACTGAAGTGACTTAGCAGCAGCAGCAGCAGCAGCATGGAATCTAAAAAATAGTACAAATGACCTAATTTATAAAGCAGAAACAGACTCAGATACGAAAAACAAACTTACAATTACCAAATGGGAAGGCAGGGTAGAGGATAAATTGGGAGTATGGGATTGACAGATACACACTAACAGATATACACTGTGTATAACATAGATAAACAACAAGGATTTACTGTATAGCACAGGGATTTATATTCAGTATCTTGTAGAAAGCTATAATGAGAAAGAATATAAAAACAGAATCACTTTGCTCTACACCTGAAACTAACAGAAAATTGTAAATCAACTATACTTCAATTAAAAAGAAAGAAAACCAAAACATATTGTGAGAGGAATGAGTGATATAATGGTTAATTTTGTATGTCCACTTGACTGACTGTAGGGTTCCCAGATTAAACACTATTTCTGGGTCTGTCTGTACAGTCTTTTGGATGGGATTAGCATTTGAAATGGTAGATTCAGTAAAGTAGATT
Organism: Budorcas taxicolor; assembly: GCF_023091745.1. Classification (NCBI taxonomy): domain Eukaryota; kingdom Metazoa; phylum Chordata; class Mammalia; order Artiodactyla; family Bovidae; genus Budorcas; species Budorcas taxicolor. The sequence continues at coordinate 34,783,691 of NC_068913.1, read as the reverse complement.
GCCATCCCCAATGTGGGTGGACACCATCCAATCCATTGAGGGCTTGAACAAAACAAAAGATGGACAAAGGAGGAAGTCACTTCTTGTTTTTCCTGCCTCAGAGATGAGCTGGGACTTCTCATCTCACCTTCTCCTGTCCTCAGACTGAGATTTACACTATCGTCTCCCCTGGTTCTCAGGCCTTTGGATGCGGAATGAATCAGGTCACTTGCTTTCCTGGGTCTCCAGCTCACATAGATTGTGAGACTTCTCAGCCTTTGTGTTTATGTGAGTCAGTTCCTCATAATTAATTTCTACACACACACACACACACACACACACACACACACACACACACACTATCATTTCTGATTCTCCCAAGAGTCCTGCCTAATACAGGAAGGAGGTATGTGGATGGCAAAGCAGAGCAGAGGAGAAGCCCATGGGAACAGGATATGGGCTGATTTGGGTTATATGTTCTATTCAATCCATTCCATCAGTTACAGTTCTGCTGATGATGCAAACAAGGAATCAAAAAATTAGATTATCTAGCTTGTCTGGCCTGGGGTTCTGTTAAATGGATTTAGACACTGGTCTGATGGCTAAATTTCACTTAAGTGGGGAGGGAACTTGGCCATAACCAGGACAATCCTGCATTCAGGCATTTGCCTTAAAAATTATTTACCCATCCCCACACTCTTGTCTGTTCTCTATCTTTCCTTTTAGATAGAAAATTATAATGACACAATCAACCAAAATTAAATGAGAACTGTATGTCAAGTAGGGATTCCTATATATCATAAAGGAGAGCGTTTGTAACAACAATCTCATTTACTGTGTTGATGGTTAGGAAACACTGAAGAATAAAAACTTGTAGTTTTCTCATACAAAGCAAAACCGCAGCAACATAATCACCCCCCCCCCCCCAATATGAAATGTTTTTGTTTTTCTTCTGCTACAAAGTACAAGTTGTTTCAGGACAGGAAAGTACACAGTGCTGGCACCTATTATCAGGAAACTACTAGGGCGTGAAAGAAAGAACTAGAGTTTTCAATCACAAAGTGTATGAAACCCTAAGTCTTTAGGGAAAGTAATGAAATGTTGCTGCTGCTGCTAAGTCACTTCAGTCATGTCCGACTTTGTGCGACCCCAGAGATGGCAGCCCACCAGGCTCCCCTGTCCCTGGGATTCTCCAGGCAAGAGTTGCTAAGTGCTACCAAATCATAATGTGGCAGCACTTCTTACTTGCTGTTTCAACTGTTCTCCACAAGGCAACCAGGGTGTCTTTTCAAAATACAAATCTGCTCTGGTCAGCCTTTTGCTACATACAGTTCCAAGGGCTTCTCAGGACTCTTAGGATAAATATCAAAATGCTTCCTGAGATCAAGGAATTTGTGTAAAGCAAATGCTGTCTTCCTTTCTGGTCTTCTGTCCAAAAATACCCCCTACTCCCCTTCATACTAAGAGCTCCAGCCACGCTGACCTCAGGGAGAATGCATTTCCTCCAGCCCTCGGACATTTGTATATGCTCTTCCTTCAGCCTACGTTCCTTCTCTCATCTTAAGCTCCTTTAACTATTTAATTCCTAATTCTTCCTTTATGTGTGTTCATGCTAAGTGGCTTCAGTTGTGTTCAAACTCTTTGCAACCCCATGGACTGCAACCTGCCAGGCTTCTCTGTCCATGGGATTCTCCAGGCAAGAATACTGGAGTGGGTTGCCATGCCATCCTCCAGGGGATCTTCCTGACCTAGGGATCAAGACTGTGTCTCCCACAGCTCCTGCACTGCGGCATATTCTTTATCACTGAGTCAGTGGGGAAGCCCAATTCTTCCTTCACACCTCAGCTCAATCATTACTTCCTTCCCTGACATCCCTATAGGGACACAGTGTTGTTCAACTCCAGAGGTGCTGCTGACATTATATTCTATGGTAATAGTACTTTCTGGAGTCCTGTTCCTGCAAATACAGTTGAGCATCCTTAGAGAAAGAGGATCAGACATGGCTTTCTTGACATAAGAGAAGCCATTTTGGGCCTAAATTATTTTGTGATCTAAGGCTGGTCACAATGCTTGGCCTTGAACTGTTCTCAGTAATTAATGATCTTAAGGAAAAAAAAGAATACAGAAACAGGGCTTCCCTGATGGCTCAGTGGTAAAGAATCTGCCTGCCAATGCAAGAGGCACAGGTTTGATCCCTGATCCGGGAAGATCCCACATGCCATGGACCAACGAACCCCGTGTGCCACGACTGTTGAGCGTGTGTTCTAGTTCTAGCCCGTGAGCTGCAACCACTGAGCCCGTGTGCTGCGACTACTGAAGACTGTGAGCCTAGTGCCCGTGCTCAACAGCAAGAAAAGCCACCACAATGAGAAGCCCATGCACTGCAGTTAGAGAGTAGCCCCCTCTTGCTGCAACTGTTAGGAGAAGCATACTGACTGAAACCGCCCACCCTGGACAGGCACCATAGTAACTATTTGCATGAGTTGTTTCATGACAGGAAGTCCTAGTAAGAAACATGGAACTAATAAGCCACCATCAATCAGAGGAGTTCAGGAAAGATCAAAAGGAGACACCACGTTTCTGACCACCTCCTGGAATCCTCTCTGGCATCCATCTTGGCTGAGCCAATGCGTGTGCCACCAGGAAGGACTGAGTCAGAATGATTGGCCAAAGACAACCCAGAAACTAATCGCATTACCGTAAAACCCAAGACTGTGAGCATGTGGCAGAGCAGTTCTCCTGGGTTCCCTACCATACTGCTCTCCACCCAGGTGCTTCTTCCCAATAAAGTCTCTTGCTTTGTCAGCACATGTGTCTCCTTGGACAATTCATTTCCAAGTGCTAGACAAGAGCCCACTCTTGGGCTCTGGAAGGGGTCCTCCTTCCTGCAACAAATGGCAACTCTAGTGGGATTCTTCACTGTGACTGACATCCTGACTACTCGGGGTACTCAGGGACCAGTTTGCCCACCGATGGAACAGATCCAGTGGCCACAACCGGGACCCTTTAGTCCCTGGTCTGCTCCCAACACAGACAACTGGCCAGAGTGCCCTGACTGGGTAAGGAACAAGAGACTTTATGGACCTCTCTCCCCTTCCTTCTCTCTTTTCCCTTCTTAACCCTTCCTATCCTACCCTTTTCTTCTAGTCTGTAGTCCTAAGCACAAGAGTCTAGTCGAAGGGCCTCAGCCTGAGCTGAGAGTTGGAGGAATATCACCTCAGCTTGGCCAAGAATTCGAATTCTGTTTCTGTTTTTGTCTGGTTTTTGATTTGGACTCGGTTAGGTTCTGGTCTGGTCTGTTTCTGGTAGGGCCAAGTTCCAGTCCTCCCTTCCTTGGAGGCCCAGGGAAAAGCCCCGTAATGCATGGGTATCTGCAGATGGCAAGAGAAGTCTGTAAGACCACCTTTTTTGCTCCCCTCCTCTCCCATCTCCTTCCCCATCTTATTTCAATCTGGTCTCTTTTCTTCCCTTTGAAATCTTTGAAGACCTGAGATATTTTCATTTACTCTATTAGTACTTGGATCTGAACTTCTGTGTCTCAATAGGAGGTTTTTTGAGAGACTGTAATCTTTTATTTAAGGGAGTATTTGATTAGGACGTCTGGATCTATGTATGTGTCTTATACTCTGTGATTTGTGTTGTGATTTGTGATGACCATTTTTGCTTTGTGTGGTCACCATTTTGTTTAGACCTCAGAGAAAGTTGGTTTAGGTAAAAGTCTTAAAAATCAGTTCCAAAACTGGTTCTTTTTGCATATACAGTTTTAAAAGCAAACTTGATCAAACAACTTATTGGAATTCTGATGCTGAGGTCAGAAAATCAAGTAGAACTTGATTTTCTCTCCCTGGGTCCTGAAACCAGGGCTCTCAGGAACACTTATCTAGACCATTGCTAACTCCTGCTGCTGCTGATACTAAGTCACTTCAGTCGTGTCTGACTCTGTGCGACCCCATAGATGGCAGCCCACCAGGCTCCCCTGTCCCTGGGATTCTCCAGGCAAGAACACTGGAGTGGGTTGCCATTTCCTTCTCCAATGCATGAAAGTGAAAAGTGAAAGTGAAGTCGCTCAGTCGTGTCCGACTCTTTGCAACCACATGAATCGCAGCATGCAAGGCCTCCCTGTCCATCACCAACTCCCGGAGTTCACTCAGATTCATGTCCATCAAGTCACTGATGCCATCCAGCCATCTCATTCTCTGTCGTCCCCTTCTCCTCCTGCCCCCAATCCCTCCCAGTACCAAAATCTTTTCCAATGAGTCAACTCTTTGCATGAGGTGGCCAAGTACTGGAGATTCAGCTTTAGCATCATTCCTTCCAAAGAAATCCCAGGGCTGATCTCCTTTAGGATGGACTGGTTGGATCTCCTTGCAGTCCAAGGGACTCTCAAGAGTCTTCTCCAACACCACACTTCAAAAGCATCAATTCTTCAGTGCTCAGCCTTCTTCACAGTCCAACTCTCACATCCATACATGACTACTGGAAAAACCATATCCTTGACTAGACGGACCTTAGTCAGCAAAGAAATGGCTCTGCTTTTCAATATGCTATCTAGGTTGGTCATAACTTTTCTTCCAAGGAGTAAGCATCTTTTAATTTCATGGCTGCAGTCACCATCTGCAGCGATTTTGGAGCCCCCCAAAATAAAGTCTGACACTGTTTCCACTGTTTCCCCATCTATTTGCCATGAAGTGATGGGACCAGATGCCATGATCTTCGTTTTCTGAATGTTGAGCTTTAAGCCAACTTTTTCACTCTCCTCTTTCACTTTCATCAAGAGGCTTTTGAGTTCTTCTTCACTTTCTGCCATAACGGTGGTGTCATCTGCATATCTGAGGTTATTGATATTTCTCCCGGAAATCTTGACTCCAGCTTGTTTTTCCTCCAGTCCAGTGCTTCTCATGATGTACTCTTCATAGAAGTTTGCTGGGGTCCAGCCCCAGTGGATCCAGGGTGATTCGAAGGTGGGGATGGAATCGGCGTCCTGGAATAAACTTATTTAATTATAGATATAGAGAGAGATTAGAAACAGATAGTGTAGCAGGAAAATTAGTGGAGAAAAAGAGGCTGAATAACTGATTTATGTGGAATACTAATCACCACCTACGTAGGCCACAGGAGAGGAGGCACTGAGGCCTCCCTGGTCCAATCTTAGAAGCCCCGGCATGATTAGTAGGCTTGGTGCATACCCTCGTACCAGATGGGAATTCAGCCAGGAAAATGGGGAGCGAGAAAGAAACGACACGGGGGAATCAGTCTTTCCAGAAACTGATCCAATTTCTTTATTTTTCAGGTTTGTTTATATACCTTTTTGTTATACATAGGGATGAATACAGAGTCACGTGGGGGTCAGCAGACCTGACCCTTGTCACAATCAGGTGTTTCATGTAAAATTATACAAAGGCCTTATGGTTTTGACATCATCTTCTGGCCATGAGACCTGCTGACATTTTATGGCCCTTTCTGATACCGGTCAGTTAACCAGAAAACTTATTTTTCCAGGGGTGATTTTTTTCTAAATCAGGTGCCACCCTCCAAATAAAGTTGCATTCCTATAGGGTGAGGGTGTAGTGAGTTACAACTAGGAAAGGAATTTACTTAGCCTAAGGTTTAACATGATTAATCTTAAAGGTTAACACTTATTTTTCCTATATGCTAGTTATATTCATTATAAGGGCAAGGAATATGGGGATTTAGCAGCAAATACTGGCTCAACAAATGTAAACCCTTGACCAATGTTCCCCTTAAGATCTATTTAGTCTTAAGATAGTGATAAAGTTACATTTTTACATAGCAAGGACACAGTGATTTATAACAAAGTACAGTGATCTATAACAAAAGAGAAAATTCATTAACTCAAAAAGTCTAGTATTGCCAACATCAAAAACTACTTTATTTCCTTTTCTGTATTCCAAATACATTGATTAATATATTCCCAGGTGCCTAAGGATATGGAGGCCTGGCAGCAATCACTGACTCAACAATGAGAAAAGCCCTATGCTAATATTCCAAACTCTCTGTGCTGTTTATGGTTGAGAGGTTGTCACACAAGCTAGTCTGTCAGCAGAGAGGTTTGATCTGAGACACCCTTGTCACACCCAGGGCAGGGAATTAGCAGTAATTATTGGCAGGACAAATGAAAAACCCTTCACCAATATAATTTCTAATCAACCCACTGTACTATACTAATAATTTTCTCAAAAGAGTCTGTATTTAGAAAGTTTTAAAGCATCTCATGCCTCTCATGGTTGGGAGGCTGTAAACAATCACATGTGGCCGGACGAACCTGATCAGGGAGGCTAGAGGACCGCCAGAGGAATTTCTAAGTTGAAACACTCTTGTCAAGCCCAGGAATTTTTATTAACTGAAGCTGCAAGTTAACTCCTTCTCCGAGAGAAATGGTTATGGGGGAGAGCCCCTCGTAAAGTCAGAGGTGCAGGCGAGAGCATGAAACAGACTCTGGTTTTGGGGTTGGATGCTCAGGAACAGGGGGTTTCCTGAGGCTTGATCATGCCTTTGCGTATGCCAAGCCTCCTTCCTCATGACCTTTGCCGTGGGCGGAGTTCCTCACGCTGGCCCCCGGCAGAAGTTAAATAAGCAGGGTGACAATATACAGCCTTGATGTACTCCTTTTCCTATTTGGAACCAGTCTATTGTTCCATGTCCAGTTCTAACTGTTGCTTCCTGACCTGCATACAGATTTCTCAGGAGGCAGGTCAGATGGTCTGGTATTCCCATCTCTCTCAGAATTTTCCACAGTTTATTGTGATCCACACAGTCAAGGCTTGGGCATAGTCAATAAAGCAGAAATAGATGTTTTTCTGGAACTCTTGCTTTTTCCATGATCCAGCGGATGTTGACAATTTGATCTCTGGTTCCTCTGCCTTTTCTAAAACCAGCTTGAACATCAGGAAGTTCACCGTTCACATATTGTTGAAGCCTGGCTTGGAGAATTTTGAGCATTACTTTACTAGCATGTGAGATGAGTGCAATTGTACCTAGGATTACTAGAGGTCAAATGAGACTGTATTCTATCTGTTACAAATTTGTCAACAAGAAAACAAACTCCATGGGAAAAAAGTTTTAAGGGAAGTGTTTTCAGTAACAGAAGGTGTAAGAAATGAAAAAGTACTGAAATGAATGAGTTATGCATGATCAGGATTTGCTAAAATCAGATCACAATTAATTGGGTAAATGGATTTTGTTAGAAATGACTCAGCCATAGGAAAACTGGTTAGAATCAACTAGGTCCAAGACGGTGGAATCAACTTTCACTAGACCTTGCGCTTTGGTATATGCACCCATTATAAAATATCAGCAAGTTAAGTGATATACCCACTCAGTTCAGTTCAGTTCAGTCGCTCAGTCGTGTCCTACTCTTTGTGACCCCATGAATCACAGCATGCCAGGCCTCCCTGTCCATCACCAACTCCAGAGTTCACTCAAACTCATGCTCATTGACTTGGTGACGCCATCCAGCCATCTCATCCTCTGTTGTCCCCTTCTCCTCCTGCCTTCAATCTTTTCCAGCATCAGGGTCTTTTCCAATGAGTCAGTTCTTCGTGTCAGGTGGCCAGAGTATTGGAGCTTCAGCATCAGTCCTTCCAATGAATATTCAGGACTGATTTCCTTTAGGGTGGACTGGTTGGATCTCCTTGCAGTCCAAGGGACTCTCAAGAGTCTTCTCCAATACCACAATTCAAAAGCATCAATTCTTTGGCACTCAGCTTTCTTTATAGTCCAACTCTCACATCCATACATGACCATTGGAAAAACCATAGCCTTGACCAGATGGACATTTGTTGGCAAAGTAATGTCTCTGCTTTTTAATATGCTATTTAGGTTGGTCATAACTAGTATTGGCTAAATATAAGTGTTCTAGATCCTTTTGCTTTTTTGGACAAAATTTCCTAAATAAAATTCTATTAAAGTTCTTTTGACTTCAACTAACTTTGGGATGCTACAAAGGGCCCCTGAAACATTCCAAAGAAAGATACTAAACTAAGTAGGTTCATTTGGTATATAAAATTATGTGGGAAATATTATATTATCAATGAGTAATACATCATTTTAGGTTATATTTTATGGTAAATGTTACTAATATAGATATCCTAGAAATTACATGGAGTTCCTGAAATTCTGATATGTCCTGGTATTCTAATGGGAAAGTTGATGACTTCACAAAGGTTAACAAAAGGACTGAATTAACTAGTGAATATGCTTATAACTTCTATTGTTTCTATCTGAAAAAATTACTAGTTTGAATGCATGTTTTCTAGGAGTATGGAAAACCTTCCCTTCAAACTAATTATGACAGTAATATGGTAAAATTATACTGTATAGACAAATTGAAATATTTATCTTTTCTCTCTATCTGACCCCTCCAAAAATTAGAAACTCTTAGGTTTCCAATAACTTTATCAGATAAGTTAGGAAGATTATCTCATTAACAGGTACAGAAGTCTCAAGGAACTTTTGAGACCCTGAGAAGGGAGGAAATTCACCTAGATTTATGAGGCAAAATCTATGATAAGCCTTTGGCATGAATTTCTTAGCTGTGAAATATTTTACTTTAAAAGTTCAGTCTGACAAATGGATAAGGAAGTTGTGGTACATATATACAAGGGAATATTACTAAGCTATAAAAAAAGAATGCATCTGAGTCAGTTCTAATGAGGTGACTGAAATTGGAGCCTATTACACAGAGTGAAGTAAGTCAGAAAGAGAAACACCAACACAGTATATTACGCATATATATGGAGTTTAGAAAGATGGTAACAACGACCCTATATGCAAGATAGCAGAAGAAACATAGATGTAAAGAACAGACTTTTGGACTATGTGGGAGAAGGCAAGGGTGGGATGATTTGACACAATAGCTTTGAAACATGTATATTACCATGTGTAAAACTGATGACCAGTGCAAGTTCGATGCATGAAGTAGGGCACTCAAAGCCGATGCTCTGGGACAACCGAGAGGGATGGGATGGGGAAGGAGGTAGGAGGGGGGTTCAGGATGCGGGAATACATGTACACCCATGGCTGATTCATGTTGATGTATGCAAAAACCACCACAATATTGTAATTAGCCTCCAATTAAAATAAATAGATTTTTTTTAAGTTCAGTTTGAGACTCTATAAAAGTTTCAGCAAAGCAAAAAGTATGTGATCAATTATGGTTATATAAATCATCAGGCCAAGTTTACTGAGACCAGACCTATTTCATAAACAAATTAGTTTTAATTTGGTTATATTTGGTAAAAATGAGGGTGATTTTAGAAGAAAGTGATGTTTCAATGAACACTAAATCCCAGTTTGTTAATGAAGGTCTATATTTACTGAGACTCATTTCCTGGATAGTTCTTTGCTGTTAGGGTATAGTAATTTAAAATTTAATTAAATTATTAGAAGACACCCTAAGTTTGTTTCTGAAGCTTATCTCAGTAATCTGTCTTTGAACGAAGATCAAGTGCCTCACTACCTGCAACCAGAACTAGAAAATAACATAACGGGCTGTTTCCAACATGGATGGAAGAGCCTTTTAATCAGGTACTCTTAAATAGCTCATGCACAGCGAAATTCAAGAGGAAAGATTAATTTCCACTTCCAAAGGCTGGACTAGTCTATAGAGAGGACTGCTGACCTGAATTCACCTTAAAATGGCTCTCAGAGGAAACTACACTATACTAGGATGAGAGGAAGATGACATCAAAAGTAGTCAACTTTCCCACGATCCTGGACCTGATTCGTATGATCATTTATAATGCTTTCTTAACTTCTTGGACCTAGACATGATCCTATGCTAGTCTTAGAAATCAATCCAATTGTTAGGTTTGTGGCCAATTACCTATGTCTAGCTCTGGGTTACCCTGGTGAATTTCTCTACTCCAAGGCTCTAATTGGCTGGAGATGAGCAAATTTACTTTAAAAGCAAAATTATAGTCATGTTCAGGTCACTATTGATATTACTAGATAGAATCACCTCACCTGGCCAATTAATAATGCCTGCTCTGACTCTGGCCATAGGATGAAATTTTTTTTCAGGGTCACTCAGATTCATTCAGAATGATGAGCAAAGTCTCAACCAAATCCTCTAGACTATTAAAAGGAAATCTCCCACAAGTATGGGATGGGTTTATGTAGATAACACCAGGCTATGATCATTTAAGTTTAAAATACCCTCTAAATGGTCATGAAATGCCCCCTATAACAGTCAAGTTTATGACCATGAGGGGACTCTGCCAACTAGAAACTGGAACTTGCCACCTACCGCTACAAAGATTAAACCATGGCCACTGCAGCTGTTGACCTTCAACACCCCCAAAAGAAGTGCAGGGCAGAGATCAGGAGCAAGGTACTCTGTGCTCTAGGAAAAACTAGCAGAACAGGCCTTCAGAGAGTTAGATATTTTCAGGAGGAGATTTTATGAGTCCCAATTCTTGCATCTTCTCATGCCTAGAGAAATACTAACATCATTAACAGTGACATCTACTGTGGCTATTAAGGAGAATATTACAATTAAAAGTTGAAAAAGAAAAAAGAAAGATTGAATAGCTGTGGTTCAGACATCTAAGGAAATAACTAGGTGATGCTATGGGTGCAATTTCAAACTAGTCCTTGTATTGCTAAGAACTTGAGCTTTCTGAGTTGGGCCAGATTTGGATGCCACTAGACATTGTCATTGCCTTTCTTTGGGATTGGAATGAAAACTGACCTTTTCCAGTCCTGTGGCCACTGCTGAGTTTTCCACATTTGCTGACATATTGAGTGCAGCACTTTCACAGCATCATCTTTCAGGATTTGACATAGCTCAACTGGAATTCCATCACCTCCAATAGCTTTGTTCATAGTGATGCTTTCTAAGGCCCACGTGACTTCACATTCCAGGATGTCTGGCTCTAGATTAGTGATCACACCATCGTGATTATCCGGGTCGTGAAGATCTTTTTTGTACAGTTCTTCCATGTATTCTTGCCACGTCTTCTTAATATCTTCTGCTTCTGTTAAGTCCATACCATTTCTGTCCTTTATTGAGCTCATCTTTGCATGAAATGTTCCCTTGGGATCTCTAATTTTCTTGAAGAGATCTTTAGTCTTTCCCATTCTGTTCTTTTCCTCTATTTCTTTGCATTGATCGCTGAAGAAGGCTTTCTTATCTCTTTTTGCTATTCTCTGGAACTCTGCATTCAGATGCTTATATCTTTCCTTTTCACCTCTCTTCTTTCCACAGCTATTTGTAAGGCCTCCCCAGACAGCCATTTTGCTTTTTTGCATTTCTTTTCCATGGGGACGGTCTTGATCCCTGTCTCCTGTACAATGTCACGATCCTCATTCCATAGTTCATCAGGCACTCTATCTATCAGATCTAGTCCCTTAAATCTATTTCTCACTTCCACCGTATAATCATAAGGGATTTGATTTAGGTCATACCTGAATGGTCTAGCGGTTTTCCCTACTTTCTTCAACTTAAGTCTGAATTTGGTATTAAGGAGTTCATGATCTGAGCCACAGTCAACTGCTGGTATTGTTTTTGTTGACTGTATAGGGCTTCTCCATCTTTGGCTGCAAAGAATATAATCCATCTGATTTTGGTGTTGACCATCTGGTGATGTCCATGTGTAGAGTCTCCTCTTGTGTTGTCAGAAGCGGGTGTTTGCTACGACCAGTGCATTTTCTTGGCAAAACTTTATTAGTATTCGCCCTGCTTCATTCCGCATTCCAAGGCCAAATTTGCCTGTTACTCCAGGTGTTTCTGGACTTCCTACTTTTGCATTCCAGTCCCCTATAATGAAAAGGACATCTTTTTTGGGTGTTAGTTCTAAAAGGTCTTATAGGTCTTCATAGAACCGTTCAACTTCAGCTTCTTCAGCATTACTGGTTGGGGCATAGACTTGGATTACTGTGATATTGAATGGTTTGCCTTGGAGATGAACAGAGATCATTCTGTCGTTTTTGAGATTGCATCCAAGTACTGCATTTCAGGCTCTTGTTGACCATGATGACTACTCCATTTCTTCTGAGGGATTCCTGCCCACAGTAGTAGATTTCAGCAATACGTGAACCATGAAGTTCCTGATGTTCAAGCTGGTTTTAGAAAAAGCAGAGGAACCAGAGATCAAATTGCCAACATCCACTGGATCATCAAAAAAGCAAGGGAGTTCCACAAAAACATATATTTCTGCTTTATTGACTAGGCCAAAGCCTTTGACTCTGTGGATCACAATAAAGTATGGAAAATTCTGAGAGAGATGAGAATACCAGACCACCTGACCTGCCTCTTGAGAAATCTGTATGCAGGTCAGGAAGCAACCATTATAACTGGACATGGAACAACAGACTGGTTCCAAATAGGAAAAGGAGTACGTCAAAGCTGTATATTGTCACCCTACTTATTTAACTTCTATGCAGAGTACATCATGAGAAACGCTGGACTGGAGGAAACACAAGCTGGAATCAAGATTGCTGGGAGAAATATCAATAACCTCAGATATGCAGATGACACCACCCTTATGGCAGAAAGTGAAGAGGAACGAAAAAGCCTTTTGATTAAAGTGAAAGAGGAGAGTGAAAAAGTTGACTTAAAGATCAACTTTCAGGAAACTAAGATCATGACATCTGGTCCCATCACTTCATGGCAAATAGATGGGGAAACAGTGGAACCAGTGTCAGACTTTATTTTGGGGGGCTCCAAAATCACTGCAGATGGTGACTGCAGCCATGAAATTAAAAGATGCTTACTCCTTGGAAGAAAAGTTATGACCAACCTAGATAGCATATTGAAAAGTAGAGCCATTTCTTTGCTGACTAAAGTCCGTCTAGTCAAGGCTATGGTTTTTCCAGTGGTCATGTATGGATGTGAGAGTTGGACTGTGAAGAAGGCTGAGCGCTGAAGAACTGATGTTTTTGAACTGTGGTGTTGGAGAAGACTCTTGAGAGTCCCTTGGACTGCAAGGAGATCCAACCAGTCCATCCTAAAGGAGATCAGCCCTGGGATTTCTTTGGAAGGAATGATGCTAAAGCTGAATCTCCAGTACTTGGCCACCTCATGCAAAGAGTTGACTCATTGGAAAAGATTTTGGTATTGGGAGGGATTGGGGGCAGGAGGAGAAGGGGACGACAGAGGATGAGATGGCTGGATGGCATCAGTGACTTGATGGACGTGAATCTGAGTGAACTCCGAGAGTTGGTGATGGACGGGGAGGCCTGGCATGCTGCAATTCATGTGGTCGCAAAGAGTTGGACATGACTGATCGACTGAATTGAACTGAGACATTGTCAAAACAATGTCTGCAGGCAGCTAATAACTGCAAACTTGATAAAAGTAAACAACTGGCTACCAGGCTACAAGTCTCCTCAAAGTGCCAGGTCCAGATTGGGTTTCAGGCCTATTTTTGTGAAAAGAAATGAGATTTTATTTTGTTTATCAAAATTCCAGTTGTCACTCCTCCAACTACTTCTAACTGGGTCTGTTACATCAAAATGACAGACCAAGGGATTTAGATTTTAATCATACAAGACTCAGATCTAGGACTTGGAACTCAGAAGTGCTTCCAGTTCAGTGTCTATTCTCCAAACTGAGGCGGCCCTATGCCCTATTTTGACAGGAAGCTATCAGAGCCATAGTTGCCCAGTTCCCTGAATTAAAATTGAGTGGGAGTCTGGGTCTTGGGGTCTTTCTGTGCCTCCTGCTTCTTGTTTGTAGGATATAGGCTTTGTTCAGCCTCCTTGACCTTCCCTGAGTTCCAAAGGGCAGAGTCAAATAGTTGATAATAGAGGAAGGGAGAGAATGGTGGCTTGGTGAGTGGTAAAGAATCTGCCCAAGTAAGCAGAAGACTCAGGTTCATTACTGGGTCAGGAAGATCCCTGGAGAAGGAGATGGCGACCCACTTCAATATTCTTGCCTGAAGAATCCCATGGACAGAGCAGTCTGGCAGACTACAGTTTATGGTGTCGCATAGAGTTGGACGCGACTTGGTGACTACATAGCAGCAGCAGGGAAGGCAGAAACAAAGGCGGAACACTCCAGAAACAATAGTACAGCAATAAAGCAGGGTCCTGGTTCCTCCTCAAAGGACGTTAACAATACCTTTGAGTTTTTCTGCAGGAACTAAGGCCTCCACTCAAGTGGAGGATGATGACTTCATGCTAAGCACAAGATTCTTAGAACTTCACCCTGTTACTTCATCACCAACCAATCAGAAGAAAGTCTGCATAGAGTGGAGAATAATGAAGACCCTCCTCCCCAAATGATTCTCTTTTAAAAAACTTTTATTGTTGAGCTGGATCTTCAATGTTGGTTTTTGGACGTCTACCTTCTCCCCAGGTTGCCAGGGTATAAAGCAAATTTCTTTTCTAACCAACACTTGTCTCTTGAGTATTGACTTTTGAGTGGTAAACAGCCAAACCTGAGTTCCTTAACAATATGATTAATTTGACTCTGAAAATTCAAGGGGGCAGTCATTACTATCATGGTCTTTTTGATATATTTTGAACATGTATATGCAAAATTCAACTATGGACATAGTCAAGTGATACCAAATGTATTTTAATTCTCTTGACTTAAAGAATCTCTCTAGGAGAATTCTCTTGAAAATTGTTTTAAGCTTAAGAAGTCTCATTTAGTCTATCCGCAGAAAGAATTAAAGCTATATATATATCCTTGACATCATGGCTTAAAATCTTTTTTGGAAGTTTGTGAGTAACTCATTTCTCACTGATGTTTAACTTTTGCCAAATATCCCCAAGATGATTATTTTGAAAAACTGTATATTTGAATAAGTTGGCTAAGATAACTTACAGAAAATTACTTTGTAGAATTGGCAGTCACCCAGTTATAACTATAAAAATGAATTCCTGATGTTAGAGAGATTTGTGTGTTACTTTACTAACTTCATTATTATTCTTCATGCTTCTGAGCTAGTATCTTACTTTCTATAGTATGTTTTTGTATACTTTACAATAGATTTTATTATCTGATAAAGCAAGTCTTTCCTTGTTACTCTTGCTTTGCCTGGTGATCTAGGCTACATTTGCATGTTTATGTGACTTACAGATGAAATTTAGAATAATTTTGCCAAGACCCCCAAATGTAAACCTACTTACTTCATCATGGACAATTTAATCATTCTAATAACCAATATAAATAATAATAATAATTATATCTAATGCTCATTGCATGCTTACCAAGTGTCTGTCAATATTATAAGCGCTACAGGAGTAAACTCAAGTGATATAATAGTTTACTTGAAATCTAAGAAAATCGACTGAAAATATATTAATAACAATTTGTGTGTGTGTGTGCTAGGTCACTTCAGTCATGTCCGACTCTTCGCAACTGCATGTACTGTAGCCCTCTAGGCTCCTCTGTCCATGGGATTCTCTGGACAAGAATACTGGAGTAGGTTGCCATGCCCTCCTTCAGGAGATCTTCCTGACCCAGGGATCAAACCCACATCTCTTATGTCTCCTGCTTTGGCAAGCGGCTTCTTTACCACTACCACCACCTGGGAAGCCCATTAATAACAATAAGCACACTCAAAAAGATAACTGTGCAAAAGGTAGTATATTTCCTATGAAAAATTATAACCATAAATAGTTAGACATATAATGAAAGTAAAAAGCCTAGTCATACTATCACTGGAACTTTACAACGAAAACTCCACTGAGTGAAATAAAAGAATATTCAAGGAACTGAAGACACATACCATGGTCTTAGAACACTGCAAATATTGCAGAGATGTTTATATTTTAACCTAATTTATTAATGTAGTGCATTTTCATCAGAATCTCCATAGTTTTTTGGGGGAAGAATGTGTCAAAATGATTCTAATGTGAAGAGTAGACACTCTAAAGTTACTTAAGAACTTTCTGAAAGAGTTTAATTAAGAGATACGCTCTACTTCCCTGGTGGCTCAGAAGGTAAAGAACCCACCTGCAATGTGGAAGATCTGGGTTTGATCCCTGAGTCAGGAAGGTGCCCTGGAGAAGGGAATGGCAACCCACTCCAGTATTCTTGCCTAGAAAATTCCATGGACAGAGGAGCCTGGTGGGCTACAGTTCATGGGGTCGCAAAGGCAGACACAACTGAGTGACTAACACACAAGCCCTACTAGATAGTTAAAAAAAAAATTAGAAGGCTTCATTCAATATGTATCAGATTTTGGTACCACTAGCTTACAAATGATAAATCATTGGATCAGAATAGAAAATCCAGCAATAGACTCAAATATATGTAAATATTTAGAGCCTAATAAAGGTAGCATTTCATGCCCATGGGAAGGAATGCATTATTTAATACCAATGTTAAAGCATCACTCACTTGGAAAAGTTAGGCTTTTTCAACAATTGTTTCTTACAGCAAGACTTATAAGTATCAAATATACAAATGCGAAAAACAAAAAGGAAAAACACATTACAAAATGTTAATCATTTTTATAATCTAAGCATAAATGAGTTTTTCTAATAATGAAAACACACAAAAAACATAAAAATAAAAACACATAAATTTGACTGCATAAAAATACAAAGCCTTTGGAAGGCAGAAAACAAACATAGTGACAGGTATTGAAAATACATAATGACTGTGTATAGCATGAGACCATCTGAACAAAATTAAGTACATATATCTTTATTTTGTGTCTGGAGAGATATTTCGAAAAAAGTTGCTGTGAAACATTTATGTTCATTGTCTCTGTGGATTTATTATCATGAGCACATATACTTATTGCAAATGTAAAATTACTATTAAAATTATTCAGTTCAGTTCAGTCACTAAGTCATATCTGACTCTTTGTGACCCCATGGGACTGCAGCATGCCAGGCTTCCCTGTCCATCATGAACTCCTGGAGTTTACTCAAACTCATGTCCATTGAGTCAGTGGTGACATCCAATCATCTCATCTGTCATCCCCTTCTCCTCCCTCAACCAATCTTTCCCAGCATCAGGGTCTTTTCAAATGAGTCAGTTCTTTGCATCACGTGGCCAAAGGTTTGGAGTTTCAGCTTCATCAGTCCTTCCAATGAATATTCAGGACTGATTTCCTTTAGGATGGACTGGTTGGATCTTCTTGATGTCCAAGGGACTCTCAAAAGACTTCTGCCACACCACAGTTCAAAATTATGAATTCTTCAGTGCTCAGCTTTCTTTATATTCCAACTCTCACATCCATACATGAATACTGGAAAAACCATAGCTTTGACTAGATGTAATTTTAATGGCAAAGTAATGTCTCTTCTTTTTAATATGCTGTCTAGGTTGCTCATAGCTTTTCTTCCAAGGAGCAAGCGTTTTTTAATTTCATGGCTGCAGTCATCATCTGCAGTGATTATGGAGCCCCCCAAAATAAAGTCTCTCACTGTTTCCATTGTTCCTCCATTTACTTGTGATGAAGTGATTGGACCAGATGCCATAATCTTAGTTATCTGAATGTTGAGATTTAAGCCAATTTTTTCACTCTCCTCTTTCACTTTCATCAAGAGGCTCTTTAGTTCCTCTTCACTTTCTGCCATAAGGATGGTATCATCTGAGTATCTGAGGTTATTGATATTTCTCCCAGCAATCTGATTCCAGCTTGTGCTTCACCCAGCTCCGCGTCTCTCATGATGTACTCTGCATAGAAGTTAAATAAGCAGGGTGACAATGTACAGCCTTGATGTACTCCTTTCCCTATTTGGAACCAGTCTGTTGGTCCATGTCCAGTTCTAACTGTTGCTTCTTGACCTGCATACAGATTTCTGAGGAGGCAGGTCATGGGGTCTGGTATTCCCATCTCTTAAAGAATTTTCCGGGGGCATGGTCCTAAGATGGTGGAGGAATAGGATGGGGAGACCACTTTCTCCCCCAAAAATTCATCAAAAGAACACTTAAATGCTGAGTAAATGTCACAAAACAACTTCTGAATGCTGGCAGAGGACATCAGGCACCCAGAAAACCAGCTCATTGTCTTCAAGAAGAGGTAAGAAAAAATATAAAAGACAAAAAAAGAGATAAAAGAGGTAGGGAGGGAGCTCCGTCCCGGGAAGGGAGTTTTAAAAAGAGAGAAGTTTCCAAACATCAGGAAACACTCTCACTGCTCAGTCTGTGGCGAGCCTTGGAAGCACAGAGGGCAACATAACAGGGAGGAAAAATAAATAAATAATTAAAACCCACAGGTTACGAGCCCAATGGTAACTCCCCCAGTGGAGAAGCAGCGCAGACGCCTGCATCCGGCACTAGCAAGCGGGAACTGGTCAGGGAGGCATGGGCTGCATTGCTTTTTAAGGATCAGGCCTGAATGCAAAGAGGGTAACCAGAGCGAACTAACTTGGGCTAGCAAACCAGACTGTGGGATAGCTACCACGGGAAAAGCTCTAACAAAAGACACCGCCAGGACCATGCACAGAACAAAATTCTGTTCCATGCACGGAACAGAATTAGCTGGCTGCAGACCATCCCCCTCCGGTGACAGGCAGCCAGAGCTGGAAGGGCCTGAAGGGGGCAATTGCAGCCCCAGAGAGACATTATCTATCAAACTGCAAGCAGGATTCTTTGCTAACTAAGACTTCTTGGGCTCTGGACAGTCATCATCTGCCTGAGAAGGTGCGCCAGTTGTACACCCAGAAAACTGAGCACCAGGGATGGGAGAGGTTAAAAGTCACAGTGACCACGCTTGCCAAACACCTGGTCACCTGAGCTGCTCAGACCTGGGAAGGGCACAAAACGCAGGCCCAATCGAGTCTGCACCTCTGAGAAATACCTGAGTGCCTGACCCTGAGAGGCTTACACCTGGGAGGTGCATGCAGCCCAGGGCCGGCCTCAGACGGTTCCTGGTGGAGCAACCTAGAACCTGAGCTGTGTGCACCGTGAGCGGGGGCAGGCCCAGCGTGGCTGAGACACTGTGAGCACACGCCAGTGTGATTTGTTTGCAGCATTCCTTCCTCCCCACAGCACGACTGAACAAGTGAGCCTAAAAAAGGTGTCCACCACTGCCCCCCTTGTGTCACGATGGAAATCAGACACTGAAGAGACCAGCAAACAGAAGAAGGTAAAACAGAGGGAACTGCCTTGGAACTGACAGGTGCAATAGATTAAAACCCTGTCGTTAGTACCGACTACATAGGAAGGGGCCTATAAAGCTTCAGAAATACAAGACGGACTAAGGAACTATCCGAAAATGAACTGATCCCACACTGCACACAACACCACCAGAGAAAGTCCTAGATATATCTTTACTATTTTTATGATCATTCTTTTTTTTCATTTTCTTCTTTTTTTAAACTTTTTAAGTCCTCTATTACTCCTTTAATTTTCATTTTTATAACCTACTAGTACTTTTCAAAAAAAAAAGACCCTATTCTTAAAGCAAACTTCATATACATATATATTTCTTAAAATGATTCTTGTGACTTTGTTTTTTATTTCTTCTTCTTCTTCTTTGCTTTAATATTGTATTTTTGAAAATCCATCCTCTACTCTAGATGTTTAATCTTTGCTTTTTGGTATTTGTTACCAATTTTGTACCTTCAAAAACCCAATCTTCAGTACCCATTTTTACTTGAGAGCGAGATTACTGGCTGGATTGCTGTCTCCTCCTTTGGACTCTCCTTTTTTCCCACCAGATTGCCTCTATCTCCTCCCTCCCCCTTCTCTTCTCTGCCTAACTCTGTGAATCTCTGTGTGTTCCAGACAGTGGAGAACACTTAGTGAACTGATTACTGGCTGGATCTGTCTCTCTCCTTTTCATTTCCCCCTTTTATCCTCCTGGCCACCTCTGTCTCCTTCCCTCTTCTCTTCTCTGTATAACTCTGTGAACATCTCGGAGTGGTCCAGACTGTGGCGCACACATAAGGAAGTTACTACTGGCTAGCTTGCTCTCTCCTCTTTTGATTCCACTTCATCTCATTCGGGTCACCTCTAACTCCCTTCTTCCTCTTCTCTTCTCCATGAAACTCTGTGAACATCTCTGGGTGTCCCTCACTGTGGAGAAACTTTTCATCTTTAACCTAGATGTTTTATCAATGGTGCTGAATAGAAGAAGTCTTGAGACTACTGTAAAAATAAGACTGAAAACCAGAAGCAGGATGCTTAAGTCCAAATCCTGAGAACATCAGAGAACTCCTGACAGCAGGGAACGTTAATCAATAGGAGCTCATCAAACACCTCCATACCTACACTGAAACCAAGCACCACCCAAGGGCCAACAAGTTCCAGAGCAAGACATACCACGCAAATTCTCCATCAACACAGGAACACAGCCCTGAGCTTCAATATACAGGCTGCCCAAAGTTACTCCAAAACCACTGACATCTCATAACTCATTACTGGACACCTCACTGCACTCCAGAGAGAAGAAATCCAGCTCCACCCACCAGAACACTGACACAAGCTTCCTTAACAAAGAAACCTTGACAAGCCACTGATACAACCCCACCCACATCAAGGAAACTCCATAATAAAGAGAACTCCAGAAAATGCCAGAATACAGAAAGGCCACCCCAAACACAGCAATATAAACAAGATGAAGAGACAGAGGAATACCCAGCAGGTAAAGGAACAGGATAAATGCCCATCAAACCAAACAAAAGAGGAAGAGATAGGAAATCTACCTGATAAAGAATTCTGAAAAATGATAGTGAAAATGATTCAAAATCTTGAAATCAAAATGGAATCACAGATAAATAGCCTAGAGACAAGGATTGAGAAGATGCAAGAAAGGTTTAACAAGGACCTAGAAGAAATAAAAAAGAGTCAATATATAATGAATAATGCAATAAATGAGATCAAAAACACTCTGGAGGCAACAAATAGTAGAATAACGGAGGCAGAATATAGGATTAGTGAAGTAGAAGATAGAATGTTAGAAATAAATGAATCAGAGAGGAAAAAAGAAAAACGAATTAAAAGAAATGAGGACAATCTCAGAGACCTCCAGGACAATATTAAATGCTCCAACATTCAAATCATAGGAGTCCCAGAAGAAGAAGACAAAACGAAAGACCATGAGAAAATACTTGAGGAGATAATAGTTGAAAACTTCCCTAAAATAGGGAAGGAAATAATCACCCAAGTCCAAGAAACCCAGAGAGTCGCAAACAGGATAAACCCAAGGTGAAACACCCCAAGATACATATTAATCAAATTAACAAAGGTCAAACACAAAGAACAAATATTAAAAGCAGCAAGGGGAAAACAACAAATAACACACAAGGGGATTCCCATAAGGATAACAGCTGATCTTTCAACAGAAACTCTTCAGGCTAGGAGGGTATGGCAAGACATACTTAAAGTGATGAAAGAAAATAACCTACAGCCCAGATTACTGTACCCAGCAAGGATCTCATTCAAATATGAAGGAGAAATCAAAAGCTTTACAGACAAGCAAAAGCTGAGAGAATTCAGCACCACCAAACCAGCTCTCCAACAAATGCTAAAGGATCTTCTCTAGACAGGAAACACAAAAAGGGTGTATAAACCCAAAACCGAAACAATAGAGTAAATGGCAACAAGATCATCAGTTCAGTTCAGTTCAGTTCAGTCGCTCAGTCGTGTCCGACTATTTGCGACCCCATGAATCACAGTATGCCAGGCCTCCCTGTCCATCACCAACTCCTGGAGTTCACTCAGACTCACATTCATCAAGTCCGTGATGCCATCCAGCCATCTCATCCTCTGTTGTCCCCCTCTCCTCCTGCCCCCAATCCTTCCCAGTATCAGAGTCTTTTCCAATGAGTCAGCTCTTCGCACGAGGTGGCCAAAGTACTGGAGTTTCAGCTTTAGCATCATTCCTTCCAAAGAAATCCCGGATCATGCTTATCAATAATTACCTTAAACGTAAATGGGTTGAATGCCCCAACCAAAAGACAAAGACTGGCTGAATGGATACAAAAACAAGACCCCTATATATGTTACCTACAAGAGATCCACCTCAAAACAAGGGACACATACAGACTGAAAGGGAAGGGCTGGAAAAAGATATTCCACACAAACAGAGACCAAAAGAAAGCAGGAGTAGAAGTACTCATATCAGATAAAATAGACTTTAAAACAAAGGCTGTGAAAAGAGACAAAGAAGGACACTACATAAAGATCAAAGGATCAATCCAAGAAGAAGATATAACAATTGTAAATATATATGCACCCAACATAGGAACACTACAGTCTGTAAGACAAATGCTAACAAGTATGAAAGGGGAAATTAACAATAACACGATAATGTGGGAGACTTTAATATCCCACTCACACCTATGGATAGAGCAACTAAACAGAAAATTAACAAAGAAACACAAACTTTAAATGATACAATAGACCAGTTAGATCTAATTGATATCCATAGGACATTTCACCCCAAAACAATGGATTCCACCTTTTTCTCAAGTGCACATGGAACCTTCTCCAGGATAGATCACATCTTGGGCCATATATCTATCCCTGGTAAATTTAAAAAAATTGAAACCATTCCAAGCATCTTTTCTGACCGCAATACAGTAAGATTAGATCTCAATTACAGGAGAAAGACTCTTAAAAATTCCAACATATGGAGGCTGAACAACACGCTTCTGAATGAACAACAAACCACAGAAGAAATCAAAATATGCATAGAAAGGAATGAAACTGACAACATAACAACTCAAAACCTGTGGGACACTGTAAAAGCAGTGCTAAGAGGAAAGTTCGTAGCAATACAGGCATACCTCAAGAAACAAGAAAAAAGTCAAATAAATAACCTAA
Source organism: Budorcas taxicolor (assembly GCF_023091745.1). NCBI lineage: Eukaryota > Metazoa > Chordata > Mammalia > Artiodactyla > Bovidae > Budorcas > Budorcas taxicolor. The sequence goes on along the minus strand of NC_068913.1, from coordinate 34,761,010 downwards.
CTCTACACCTAAAGCAACTAGAAAAGGAAGAAATGGAGAACCCCAGAGTTAGTAGAAGGAAAGAAATCTTACCAATTAGGGAAGAAATAAATGCAAAAGAAACAAAAGAGGCCATAGCATAAATCAATAAAGCCAAAAGCTGGTTTTTTGAGAAGATAAATAAAATTGACAAATCATTATCCAGACTCATCAAGGAACACAGGGAGAAAAATCAAATCAAAAAAATTATAAATGAAAATAGAGACATCACAACAGACAACACAGAAATACAAAGGATCATAAGAGAATACAATCAGCAATTATATGTCAATAAAATGGACAGCGTGGAAGAAATGGACAACTTCTTAGAAAAGTACCACTTTCCAAAACTGAACCAGGAAGAAATAGAAAATCTTAACAGACCCATCACAAGCATGGAAATTGAAACTGTAATCAGAAATCTCCCAGCAAACAAAAGCCCAGGTCCAGACAGCTTCACAGCTGAATTCTACCAAAAATTTAGAGAAGAGCTAACACCTATCCTACTCAAACTCTTCCAGAAAATTGCAGAGGAAGGGAAACTTCCAAACTCATTCTATGAGGCCACCATCACCCTAATACCAAAACCTGACAAGGATGCCACAAAAAAAGAAAAACTACAGGCCAATAGCACTGATGAACACAGATGCAAAAATCCTTAACAAAATTCTAGCAATCAGAATCCAACAACACATTAAAAAGATCATACACCATGACCAAGTGGGCTTTATCCCAGGGATGCAAGGATTCTTCAATATCTGCAAATCAATCAATGTAATACACGACATTAACAAATTGAAAAATAAAAGCCATATGATTATCTCAATAGATGCAGAGAACTCCTTTGACAAAATTCAACATCCATTTATGATAAAAACTCTCCAGAGAGCAGGAATAGAAGGAACATACCTCAACATAAAAAAAGCTAGATATGACAAACTGACAGCAAACATTATCCTCAATGGTGAAAAATTGAAAGCATTTCCCCTAAAATCAGGAACAAGACAAGGGTGCCCACTTTCACTGCTACTATTCAACATAGTTCTGGAAGTTTTGGCCACAGCAATCAGAGCAGAAAAAGAAATAAAAGGAATCCAAATTGGAAAAAAAGAAGTAAAACTCTCACTGTTTGCAGATGACATGATCCTCTACATAGAAAACCCTAAAGACTCCACCAGAAAATTACTAGAGCTAATTAATCAATGAATATAGTAAAGTTGCAGGATATAAAATCAACACACAGAGATCCCTTGCATTCCTATACACTAATAATGAGAAAGTAGAAAAAGAAATTAAGGAAACAATTCCACCCACTATTGCAATGAAAAGAATAAAATACTTAGGAATATATCTACCTAAAGAAACTAAAGACCTATATATAGAAAACTAGAACACACTGGTGAAACAAGTCTAAGAGGACACTAATATATGGATAAATATACCATGTTCATAGATTGGAAGAATCAATATAGTGAAAATGAGTATAGTATCCAAAGCAATCTATAGATTCAATGCAATCCCTATCAAGCTACCAGCAGTATTTTTCACAGAGCTAGAACAAATAATTTCACAATTTGTATGGAAATACAAAAAACCTCAAATAGCCAAAGCAATCTTGAGAAAGAAAAATGGAACTGGAGGAATCAACCTGCCTGACTTCAGGCTCTATTACAAAGCCACAGTCATCAAGACAGTATGGCACTGGCACAAAGACAGAAATATAGATCAATGGAACAAAATAGAAAGCCCAGTGATAAATCCACACACCTATGGACACCTTATCTTCGACAAAGGAGGCAAGAATATACAATGAATTAAAGACAGTTTCTTTAAGAAGTAGTGCTGGGAAAACTGGTCAACCACTTGTAAAAGAATGAAACTAGAACACTTTCTAACACCATACACAAAAATAAACTCAAATGGATTAAAGATCTAAACATAAGACCAGAAACTATAAAACTCCTAGAGGAGAACACAGGCAAAACACTCTCCGACATAAATCACAGCAGGATCCTCTATGACCCACCTCCCAGAATACTGTATATAAAAGCAAAAATAAATGGGACCTAATTAAAATTAAAAGCTTCTGCCCAACAAAGGAAACTATAAGCACGGTGAAAAGACAGCTTTGGGAATGGGAGAAAATAATAGCAAATGAGGCAACTGACAAACAACTAATCTCAAAAATATACAAGCAACTCCTGCAGCTCAATTTTAGAAAACTAAATGACCTAATCAAATAACGGGCCAAGGAACTAAATAGACATTTCTCCAAAGAAGGCATACAGATGGCTAACAAACACATGAAAAGATGCTTAACATCACTCATTATCAGTTCAGTTCAGTTCAGTTCAGTCACTCAGTCGTGTCTGACTCTTTGTGACCCCATGAATCGCAGCACACTATGTCTCCCTGTCCATCACCAACTCCCGGAGTTCACTCAGACTCACGTCCATCGAGTCAGTGATGCCATCCAGCCATCTCATCCTCTGTCGTCCCCTTCTCCTCCTGCCCCCAATCCCTCCCAGCATCAGAGTCTTTTCCAATGAGTCAACTCTTCACATGAGGTGGCCAAAACTGGAGCTTCAGCTTTAGCGTCATTCCTTCCAAAGAAATCCCAGGGTTGATCTCCTTCAGAATGGAATGGTTGGATCTCCTTGCAGTCCAAGGAACTCTCAAGAGTCTTCTCCAATAGCACACTTCAAAAGCATCAATTCTTCGGTGCTCAGCCTTCTTCACAGTCCAAATCTCACATCCATACATGATTACTGGAAAAACCATACCCTTGACTAGACGGACCTTAGTCGGCAAAGTAATGTCTCTGCTTTTGAATATGCTATCCAGGTTGGCCATAACTTTTCTTCCAAGGAGTAAGTGTTTTTTAATTTCATGGCTGCAGTCACCATCTGCAGTGATTTTGGAGCCCCCCAAAATAAAGTCTGACACTGTTTCCACTGTTTCCCCATCTATTTCCCATGAAGTGATGGGACCAGATGCCATGATCTTCGTTTTCTGAATGTTGAGCTTTAAGCCAACTTTTTCACTCTCCTCTTTCACTTTCATCAAGAGGCTTTTTAGCTCCACTTCACTTTCTGCCATAAGGGTGGTGTCATCTGCATATCTGAGGTTATTGATATTTCTCCGGGCAATCTGGATTCCAGCTTGTGTTTCTTCCAGTCCAGCATTTCTCATGATGTACTCTGCATATAAATTAATTCAGAGAAGTGCAAATCAAAACCACAATGAGGTACCGTTTCACACCAGTCAGAATGGCTGCTATTCAAAAGTCTACAAGCAATAAATGCTGGAGAGGGTGTGGAGAAAAGGGAACACTCTTACACTGTTGGTGGGAATGCAAACTAATACAACCATTATGGAGAACAGTGTGGAGATTCCTTTAAAAATTGCAAATATAACTGCCTTATAACCCAGCAATCCCACTGCTGGTCATACACACCGAGGAAACCAAATTGAAAGAGACACATGTACCCCAATGTTCTTCGCAGTACTGTTTATAATAGCCAGGACATGGAAGCAACATAGATGTCCATCAGCAGACGAATGGATAAGAAAGCTGTGGTACATATACACAGTGGAGTATTACTCATTAAAAAGAATACATTGGAATCAGTTCTAATGAGGTGGATGAAACTGGAGCCTATCATACAGAGTGAAGTAAGCCAGAAAAGAAAAAAAAAAAAAAACCACCAATACAGTATTCTAAGGCATATTATAGAATTTAGAAAATGGTAACAATGACCCTGTATGGGAGACAGCAAAAGAGACACAGATGTCTAGAACAGTCTTTTGGACTCTTTGGTGAGGGAGAGGGTAGGATGATTTGGGGGAATGGCATGGAAACATGTATAATATCATATAAGAAATGAATCACCAGTCTAGGTTTGATGTAGGATACAGGGTGCTCGGGGCTGGTGCACTGGGATGACCCAGAGGGATGGTTTGGGGAGGGAGGTGGGAGGGGGGTTCAGGATTGGGAATATGTGTACACCCGTGGTGGATTCATGTTGATGCATGGCAAAACCAGTACAGTATTGTAAAGTAAAATAAAATAAAATAATCTTCCACAGTTTGTTGTGATCCACACGGTTAAAGCTTTGGTATAGTCAATAAAGGAGAAGTAGATGTTGGCCAATTTAACATTTCAAGTCAGTAGGGAAAAGATTAATCGTTTAATAAGTAAACTTAGACAAATGGCTAACCATTTGGAAAAAATAAACATATATCCTAATTTCACACATTCATATATTCCATATAGATGAACTTTCATTAAAAATATTTTATGATATTAAAAACAATGTGCTAGATGTTAAATATAATGAAAGTGATATTTGTCTTCCTGGAGCCACAGTACCTATAAATTTTTACAGAAATAAGTTTTTAAACAAAAAAATAGATGGACTGTTTTTTTGTATAAAAAAGAAACCATAAAATTTCTGTATATTCTTGTGAGTGGCAAAGGCCATTCTAAAATGACCCAGGGAAAAACCAATAAGGGAAAATAATGATGAATATAATTTGAATAAAACGTTTTCAACATCTCTCTACACTGTAACTCTATAGGCACTAAAAATGGCAATAACAAGCTAAAAAAAAAGATCATCCAGTCCTTTGATATTTCTTTTCTACCCCAACCCGTTGTTTCTCTTTTCATCTTTTCCTCTGTATCTGGTGTAAAATGCTTTAAGAATCTCTTTAGAATCATACTGTTAATATCCGAATTTTCCTTGTATTTCTGTCTTTTCCTCTTATGCTCTCATAAAAATGTCATTCCTGCATAAAATCAACATTTCCCTTATTACTTCCATGCCAGCAGCCTAATCATCTGGGCTGAATGTTGTGTTCCCCAAGACTCATACACTGAGGCCCTACCCTCCCAGTGTGACAGTATTTGGAGATTGAGCCTCTAGGAAGTTATTAGGGTTAGATGAGGTCATGAGGATGCGCCCTAATGATGGATTAGTGCCCTTCTTTAGAAGAGTCACCACCGAAGAATTTGCTCTCTCTCATCTGCTACCCCACCTTCCGCACACAAAGAGGTCTTGTGAGCACACAGGGAGATGGCGCCATCTACAGCCAAAAAATGTTTCACCAGGAACCAAATTGACTGGTACTTTGACCTTGGACTTCTCAGCCTCTGTAACTTTGAGACAATAGATCTGCATCATTTAAGCCTTCCAGACTATGGTGTTGGTTATGGCAGCCTGAGATGACTACGACACTAACAATATCAAGGAAAATCACGCAATAGGATAGATAGGGCTCACTATAAATTCATCATCACGAACCTTAAAAGAAAATATATTAGTCATTCAGTTGTGCCCGGTTTTGCATCCCCATGGACTGTGTAGCCCGCCAGGTTCCTCTATCCATGGAATTCTCCAGGCAAGAATAGTGGAGTGGGTTGCCGTTCCCTTCTCCAGGGGATTTTCCCAACCCAGGGATCCAACTGGGTCTCCTGCACTGCAGGAGATTCTTTACCATCTGAGGCACCAGGAAGCCCTCATCAATCTTAAATTGGTCCTCAGACCCTGATGAGGAGTCCTAAATTTCATTAGTCAACTTATTTCACCATTCACTGTAAGATGGACTGTTTGAAAATTTTAACCAGTGGCTTTGTCTTTTATTTTGAAGTTAAAACAGAAGTTACCAGATAGGAACTTTCTCATCTTTCTAATAATAAAAGCTTATGATTACTTATGTTTGCACCTGGGCTCCCACATTTCTCTATGGTTACAACTGAGAATTAGTATCTTTAACCAAAGCTCAATCCATCTACCTATGTGTTGGATCCCATTGCTTTTCCATATTCTCACTTCTCATCATTTTTCCTCTCTTGCATTACTAACATTTCCTTACCAGTGGATTCATTCCATCAGCTTTAAAATGTGATCATGTCATTTCCATGAAAACAAACACATCACAACACAAAAACAACACAACAGTAGGGATAGAATACCAACATCCCTTTACTCAACATTTCCCTATCTCACTACCACTTTTTCCCCCCTTTACAATAACCTTTAAAAAGAATTGTGTGACTGAGGAAACCAGAATTGAAAGAGACACGTGTACCCCAATGGTCATCACAGCACTGTTTATAATAGCCAGGATATGGAAGCAACCTAGATGTCCATCAGCAGACGAATGGATAAGAAAGCTGTGGTACATATACACAATGGAGTATTACTCAGCCATTAAAAAGAATACATTTGAATCAGTTCTAATGAGGTGGATGAAACTGGAGCCAATTATACAGAGTGAAGTAAGCCAGAAAGAAAAACACCAATACAGTATACTAATGCATATATATGGAATTTAGAAAGATGGTAATGATAACCCTGTATGGGAGACAGCAAAAGAGACACATATGTATAGAACAGTCTTTTGGACTCTATGGGAGAGGGAGAGGGTGCGATGATTGGGGAGAATGGCATTGAAATATGTATAATATCATATGTGAAACAAATCTCCAGTCCAGGTTCGATGCATGATACAGGATGCTCGGGGCTGGTGCACTGGGATGACCCAGAGGGATGGTTTGGGGAGGGAGGTGGAAGGGGGGTTCAGGATTGGGAACATGTGTACACACGTGGCAGATTCATGTTGATGTATGGCAAAACCAAGACAATATTGTAAAGTAAAAAAAAATTTTTTTTTAATTGTGTGTTTCTCAGTTCCCACTCTTTTAGTCTCCTACTTGGCTTCCACCTTCATTATTCTACTGAAACAGTGCTTATTCATCTGCAGGAACGTTGTGCATAAAAGGAAATTAGCTCTTTGTCCATGATGTAACTTTCAAATATGTTTTCTCACTCTGTTACTTTTCCTTTGTGTTTATGATGAAACTTGCTTCATAGATTTAAAAAAGTTGTGTCTTCAGTTTTATCAATCTTTTCTATATGTGCTGGGCTTGGGTATACATAGAAAGTCCACTTCTTTGAGATTATAAATGATGATTTGGTAATCTCTCTGGCTTATAATATTTTAGATTTGAGGACATTTTATGTCTTACAATTGGAATTTTGTCTTTCTAAATTTTTTCTTTGTCTTTTTTTGGTGGGGAAAACAAGGAGATTGGGGAAACGATGAATGAGTATAATCTACTGATTGAGTTCTATGGCGTCCTTGTAGGTTAAATTCGGCATTTACTGTTCTCATTATTTTTACTGTGTCTTTTTACATCTCTGAATAACCTTTGTGCCAATTCTTGGATTAATAAAGAATTGCAATATGTGACAAAATAGTTCAAAACATAACATGAAAACTCATGTGCTTCTATAGTAGTATTGTACTTTGCACTGGAATATAATGATTTATTATCTCCCAGATTAGTGATCTGAAGAAAGAATGAGACCTGCAACATATAGTTCAAGGTAATTAAGAAAAAAGCTTTATCAAATAAGGCCAGCATGTGGCAGTTTAATGACACGCTGTGCATAAAAAAGGTTTAAACGAAATATTGTGTAGCAAGTGCCGTCAACTGAATCCCAGTAAAAGTAGCTTTTGAAAAATAATATTATTACCTAATCATGTAAGATGGAGTTTTACTAAGTCTTCAGTCATAACTGTAAATTCGAGTACAAGTAACATGAAAATGTACTTGAAAGGCTAGGAAGTCAATTTTAAGAATAATGACATCTCACTTTTCTCTATTTGACATAACAACTCAGTTTTGTCTTCCTGATAAGGGTTTCAGTCATGTGTGTTCTCTCCCTCCTGCAGGACAAACCAGTATGAAATTTTCTTGATAACTGATAACTTCCCATTCTTTTCTCTATGCAGTTTTCATTTGTAGTTAAATAACAATTTCGATTTGAGTAGGATAAGTTTCCTGACAAGCCTCTATGTCATTCATCACAGAGCAGACAAGGAATGTTTGGCAACCAGTGCACTGCCCTGGAAAAACCTCCTACTTTTATGTGAAAGATCATGATTAAAGTCTACATTGTTTATTATAATTTTAATGCCTGAATATTTATTGTAATAAATTAGTTGTGACAGTTTTTTTCTACAGGGTATTTTCATTCTATTAATACTCTGATTAGGCTGAATGGATGAAAGGGCTCAGTCTTTGCCCTGATGATTTCAAATAGAGATTTCAAATTTTTTACAATCTTGGAAATTAGTAATTGACAGCTTTAATATACAAAGCTCTGTTTTAAAAGCATTCAACATACAGTAACAGAACCTCCTGTAGTACTTTGCATAATATACAAGAAGCACAGAGATACTTACACTATATCTATGTATCTATTTTATAATATTCTTTGACAGAAATGTCAGCACCAGAGCTGAAAGTTTAATCGTTTTTGTAGCCACCAAAACTGTAAAATTAGAGTCAAATAATGTCAAATGTGAAGAGATACTCCACGCGCAAGGTAAGAGAAACCCAAGTAAGATGGTAGGTGTTGCAAGACGGCATCAGAGGGCAGACACACTGAATCCATACTCATAGAAAACTAGTCATCTAATCACACTAGGGCCACAGCCTGGTGTAACTCAATGAAACTAAGCCATGCCCGTGGGGCAACCCAAGATGGGTGGGTCATGGTGGAGAGGTCTGACAGAATGTGGTCCACTGGAGAAGGGAATGGCATGGCAAACCACTTCAGTATTCTTGCCTTGAGAACCCCATGAACAGTATGAAAAGGCAAAATGATAGGATACTGAAAGAGGAATTCCCCAGGTCAGTAGGTGCCCAATATGCTACTGGAGATCAGTGGAGAAATAACTCCAGAAAGAATGAAGGGATGGAGCCAAAGAAAAACAATACCCAGTTGTGGATGTGACTGGTGATAGAAGCAAGGTCCGATGCTGAAAAGAGCAATATTGCATAGGAATCTGGAATGTCAGGTCCATGAATCAAGGCAAATTGGAAGTGGTCAAACCAGGGATGGCAAGGGTGAACGTCGACATTCTAGGAATCAGTGAACTAAAATGGACTGGAATGGGTGAATTTCACTCAGATGACCATTATATCTACTACTGCAGGCAGGAATCCCTCAGAAGAAATGGAGTAGCCATCGTGGTCAACAAAAGAGTCTGAAATGCAGTACCTGGGTGCAATCTCAAAAATGACAGAATGATCTCTGTTCGTTTCCAAGGCAAACCATTCATATCACAGTTATCCAAGTCTATGCCCCAACCAGTAACACTGAAGAAGCTGAAGTTGAACGGTTCTATGAAGATCTACAAGACCTTTTAGAACTAACACCCAAAAAAGATGTGCTTTTCATTATAGGGGACTGGAATGCAAAAGTAGGAAGTCAAGAAACACCTGGAGTAATTGGCAAATTTGGCCTTGGAATGCAGAATGAAGCAGGGCAAAAACTAATAGAGTTTTGCCAAGAAAATGCACTGGTCATAGCAACCACCCTCTTCCAACAACACAAGAGAAGACTCAACACATGGACATCACCAGATGGTCAACACCAAAATCAGATGGATTATATTCTTTGCAGCCAAAGATGGAGAAGCTCTATACAGTCAACAAAAACAAGACCAGGAGCTGACTGTGGCTCAGATCATGAACTCCTTATTACCAAATTCAGACTCAAATTGAAGAAAGTAGGGAAAACTGCTAGACCATTCAGGTATGACCTAAATCAAATCCCTTATGATTATACGGTGGAAGTGAGAAATAGATTTAAGGGACTAGATCTGATAGATAGAGTGCCTGATGAACTGTGGAATGAGGTGCATGACATTGTACAGGAGACAGGGATCAAGACCGTCCCCATGGAAAAGAAATGCAAAAAAGCAAAATGGCTGTCTGGGGAGGCCTTACAAATAGCTGTGAAAAGAAGAGAGGTGAAAAGCAAAGGAGAAAAGGAAAGATATAAGCATCTGAATGCAGAGTTCCAAAGAATAGCAAGAAGAGATAAGAAAGCCTTCCTCAGCGATCAATGCAAAGAAATAGAGGAAAAGAACAGAATGGGAAAGACTAGAGATCTCTTCAAGAAAATTAGAGACACCAAGGGAACATTCCATGCAAAGATGGGCTCAATAAAGGACAGAAATGGGATGGACCTAACAGAGGCAGATGATATTCAGAAGAGGTGGCAAGAATACACAGAAGAACTGTACAAAATAGATCTCCACGACCCAGATAATCACGATGGTGTGATCACTCACCTAGAGCCAGACATCCTGGAATGTGAAGTCAAGTGGGCCTTAGAAAGCATCACTACAAACAAAGCTATTGGAGGTGATGGAATTCCAGTTGAGCTATGTCAAATCCTGAAAGATAATGCTGTGAAAGTGCTGCACTCAATATGTCAGCAAATGTGGAAAACTCAGCAGTGGCCACAGGACTGGAAAAGGTCAGTTTTCATTCCAATCCCAAATAAAGGAATGCCAAAGAATGCTCAAACTACCACACAGTTGCAGTCATCTCACATGCTAGTAAAGTAATGCTCAAAATTCTCCAAGCCAGGCTTCAGCAATACGTGAACCGTGAACTTCCTGATGTTCAAGCTGGTTTTAGAAAAGGCAGAGGAATCAGAGATCAAATTGCCAACATCCACTGGATCATGGAAAAAGCAAGAGCGTTCCAGAAAAACATCTATTTCTGCTTTATTGACTATGCCAAAGCCTTTGACTGTGTGGATCACAATAAACTGTGGAAAATTCTGAAAGAGGTGGGAATACCAGACCAGCTGACCTGCCTCTTGAGAAATCTGTATGCAGGTCAGGAAGTAACAGTTAGAACTGGACATGGAACCACAGACTGGTTCCAAATAGGAAAAGGAGTATGTCAAGGCTGTATATTGTCACCCTGCTTATTTACCTTATATGCAGAGTACATCATAAGAAATGCTGGACTGGAAGAAGCACAAGCTGGAGTCAAGCTTGCCGGGAGAAATAACAATAACCTCAGATATGCAGATGACACCACCCTTATGGCAGAAAGTGAAGAGGAACTCAAAAGCCTCTTGATGGAAGTGAAAGAGGAGAGTGAAAAAGTTGGCTTAAAGCTCAACATTCAGATAACTAGGATCACGGCATCTGGTCCCATCACTTCATGGGAAATAGATGGGGAAACAATGTCAGACTTTATTTTTTGGGGCTCCAAAATCACTGCAGATGGTGACGGCAGCCATGAAATTAGAAGACGCTTACTCCTTGGAAGAAAAGATATGACCAACCTAGATAGCATATTCAAAAGCAGAGACATTACTTTGCCGACTAAGGTCTGTCTAGTCAAGGCTATGGTTTTTCCAGTAGTCATGTATGGATGTGAGAGTTGGGCTGTGAAGAAAGCTGAGCACTGAAGAATTGATGCTTTTGAAGTGGGGTGTTGGAGAAGACTCTTGAGAGTCCCTTGGACTGCAAGGAGATCCAACCAGTGCATTCTGAAGGAGATCAGCCCTGGGATTTCTTTGGTAGGAATGATGCTAAAGCTGAAACTCCAGTACTCTGGCCACCTCATGTGAAGAGTTGACTCATTGGAAAAGACTCTGATGCTGGGAGGGATTGGGGGCAGGAGGAGAAGGGGACGACAGAGGATGAGATGTCTGGATGGCATCACCGACTCAATGGACGTGAGTCTGAGTGAACTCCGGGAGTTGGTGATGGACAGGGAGGCCCAGCGTGCTGCCATTCATGGGTCGCAAAGAGTTGGCCACGACTGAGAGACTGAATTGAACTGAACTGGGTGTCAAATGTGACTTCAAGTTACATTTAACGAACATTTATTGAAAACCAGTTGTCTGCACAGCAGCGAGCTAGGTATCATAGGGACACTGTGATTAAGGACTTCACTCTAAAAGCTGGGCATACTGATGCAAAGATAGATGAATGGCCAACCTAGATGAGCGACAGAGAACTCGGGGTCAAAGCCAGGACCTCCCTGTTGGTAACGTCAGGGGTGGAGAACCTCTGGAAAGTGGGCGCTAGGTTCCCAGCTGTCGCGCTGTGTGTGGATAGCACTCCTTTTCTCATCTCTGGGAGCAGCCCAGCCGAGCCAAGGCCGAATTGCCTGGAGGCTCGCCGCCCCCACGCTCCTAATTCCGGGGTCACTGCCCAGGACTGCAGAAGGGCGAAACGTGCAGTGTCCACTTACGGCACACTTCTTCTGTGGGCGGTCACTCCGGGCTGCAGGCCATGCTGGGGTCTAAGACAGGAGCAAAGTGGCGACAAAATCTCAGGAGCAGACACCCCAGGAGGGATGTTCTGCAGGCAATTTCCCTCCTTGGGCTATTTGTAGTTGTCTATCAGGCCAGGGGAGGGCGTTAACGCGCGCGCGCGCGCGCACACACACACACACACACACACACACACGCACACGCACACACGCACACAGACACAAACAAACACCCACCAACACCCCCACCACAACCACTAAAACCACCGCGCGCACACGCGCACACCACCACCAACAAAATCCGCTCCCTTCCTGGAAGTCAGGCCCTGGGTCAGGTGCCGGAGCGGGAGCTAGTGCAGGCTCGGCGTTGTAGCTACGGATGCCACTAGGCTGGGGCGTCGGATTCCGGCAATAGGGTCAGCCGTTAGAGCTAGCGATCCCAGCCATTAGCTGGGCTCCGGGAAAGAGTCGGCAATGTTCCCGGGGCACTCGTGAGCACCGAATCCCACAAACCCCAGGCCAGCTGCGGCGCTGCTCCCCAGTGGGCAGACTGACTGCAGCACCAGGGTGGCGAGCGCGAGCCCGGCCTCTTGACAGCTGCCCACGCGCCGGGGCGGGCTCTAGCAGGTAGCTTTAAAGGTCCGCGGGGCAGCCCCGCCCCTCGCGCGCGGCGATTGGCTCCAGCTGGGGAGGCATTGGCTCGATAGGCACAGAGAGGGCGGGGCTGCGCGCGCGAGGCCCGTGGCTCCCTGTGGCTCCGCTGCTGGGGCGCGGGTGGCGGCTGAGTGCGGCTGGTTGGGCGTGCGGGGCGCCGAGATCCATGGGGAAGTAGGGGAGCGGCTGATACCGAACCGCACGCGAAGCCCGGCTCCTGCGCGCGTGAGCGGGGGTGGTGCGTTCGTGTGTGCGCGTGAGTGTGTGTATGTGTGTAGAGCTCTGGTGCGGTGCGCCAGCCGCCAGTGCCCGGGTGCGAGTCCCCCATCGTTTTCCACACCCTCCCTCCGTCCCTGTTCCTTCCCTGCCACCCTCCCGCGTCCCCACGGCCGCAAGCCGAGCAAAAGCCCAGGGAAGCAGGTGGAGGGGGGGGGGTGGCGGGCAGTGTCGCACGAGACAAAGGGGCCCGGGGGTCAGCCCGCCATGGCCTCCCGGAGCCTGGGGGGCCTGGGAGGGGGCCGCGGCGGGGGCGGCGGCGTCAAGAAGAGCCTGAGCGCCCGCAACGCCGCCGTGGAGAGGAGGAACCTGATCACGGTGTGCAGGTACGGCGCGGCCCGCCGCTCGGGGACAGAGGAGGGGGCCGCCGGCGCCGCGGGCTGGGGAGAGCGCTAGCCGCTGGGGGTCCCGGAGACAGCCGGCTGGAGCCCGGGCCGCCGCCGCCGCGCCGGGCGTGTCCGCGGCCAGAGCGTCCTGAGTGGGGCCGGTCTGGGCGCCGCCAAGGCCCCGGACTTTCCGTCAGTTTCAGTGCTGGGAGCCGCTGAGGGTAGGGCTTGGGGCGGGGCTGGGGGAGGATTTGTTTTCAATGTACAATCTAGCGTCTGAGTGAAAGAGGAGGGCAGGGAGGAAGAGCTGCTTCCTTTTAGTGCACGTTAAGCCGTCCGGCAGCTTTTCGTCAAGTAATTGTTGCTCTAATTGTTGACTGTGTTGCCTCAAAATCGGAGTGCATTTTGTTTTCTGTTTTTGATTGTTAGCACATATATCGTCGTTTCGTGCCGCAGATGGTGAGTGCCTGCTACATGCTGGCCGCGTGTGTGTGATTCCTTGTCCTCTGCGCTCGAAATTGCAGTGTTACTGATATTTCTGCAGCTGATACCAAGAGTGGGACTGTGGAGGATACCTAGTCGGTGATTTATTTCAAGTTTTGCCTTTCTTTGTTTTGTAACTATAATCGTAGTATTCCCTTACTTTAAAAAATATATAGAGAAATTACTTTCAACCAGCCTAGTTTGCAGAAATAACTGACTTTTCACATGCTCACATTTTGTTTAAGTCTTGTTTCTGGGTATTAAATCCATGGTAATCCTAAGCATTCATTTCTTAGGAACGTCATTGAGCCATCAAGTTGTTGTAAAAGTACTTAGTTGCATGAAACTTCCTCAGCCATCAAAAATCCTGTAAGAGTAAGAGAATGAGGAGACCTTTCCCTCCTTTACATGTTTTTTTTCTTTTCCTTATGTAAAGATGTGTCTAGTGTGTTATGCAGAATATAGATATTTATACTTGGACTTATATTCTGTAACTTTGAGCAGTTTTTTTTTTTTTCAATTGCATTGGACTTAAGAGCTGTTCACCCCTCTGGGAGGAAGACCTGCTTCACTGACTTTTATGGCACTTGGAGTTATAAACAGTCAAATATTAATATGGAATCTTTTGAATTGACATTTGTGCTGTTTAGGATGCAACCTTTTGAGGAAGATAGGTTGTATGAAATTTTTTTTACATCTAGGCAATGTTTTTAAGTTAGATAAATAGAACAGTAATCAAGGCTAAGTTTCTTACAGTTTGGGGGAGAGTTTTGTTAACTACTAGTGGCAGCTGAAATGATTTTGAGTGTTTGTAGGATGATGTTAATTACCCAAATATTTCAGCCTGGGACTTTAAACACCTGGGCTGACATAAACTGCTCTCAATCACTGTGGCAGTCTTCAGAAGGGACGGGTGTTGAAGATTTGGGGTAAAACACTGTGAGAGGTTTTATACTCTACTAATTTTTAAAGACAATAAAAACCGATGAATGAAAAATTCAATGGAGGATACTGTTTTGCGTCTCCATTTTTGTCATGGCAGCAGAGGCAGTTCAGGAAAAGAAAAGGACATATCTAAACCTTATTTAAGTTACATATTTAAGAAATTTCAGTCACTGATTTGTGTGGACAGCTATCTAGGTTAGCAGAATTTTGTTGTGTTTGTCTAATTATTCTTTTCTACCCTGGAATGAGCATACATGCTGACTTTAGTTGCAGTTTACGATAAATTTAGCATTGTAGCTAAAAGAAATTTCATTCAGTTCAGTTCAGCCACTCAGTCCCAACTCTTTGCAACCCCATGAATCACAGCATACCAGGCCTCCTTGTCCATCACCAACCCCCGGAGTTCATTAAGACTCACGTCCATTGAGTCAGTGATGCCATCCAGCCATCTCATCCTCTGTCCTCCCCTTCTCCTCCTGCCCCCAATCCCTCCCAGCATCAGAGTCTTTTCCAATGAGTCAACTCTTCGCATGAGGTGGCCAAAGTACTGGAGTTTCAGCTTTAGCATCATTCCTTCCAAAGAACACCCAGGACTGATCTCCTTTAGAATGGACTGGTTGGATCTCCTTGCAGTCCAAGGGACTCTCAAGAGTCTTCTCCAACATCACACTTCAAAAGCATCAATTCTTCGGTGCTCAGCTTTCTTCACAGTCCAACTCTCACATCCATACATGACTACTGGAAAAACTATAGCCTTGACAAGACGGACCTTGCTTTTGAATATGCTATCTAGGTTGGTCATAACTTTTCTTCCAAGGAGTAAGTGTCTTTTAATTTCATGGCTGCAATCACCATCTGCAGTGATTTTGGAGCCCCCAAAAATAAAGTCTGACACTGTTTCCACTGTTTCCCTATCTATTTCTCATGAAGTGATGGGGCCAGATACCATGATCTTAGTTTTCTGAATGTTGAGCTTTAAGCCAGCTTTTTCACTCTCCTCTTTCACTTTTCAGTTTCTGGCTTAGATTTCAACTTGTGTATTTATTTATGTGGATAATGTTCCTAACACTGTTCTTCATGTTCAAATAGTTAGTGCATATCAATTATTATCCTTTTCTAGTAAAGAAATCTATTTGATTTTGTCTAAAGGCTTTTAGTTTTGAGGGAAAAGTCATTGTAGGCCATTTGAGTGTTTTAAGTATCCCCACCTCGAATTCTGCAAAAGAAACAAATCAGTATTTGTGAATTTCTGTTGCTTTTCTCTTTCAGAATTACCAGAACCTAGGTATCTCACCCACATCTGTTAATTAATTTATTTTTAAATTTTTATGTAGCAGATCAGACGTGATTTCATATTTAAGTTGGGAAGAAGCTGGTTTAGTGAAAATATAATTGACTTCGAAGTTTACTTTGTCATTAATTAATTTAACAAGTCTGTTTTTCAATTTTCTCATCTGTAAGATAATCTTGAACAGAATCATTGGTAATTTTCACTGACAGCCCTAAAAGTAGTAAAAAAAAAAAAAAAAAAGCTAGTGCTCATTTAAGCAGAATGGGTTGGTTCATACTTAGTTTTTAATTTCTCCAAACATGAGCAGGGTAATGGTAGACATATGCTGAATGGTAACTAGATGAGGCATGTGCTTTTTCTCTGTAAACAAAAACATTTTGAATTGTGCTTTCTATATTGTGATACCCTAATTCTCTACTGGTATTCTGGAAAAATGGAACAGTATAGAAAGCCAAACCAAAACAAACTACCCCTACCCCTGACCAGCGTTCTGGTATATGTGTTAGTTGAGGGTGGAAAGATATTTTAACCTGTTTAAGTTCTTTGTAGGTTAATCAGTACAGGTGATATGCATCAATACTTACATAGTAATGCTTTTCATGTATGGATGTGAGAGTTGGACTGTGAAGAAGGCTGAGCACTGAAGAATTGATGCTTTTGAACTGTGGTGTTAGAGAAGACTCTTGAGAGTCCCTTGGACTGCAAGGAGATCCAACCAGTCCATTCTAAAGGAGATCAGTCCTGGGTGTTCTTTGGAAGGAACGATGCTAAAGCTGAAACTCCAGTACTTTGGCCACCTCATGCGAAGAGTTGACTCATTGGAAAAGACTCTGATGCTGAGGGAGTGGGGGCAGGAGGAGAAGGGGAGGACAGAGGATGAGATGGCTGGATGGCATCACTGACTCGATGGACGTGAGTCTGAGTGAACTCTGGGAGTTGGTGATGGACAGGGAGGCCTGGCTTGCTGCAATTTATGGGGTCGCAAAGAGTGGGACACGACTGAGCAACTGAACTGAACTGAAACAGTTTAGGCATACTCTCAGTTTAGGTTTACAGCCCTATTACATAACCACACAATTCTTTTGGTTTAAAAATGCCTCATATTAAGAACAGTGTTACAGTTTGAAGTTTGGAAGTGAGTTATCTGGTTAGGTAGGATAGTCAAGAATTGAATTTTGGTTCATTGTGATTCTGTGTGAAATTATTTCATCAGTGTTTTCATGAACATTGATATATTGTAGACTAAAAACAGTACTTATGTCAGCAAATAAGTAATCTTTTAATCATTTTTTTTCCAGATTGTGATAGAAAATAGATCATCAAAGTCTCTAAATGTTCCACATTCAACTCTAAAATATTCATAAACTGACTTATTTCTATGTACAAACTAGTATTTTCTCTGCATATTCTCTACCATTTATAAAAATTGTTAAAATCCTTGAGGATTTTTTTAACCTGCATTTTTCATCATAGAACATCAGGTACTAGTTACATTTTTAAGCTTCATCAGTCAGTTCACTTCAGTCACTCAGTCGTGTCCAACTCTGCGACCCCATGAACTGCAGCATGCCAGGCCTGCCTGTCCATCACCAACTCCTGGAGTGGAGTGGTCAGGTGGTCAGGTATTCCCATCTCTTTCAGAATTTTTCACAGTTTATTGTGACCCACACAGTCAAAGACTTTGGCATAGTCAATAAAGCAGAAATAGATGTTTTTCTGGAATGCTCTTGCTCTTTTGATGATCCAGCGGATGTTGGCAATTTGATCTCTGATTCCTCTGCCTTTTCTAAAACCAGCTTGAACATCTAGAAGTTCACGGTACATATATTGCTGAAGTCTGGCTTGGAGAATTTTGAATTTAAGCTTCATAGGTTGTTGAAAAAACTTACATATTCCTTTCATTT
This sequence comes from Budorcas taxicolor, assembly GCF_023091745.1. Classification (NCBI taxonomy): domain Eukaryota; kingdom Metazoa; phylum Chordata; class Mammalia; order Artiodactyla; family Bovidae; genus Budorcas; species Budorcas taxicolor. The sequence continues at coordinate 34,743,007 of NC_068913.1, read as the reverse complement.
TAGTTCTGGTGACAAGGAGAATTAAAATATAAGTTCTTTATCCATGGGTCAGTAATAGTTTATGAAAAATTATTAAGGTATACATTTAAATATAGGTGCATAAATATTTTAAAATAACATTTGGCAAACTTCTGAACCAATACATTAAGAGAAACTCCCACATAAAGCCGTAACTTCCCTGTCTTGTGTATGGAAAAGACTAATGAAAGATTGAAGGAGATAGTGTGGTGAAGTAAGCATAGTAGAGACAAATGATGATTTTCAAAATTAAAGTACTTTCAATAACGTGTACATAGTTCTTAGTTTTCTATAGGTCAAGATACTATTTCATAACTTGAATGTTAATTCAGATAACCTCATTTGAATAGCACCTCATTTTCTCAATGTGTTTGGGAAATGAGATGCTCGTATTTTTCTTGTAACTGGTGTTTGAGTTAAAATTCTCCAGTCAACTGCAGTGCTTTGCACAGCATTTTTTTGTGGAGTGCAGTCTTCTGTTTAACTGGAGCTTAGAATCTTAAGTGCACAGATTTATATAATAATAAAGAATGCTGTTTTAAGCATTGTGGATAAACTGCTTTTTAAAAAGCATTATACATTTCCCTACCTTATTTAAAAAGATTCTGCACAGAATCCTTAAAAGTGACTTTACTCTGGATCTGTTTCTGTGAATATACCCTGTGCAGTGGTTGACCTTGGAGATTCCTGAGGTACACAGAGCTGTTTGCTACGTGGCCCCATGGTGTGTTTGGTGTTCTTGGTCTGCTTTTGCATTTGCTGGCTCTTCCTACCAAGTTAGCAGTTATTTCCTGCACCCCTGCCTGTTTCTACCAGCTCTTTCCTCTGTGCTTCCCATCCTGACATGCTCATTATAGTTGGTTGTGAACTAGGAAAGCAGATAAGTAAATTTATCCAGTGTTTAAAAAAAAAGCACTGAAACACTTAAGTTCAGTGAGTGAGCTTTAGCACTCTGAACCTCTTAATGTCTGGTGCTGAATAATCAGGGGAAAAAAAGATATATTCCTGTACTTGAATAAGGTAGTTAAAATGCAGATATGTGAAATGTTACTGAATATCATTGGTGATATAATCGTCTAAATAACTTTAAGTGCAGTGACTTACTTTCCTTGTTACTATTTGCTTGAGAATGCTTGAGCAGGTTGTTCATACCTTGCCTATCGTGATTATAGTTTTGGCTAAAGCTCTTTTAATCAATGCTGTACATAGTAGAACTTTCGGTTGGGACTTTGCTTGTTACTGTATGGCTTTGGAGAAGATTCACTTTCATTTCTAAAGAGTCTTAGAGCCTTAATCATAAGTGATCCCAGTGAGACAGGATGATCGTCTTAATGGTCAGAGGTCAGCTTCTCAGCATTCACAGAAGATCCTTATCCCTTCCCCTAGCTTAACTGGCTTCATATTCAACCGATAATGGAGAATAGCTGTCCACTACACATTTATTAGAGGGTATTGTGTTAATCTCACTGCTGATTGATAAATGTCAGAACTTGGTTGAGAGATGCGATATTCAGGGGGAAACATGTGGAGCTTATCCACTATTGTATTAGTCTTACAGGTTTATAAACTATATCCCTGGGTCTGTCCAGAGGGCAGCTGAGTGTGTAGGTTGCATCGCTTTGCCCTGTCCTGTCTCCGGTTGCTTTTGCCCCATCTTGCTTTGGTAAGATTCCAGCAGACTACCAGGCTACTGTCCATGGGGTCGCAAAGTGTCGGACACGACTGAGCGACTTCACTTCACTTCACTTCACATCGAGTGTCAGGAGAGGAAGCCTTGGAAGATCTTCTTGAAATTGTTGTCAAGAACATTGTTTATTATGTCAAAAAAATGTCGTCTTTTTGTGAAGATTTCTATGAGAAATGTGTCTTTTTTTTTTTTTTTTTTAGTGCCAAGAGTTGTATCTTTAGGCAACTGATCTATTTTTATCTACTGGGCACAAATGAATGTGTAGCTGGCAACTTCTTTTTTTCTCATAGAGCTATTAGAAATCTTAGTGTTAAATCGGGAGAAGGAAATGGCAGCCCACTCCAGTATTCTTGCTTGGAGACTCCTGTGGACAGAGGAGCCTCGAGGGCTGCTGTTCATAGGGTTGCACAGAGTCAGACACAACTGAAGTGACTTAGCAGCAGCAGCATGCATTGAAGAAGGAAATGGCAGCCCACTCCAGTATTCTTGTCTGGGGAATCCCAGGGACAGAGCAGCCTGGTGGGCTGCTGTCTATGGGGTTGCACAAAGTTAGACACAACTGAAGTGACTTAGCAGCAGCAGCAGCAGCAGCAGTGTTAAATCTGTGGCCAACCTCTGAAACATATAGAGAACACCATAGTGATATATTTAGCCTTGTTTCTAGCTACACTTTGCTTCCATTTTTTAAATATAGATTTTTATTGATTTATCATATGCTTATATAAAAGTACACACAGCATAGGTGCACAATGATTTTTTTGCAAAGAGAACAGAGCTTTCTATCCAGCACCCAGTTCAAGAAAAAAGCGCATTACCCAAAGGAGACAAGATCATTGTTTCAGAAAGGCACCTGCACTTGCATGCTGATCACAGCATTGCTTGGAATAGGCAAGACATGGAAGGAGCCTAAGTGCCCACCAGATGGTGAATGCATAAAGAAAATGTGATGTGCATGCACAATTGAAAATTATCCAGCCATAAAAAAGGGGGAATCCTGCCATTTGCCACAACATGGATAGACCTTGGGGGCATTATGCTAAGTGAAGTAAGTCAGAGAAAGACAAGTACTTTGTGATCCCACTTATATGTGGAATCTTAAAGAAACCATACCCACGAATACAGAGAACAGGTTGGAGGGAGGTTAGCAAAAAGGTGAAGGTGACAAAAGGTGCAAACTTCCAGTTTGAAGATAATTGAGTCCTGGAAATCCAATATTACTAACAAAAGAGAACACTACCCAAAGCCCATGAAATCTCTTCCTTCCCTTCTTCCAGTTACCAAATACTCCTAGCTTTCAGCACCATTAGTTTTGCCTCTTTTTGAATTTGGTACAGCATTGAACATTAAATTACAGCTATGTGCAACAAAAAGGATGAATCTCACAAACATAACGCTGAGCAAAATAAATAGAAAAAGGTACATATTATTCCGTTCATTTCAAATTCACAATGAGGCAAAACTCAACAAATCTCATCTGTGATGTGAATATACCACAGTTTACCCATTCTGCCTAAATAGGACACTTGCATTGTTTTCACTCGTTGACTATTACTAATTGAATATTCATGAATATGTCTTTTGGTGAATATATGGACCTACGAGCATGGCAACATTCCAGGAATCAGTGAACTAAGATGGACTGGAATGGGTGAATTTAACTCAGATGACCATTATATCTACTACTCTAGGCAGGAATCCCTTAGAAGAAATGGAGTAGCCATCATGGTCAACAAAATAGTCCAAAATGTAGTACTTGGATGCAATCTCAAAAACGACCGAATGATCTCTGTTCGTCTCCAAGGCAAACCATTCAATATCACAGTAATCCAAGTCTATGCCCTGACCAGTAATGCTGAAGAAGCTGAAGTTGAACGGTTCTGTGAAGACCTACAAGACCTTCTAGAACTAACACCCAAAAAAGATGTCCTTTTCATTATAGGGGACTGGAATGCCAAAGTAGGAAGTCAAGAAACACCTGGAGTAACTGGCAAATTTGGCCTTGGAATACAGAATGAAGCAGGGCAAAGGCTAATAGAATTTTGCCAAGATAATGCATTGGTCATAGCAAACACCTTCTATCAACAACAGGAAAAGACTCTACACATAGACATCACCAGATGGTCAACACCGAAATCAGATTGATTATATTCTTTGCAGCCAAAGATGGAGAAGCTCTATACAGTCAGCAAAAACAAGACCGGGAGCTGACTGTGGCTCGGATCATAAACTCCTTATTGCCAGATTCAGACTGAAATTGAAGAAAGTGGAGAAAATCACTAGACCATTAAGGTATGACCTAAATCAAATCCATTATGACTATACAGTGGAAGTGAGAAATAGATTTAAGGGACTAGATCTGATACACAGAGTGCCTGATGAACTATGGATGGAGGTTAGTGACATTGTACAGGAGACAGGGGTCAAGACCATCCCCAAGAAAAAGAAATGCAAAAAAGCAAAATGGCTGTCTGGGGAGGCCTTACAAATAGCTGTGAAAGAAGAGAAGCGAAAAGCAAAGGAGAAAGGGAAAGATATAAGCATCTGAATGCAGAGTTCCAAAGAATAGCAAGAGGAGAAAAGAAAGCCTTCCTCAGCCATCAATGCAAAGAAGTAGAGGAAAACAACAGAATGGGAAAGACTAGAAATCTCTTCAAGAAAATTAGAGATACCAAGGGAACATTCCATGCAAAGATGGGCTGGATAAAGGACAAAAATGGTATGGACCTAACAGAAGCAGAAGATTTTAAGAAGAGGTGGCAAGAATACACAGAAGAACTGTACAAAAAAGATCTTCATGACCCAGATAATCACGATGGTGTGATCACTCACCTAGAGCCAGACATCCTGGAATGCAAAGTCAAGTGGGCCTTAGCAAGCCTCACTATGAACAAAGCTAGTGGAGGTAATGGAATTCTAGTTGAGCTATTTCAAATCCTGAAAGATGATGCTGTGAAAGTGCTACACTCAATATGCCAGCAAATTTGGAAAACTCAGCAGTGGCCACAGGACTGGAAAAGGTCAGTTTTCATTCCAATCCCAAAGAAAGGCAATGCCAAAGAATGCTCAAACTACCGCACAATTGCACTCATCTCACATGCTATTAAAGTAATGCTCAAAATTCTCCAAGCCAGGCTTCAGCAATACGTGAACCGTGAACTCCCTGATGTTCAAGCTGGTTTCAGAAAAGGCAGAGGAACCAGAGATCAAATTGCCAACATCCGCTGGATCATGGAAAAAGCAAGAGGGTTCCAGAAAAACATCTATTTCTGCTTTATTGACTATGCCAAAGCCTTTGACTGTGTGGATCATGATAAACTGTGGAAGATTCTTCAAGAGATGGGAATACAGACCTGACTGCCTCTTGAGAAACCTGTATGCAGGTCAGGAAGCAACAGTTAGAACTGAACATGGAAAAGCAGACTGGTTCCAAATAGGAAAAGGAGTACATCAAGGCTGTATATTGTCACCCTGCTTATTTAACTTCTATGCAGAGTACATCATGAGAAACGCTGGGCTGGAGGAAGCACAAGCTGGAATCAAGACTGCTGGGAGAAGTATCAATAACCTCAGATATGCAGATGACACCACCCTTATGGCAGAAAGTGAAGAGGAACTCAAAAGCCTCTTGATGAAAGTGAAAGAGGAGAGTGAAAAAGTTGGCTTAAAGCTCAACATTCAGATAACTAGTATCATGGCATCTGGTCCCATCACCTCATGCCAAATAGATGGGGAAACAGTGGCTGATTTTATTTTGGGGGGCTCCAAAAATCACTGCAGATGGTGATTGTAGCCATGAAATTAAAAGACGCTTATTCCTTGGAAGGAAAGTTAGGTGCAACCTAGAGAGCAAATTGAAAAGCAGAGATATTACTTTGCCAATAAAGGTCTATCTAGTCAAGGGTATGGTTTTTCCAGTAGTCATGTATGGATGTGAGAGTTGGACTATAAGGAAAGCTGAGACCTGAAGAATTGATGCTTTTGAACTGTGGTGTTGGAGAAGACTCTTGAGAGTCCCTTGGATTGCAAGGAGATCCAACCAGCTCATCCTAAAGGAGATCAGTCCTGCGTGTTCGTTGGAAGGACTGATGTTGAAGCTGAAACTGCAATACTTTGGCCACCTCATGCAAAGAGCTGACTCATTTGAAAAGGCCCTAATGCTGGGAAAGATTGAGGGCAGGAGGAGAAGGGGATGACAGAAGATGAAATGGTTGGATGGCATCACCGATTCGCTGGACATCAGTTTGGGTGGACTCCGGGAGTTGGTGATGGACAGGGAAGCCTGGCATGCTGCAGTTCTTGGGTCGCAAAGATCAGATATGACTGAGCGGATGAACTGAACTGAACTGGCAATCCTGGGTGATATGTTATGTAGATGTTTGGCTTCACTGCATACAAGTTTTCCAAAGGCATTTTACCAGGCTGCATAGTAGTGAGCAGTGTACAGTTGACTCTTGAACAGTGGAATAGAGTTAGGGGCGCTGACTCTGAACATGGCCTAAAATCTGCATGTAACTTCACAGTGGGCTGTATCAGCAGTTCTGCATTCTCAGATTCTACCAACTGCTGACTGTGTAGTACTGTGAAAGTGAAAAGTGAAGTCGCTCAGTCGTGTCCGACTCTTTGTGACCCCATGGACTGTAGTCTAGCAGGCTTCTCTGTCCATGGAATTTTCCAGACAAGAATACTGGAGTGGGTTGCCATTTCTTTCTCCAGGGGATCTTCCCAACCCAGGGATTGAACCCGGGTCTCCTGCATTGGAGGCAGACGCTTTACCATCTGAGCCCCCAGGGAAGCCCGTGTAGTACTGTATTCAGTGAAAAAGCCTGCATTAAGTGGACTCATGCAGTTCAAACTCATGTTGCTCAAGGGTCAACTGTATGAAAATTCCAGTGTCTCTAATCTTCACTAACACTTGAAATTTTTCTGTTTTCACTTTAGCGATTCTGGTGTGTTTGATGGAGTGTCACATGGCGATTTATCTAATTTCTATTTCCCTGATCTGTTGAAGTTAAGCACCTTTCCATAAGTCTCTTGGCCATCTGGAGAGTCTCTTTTGTGACATGCCAGTTCAGTGGTTTATCATTTGCAATGTCTGATGTTTTGTTTGTGTAATTCTTTGTACATTCTATGTGGATCTTTGCTGGGTCTATGTGATGCAAGTATCTTTCCCCATGTGGTGGCTTGATTTTTCATTCTCTTTATGTTGTGATAAATAGAAACTCATAATTGTGAAGTAGTCCATCATAAATTTCCTTCTTGGTTCGTGCTTATTGTGGCCTGCTTAAGAAATTGGTCTAGTACTCCAAGCAATGAAAATATTGTTTTCTTCTAAAGGATTTAGTTTTGTCTCTTACATTTATATCAAGAATCCACCTGTACTTTATTTTTTGTTTATGCTGTGAAGTATAGGAGTCAAAATTAAGTATTTTCCTTAGGAAAATCAGTTTGACGTGTGCTAAATAGCTGCAGTCGTGTCCGACTCTTTGCTACCCTGTGGACAGAAGCGCTTCAGGCCCCTCTGTCCATGGGATTCTCCAGGCAAGAATACTGGAGTGGCTTCCCATGCCTTCCTCCAGGGGATCTTCCCTAGTACCATTTATTAAAAAAGACCATGCTTTCCTCACTACACTCAAGTGTCACATTTACAAGTCAGGTGACTGAGTGACTGGGCAACAACAAGGTGATGGCATCAGTTGTGTGTGTGCTTCTGGACTCCCTCTTCTGTTCCATTAGTCTATCTGTTCTTGAGCTAATATCATAATAACTATATCTTTATAGTATGTCTTGGTGTTTGGAAATAAAAGTTCTCCAGCTTTGTGTTCAAGACTGTCTTGTCTATTCTTGGGCTTTGCAAACTAGATATTAGGATCAACTTGTAAATTTCCATTTTAAAAATCTGCTGGAATTTTTTCAAGATTAAATTTAATCTATACATCATCTGTCATCTTGACAAGACTTAAATGCAATCCATGAGTAAAAAGTGTCCATCCTTTCATGTATTTGTAATTATTCTGAAATTTTTCTCAAAGATGTTTCATAGTTTTGAATATATAGATTTTATCTTTTTAGATTTGTTCTCCCATATTTAATATCTCTGTATTATAATAATTTTAAAACTTTTTTATTTTTTGCTGCTGTATAGACATTAAATTGACTTTTTACAATGTTGTTCTTGTAATTAGCAATTTTACCAGTTGTGCTATTAATGCTAATAGATTTTCTGCAGTTTTGTGTGTGTGTGTTTAGCATTCTGAAAACATTGTCATGTCTTCTACCTATTTTATTTCTTCCCTTTTTAAACTTTACGGCTTTTCTTTTTTGTCTTTCTGCACTGCCTAGGATCACAGTATTGTAGAAAGCATTAACAGTTTTACCACTGATGTTTGCAGTAGGTTTTTCTTAGTTCTTTTTTTTTACTAATAGATTGCTGAGAATTTTTATTGTAAGTGGATACTGAATGAGTTTGAGCAAACTCTGGGAGATAGTGAAGGATAGGGAAGCTGGCAAGCTACAATTCATGGGGTCGCAGAGTCAGACACGACTTAGCAACTGAACAACAACAAATGTTATCAAATACGTTTTCTTTCAAGATGAACATATGATTTCTCTCCTTTTTTCTCTTTATGTAGTTAATCACACTAATTGACTTTTTAATGCTAACTCACCCTGGAATAAATAAACTGGGTTGTGCTGTGTTATCTTTTTTACATATCTTTACATTAAGTGAGGTGATATTTTATTTGGGATTTTTGCATATTCATGAAAGCGATTGGTCTGTGATTGTTCTTATAGTGTCGTTGTCTAGATTTGTCAGTAAGATTATCTGACTTTACCAATTGGGAAATGTTCTTTTATTCTGTTTTGTAGAAGAATTTGTGTACAGTTAATATTCTTTCTTTCTTAAACTTTTGGAAGAATTCACCAGGGAAGAAATCTGAACCACAAATTGTCTTTGTGGGAAGTCTTTTAGTAACAGACTCAATTTATTTAATAGATACCAAACAATTCAAATTTCCTATTTATTCTTTTATCAGTTTCAGTTAGTTTTTCAAGGAATACACCTATTCATGTATGTTACCAAATTTAAAGCTTCTCGCAATATCCTCTGAATATCTTGTTATCATTTAAAAATCTGGTCATTTCCCATTTTTTCCTTCTGATTTTGGTAATTTCTGTTTTTCCCATTTTTTTTTTCTTGCTGGGAGTATATAAATTTTATTAATATCTTCAGAGAACCAGCCTTTAGCTTTGTTAATTTCCTCTCTGTATATTTCTTAATTTGTTGCTTTCTCTTATTGTATTTAGTATTTCCTTCCTTCTGCTTTTTTATTAAGTTCCTGTTCTTTTTCTAATTCTTGAGATGGAAGTTTAGATCATTGTTTTTCAGCCTTTCTTCTTTCCAATCTTTGCATTTTCAGACCACAGATTGCCTTGTTTGACATTGCTTTGGGATAGCAAACAAGGGGCTTCCCTGGTGGCTCAGACAGTAAAGAATCTGCCTGCAATGCAGGAGGCCCTGGGTTTGATCTCTGGGTTGAGAAGATCCCCTGGAGAAGGGAATGGCAATCCACTCCAGTAGTCTTGCCTGAAGAATTCCATGAACAGAGGACCCAGGTGGGCTACAGTCCATGGGGTTGCAGAATAAGACACAGATTTAAAATTTGTATCTTCATTGTTAATTAGTTTAAAATGTTTTCTACTTTCTGTTGGGATTTCTTCTTTGACTCATTGTTTATTTTAAAAGGTGCTGTTTAACTTTCAGACAGTTGAGAATTTTCTGTTTTTAGTTATTGATTTCTAACTTAATTCCACTGTGCAGAGAGTACTTGAAACTATTTTAAAGTTTTTAATTTTTATCTATGCTTGCTTTCAGTTCAGTTCAGTTCAGTCGTTCAGTCGTGTCCGACTCTTTGCGACCCCATGAATTGCAACATGCCAGGCCTCCCTGTCCATCACCAACTCCCGGAGTTCACTCAAACTCACGTCCATCGAGTCAGTGATGCTATCCAGCCATCTCATCCTCTGTCGTCCCCTTTTCCTCCTGCCCCCAATCCCTCCCAGCATCAGAGTCTTTTCCAATGAGTCAATTCTTCACTTTACAATGCAAGATTTGGTCAATTTTAGTAACTCTTTCATATGCATTTGAAAAAAAGATAAACAGTCCTCTGTATTCACCAGTTCCACATCCAGCAGTGTGGAGGGCCAACTCTAAGGAACTTGAGCATCTGTGGATTTTGGTTTCTTCAGGGTTCCTGGAAGCAATTCCCTGCAGATATCAAGGGAGGACTGTATTCTCTCATTGCTGATTGCATGTTTTATAGATGCCATTGTGTTCCTAATTTCACTGTCCTCCTAGTTTTCTGTGTGCTCAGCCTGATGCTGAGAGAGGTGTGTTAGATCTGTCAGATCTGAGTGTAGATTTGTCTGTTCCTCTGTTTAGCTCTCTCATTGATTTGCTAAAATGTTTTGTTGTTTGATTACCAGGTGGGGACGGATTGAGAATTGTGATCTCTTCCTAGTGATTTCATTCCTTTGTTATCATGAAACGTCCTTCTTTATCTCTAATAGTGTTCCTACCTTAAAGTCTAGTTTTTCTGCTATTAGCATAGTTAAAATAGCTTTCTTTTAGTTAGTGTTTATATGATATACTTTTTATTCTTAACTTTCAGTATTTCTGGGTCCTTAAAAGTGTCTCTTTGTAGGCAGGATAGAATTTAATTTTACATTTTATCTAGTTGTTTGTTTAGAGCATTTAGCCTATTTATATTTAATATATTACATTTGGATTTATGACTACCAATTTACTATTTATGTTCAGTTTTTATCTTATGTATCATTATTTTTTGTTATTTCATTTATTCCCTTTAGCTTTCTCTGTATGAACTTGTTTGTTATATATTCTTTTTCATTTTCTATATAGTTTACCCTTGAATAGTATGAGGCTTAGGGGTGCTTACCTTCCCCAAGTCAGAAATCCACGTTTAACAGTCATGTGTATGCAGTCAACCCTCCAGACTGTGATTGCATTTACAGATTCAACCAACCACAATCATATACCACTGTAGCATAAATGGGAAATAAATGGACCATGTATAAGTGGACTTACACACTTCAAACTTGGGTTGTTCAAGGGTCAACTCTTTATATTTTTGATTTCTATCCTTTTGACCCTTGATTTATTACAGTAAATCCAAATTTAACTGTTACTGCTTCTCCAGTAATGTTACAACCATTTATCCCCCCTTATCCCAAAATACTTTTTAATAAATATGGTGCTCATTATGCTGTAATCTAATTATCTTTTTGTCTTCTATTGGAATGTGCATTTCTCAAGTCCAGGAATGATAGTTTATTGAGCATCTATTTTATTCCCAGCATCTAGTACATAATAGGGATGTTTGTCAAATGAGGTAATTATGTCCAACTAGTGAAGAATAGTAGCCGTGAATATTTCTAAAACAAGGTTGAAGGTAAACTAAAGAACCATTCTCACTTCTTAAAAAAAAAGGCCACCCTTATGAATAATCTCTAATGAGGGGTTTTAAACATCAAATAGCTTTAGATTCACAGATACAGAGAGCAAACCAGTGGTTACCAGTGGGGGAGAGGACTGGGGGAGGGGTAGTGTAAGGGTTGAAGATTAAGAGGTAAATACTTAAAAAAATTTTTTGTTACATATTTTATACTAGGTATAAAATAAACTACAAGGATATATTATACAGCATGAGAAATATAGCAAATATTTTCTAGTAATTATCAGTGGATATAACCTTTAAAAACTGAAAAAAATAAAAAGCATTGAAATTAAAACATCTAATAGCTTCAGTAGTAGAACTGTCTATCTAGATTACTAGATAGCTTGGCATTATTATTGTTCAGTTGCAAAGTTGTGTCCCACTCTTTTTGTGACACTGTTGTGGGCTGTAGCCTTCCAGGCACCTCTCTCCATAGAATTTCCCAGGCCAGGATACTGGAGTGAGTTGCCATTGCCTTCTCCAGGGGATCTTCCCAATCCAGAGATTGAACCCTCATCTCCTGTGTTGGCAGGCAGATTCTTTTCAACTGAGCCACCTGGGAAGCCTCGATAGCTTACTTATGTTAAAATACATTACTTGAGTATTTTCATTTGTCTTTGGACAAAGAAGAATTGAATTCCAAAGTGATATGTGATACAGGTGTCCAGCGAAAGTATTCTTTATTAAGCTGATTTTAATTGGAAATTATTTCATATAAGAAATCAGATGAATTAATTTAAGCTGGGAAATTTTTTTTGTTTGTATACTTTCTAATTCTAACAAGTTATAAAAAAATTGTTTTGTCCTACACATATGAATGAAACTAAAAAAGACTAAACACAAAGAAAGAATATTAAAAAGGCAAGGGAGAAGCAACAAGTAACATACAAAGGAAACTCCATATGTTTAACAGCTGATCTTTCAGCAGAAACTCTGCAGGTCAGAAGGGAATGGCAGAATATATTTAAAGTAGTGAAAGGGAAAAACCTACAACCAAGATTATTGTACCCAGCAAGGATCTCATTCAAAATTGATGGAGAAATAAAAAGCTTCTCAGACAACCAAGTTAAGAGGATTCATTACCACCAAACCAGCTTTAAAACAAATGTTAAAGGGACATATATAGTCAAGAAATACAACAGAAGAAAAAAGATCTACAAAATCAGTTCAGGTCAGTCGTGTCCAACTCTTTGCAACCCCATGAACTGCAGCATGCCAGGCTTCCCTGTCCATCACCAACTCCGGAGTCCACCCAAACCCCCGTCTATTGAGTTGGTGATCTTATCCAGCCATCTCATCCTCTGTCGTCTCCTTCTCCTCCTGCCCTCAATCTTTCCAGTCATCAGGGTCTTTTCAAATGAGTCAGCTCTTTGCATGTGGTGGCCAAAGTACTGGAGTTTCAGCTTCAACATCAGTCCTTCCAATGAACACCCAGGATGGATCTCCTTTAGGATAGACTGGTTGGATCTCCTTGCAGTCCAAAGGACTCTGAACAGTCTTCTCCAACACCACACTTCAAAAGCATCAATTGTTTGGCACTTAGCTTTCTTTATAGTCCAACTCTCACATCCATACATGACCACTGGAAAAACCATAGCCTTGACTAGATGGACCTTTATTGGCAAAGTAATGTCAATGCTTCTGAATATGCTATCTAGGTTTGTCATAACTTTTCTTCCAAGGAGTAAGCATCTTTTAATTTTATGGCTGCAGTCACCATCTGCAGTGATTTTGGAGCCCCCAAAAATAAGTCTGACACTGTTTCCACTGTTTCCCCATCTATTTCCCATGAAGTGATGGGACCGGATGCCATGATCTTCATTTTCTGAATGTTGAGCTTTAAGCCAACTTTTTCACTCTTCTCTTTCACTTTCATCAAGAGGATTTTGAGTTCCTCTTCACTTTCTGCCATAAGGCTGGTGTCATCTGCATATCTGAGGTTATTGATATTTCTCCGGGCAATCTTGATTCCAGCTTGTGCTTCATCCAGCACAGTGTTTCTTATGATGTACTCTGGTAGAAGTTAAATAAGCAGGGTGACAATATCTTAGTTTTCTGAATGTTGAGGTTTAAACCAACTTTTTGACTCTCCTCAGGGTTTCCTGTGAAGACCCTGATTGATCGGTCCTGCTTTGAGACAATTGATGATTCTTCTCCTGAATTCACCAACTTTGCAGCCATTTTGGAACAGATTCTGAGTCACCGACTGAAAGATAATAGCACTAATGTATTATTTATCCTTCCAACAGTTCTGTTATTAACAAGCTTGAGATTTTAGAAATTATACAGTTTAGTGTGATTTAGACTGCACCATGTTGAGAAACAAAAAACTGATTTTAGAACCAGATGTTGAAGCTGGTTTCAGAAAAGGCAGAGGAACCAGAGATCAAATTGCCAACATCTGCTGGATCAAGGAAAAAGCAAGAGAGCTCCAGAAAAACATATATTTCTGCTTTATTGACTATGCCAAAGCCTTTGACCATGTGGATCACAATAAACTGTGGAAAATTCTGAAAGAGATGGGAATACCAGACCACCTGACCTGCCTCGTGAGAAACCTGTATGCAGGTCAGGAAGCAACAGTTAGAACTGGACATGGAACAACAGACTGGTTCCAAATAGGAAAAGGAGTACATCAAGGCTGTATATTGTCACCCTGCTTATTTAACTTATATGCAGAGTACATCATGAGAAACGCTGAGCTGGAGGAAGCACAAGCTGGAATCAAGATTGCTGGGAGAAAAATCAATATCTCAGATATGCAGATGACACCAGTCTTACATCAGAAAGTGAAGAGGAACTCAAAAGCCTCTTGATGAAAGTAAGAGAGAAGAGTGAAAAAGTTGGCTTAAAGCTCAACATTCAGAAAACAAAGATCATGGCATCTGGTCCCATCACTTCATCGGAAATAGATGGAGAAACAGTGGAAACAGTGTCAGACTTTATTTTTTTGGGCTCCAAAATCACTACAGATGGTGACTGCAGCCATGAAATTAAAAGACGCTTACTCCTTAGAAGAAAAGTTATGACCAACCTAGATAGTATATTCAAAAGCAGAGACATTACTTTGCTAAGGTCCGTCTAGTCAAGGCTATGGTTTTTCCAGTGGTCATGTATGGATGTGAGAGTTGGACTGTGAAGAAGGCTGAGCGCTGAAGAATTGATGCTTTTGAACTGTGGTGTTGGAGAAGACTCTTGAGAGTCCGTTGGACTGCAAGGGGATCCAACCAGTCCATTCTGAAGGAGATCAGCCCTGGGATTTCTTTGGAAGGAATGATGCTAAAGCTGAAACTCCAGTACTTTGGCCACCTCATGTGAAGAGTTGACTCATTGGAAAAGACTCTGATGCTGGGAGGGATTGGGGGCAGGAGGAGAAGGGGACGACAGAGGATGAGATGGCTGGATGGCATCACTGACTCGAAGGACGTGAGTCTGAGTGAACTCCGGGACTTGGTGATGGACATGGAGACCTGGCGTGCTGCGATTCATGGGGTCGCAAAGAGTCAGACACGACTGAGCGACTAAACTGAGCTGAATCTTTTGGCTGTGTCCCTGGTTAAGAATCTAATCTTGAATTTATACCCATCCAGGATGCATAAGAAATGTTGAATATTAATTGCCGCATACAAGAAGCAGATTCACTTTCTATATGTAATTGAAATAAAAGCTTAAATTAAAAGGTAACTCTTCCTCAAACTTTACTAGTTGGTATTTTAATCAGTTTACAGAGGATACCAGGCATTGTTTGCTTAATCTTTTCTTCATTAAATTCAAAATCTTTGAAAAATTTTTAGCAGTAGGTAGATTAAAAAAGAGCTATATAAAAGAGATGCTGGACTTAAAAAAATCAGTAAATATATTTGTCAGAATCATAAATCTCTTAAAATTCAAAAGAAAAAATGAAAACTGTGTTCCTTCAGAAATATTATACTTTTAAAAATATACATCTGTAAAATATAGCTGATAGTATCAAGAAATAGTATGTAGTATATAAATTTTAGTAGTAATAATTGATAATTTTACCACATTAATTCAGTTGCCTAGTTTCCCTAAAGGAAATTTGATCATTAGATGTTTTCACTTAAGTTTTTATTATCTTTATGATCTTAATGGTATAGTAATTTCAAATAAGTAACATTTTGGTGATATAATTTATGAGCATCTCAAATTTAATCTGAAAGTTCTGTTGTTTGCTTTTTAATGCTGAAAGCATCAAGTTTTACTATAATTGTTTAAATCAGTTGAGCAGTCCTGTAGGCTTATAATAAATGGTTGAATTTAATTAAATGTTAAATGAGGGTAACAAAATCTGAATTCATTCAGCCCTTTGCATCTTAAAATGGGATCCATAAAAATTCCTGGTGCTTTTCTGTTGAAGTTCATTGTTCTGTATTTTTAAAGGGTTATTTATTTTTCTTAGTTTTGATATTCAATATTTTCTAAATTTTCCATGTTACCCTTTATGAGAAAATAAGTTTTTATGAAAACAAAGTGTCTGAAAACATTTTGAAATATTTTCATAGTTACTATATTGTGTTGTTATCATTTTTTAATTTTATATGTCAATTTACAAATAATATTTTAAACCATATGAAATACAGTGGTGTTTGAGGTATCTTAATGTTCCACAAAGGTTTTATCATAAGACCTCAATTCCCTTGATTTGGTATATCATTTAGCATGTAATTTGTTCACAAAATACATAAACTACAAAGAAAACAAACCACGTTGATCTCGCCATGCTGAGTGACGGGGTAGACTCGCTACCATATAAGTGGCACATCTCTCTGCCATCTTCTGAATCATGCCTCAGCAAAATACACATCATAGACCTTTAGCCTGACTTCCTCACCATAAATGTTACTTCTATAGAAGCCAGTGGACTGCTGTGTTGAGAATACAATCTCTAGTTATTTTATGGATAAGACTTCCACTAGAATGACAGTAAGAAAGATGATTCTGAAATCTGTGAATTTTTTAAGCTTGGTAAGATTAATAATTCAAAACATGCTTTTAAAAAAGTTCCTGTAGATCAACTATGGTGGTCACTGTTGTTAGTATGGTTATGAATCATGAAATGATCTGTAACTTTCATGATGAGGTAGTTTATTAAAGATTCAGGTATCTAGAAAGTTTCATATAGTATTGCCCCATTTTTTGCTATTCTAATAATTAACAAATTGCCTTTAATTTTGCAAAAGTTATATAATTATTTTGATAATATAGTGTGTTCACATAGAATTTAGTTAATGTAACAACTAATTTTTTCTATTCTTTCCTTGATAGAAGTACAAGTTTAAAATGTATGATTTCCTGGGTTTACAAGGCTTATTTTCTGTAGCTTTTTATTTTTTTAATAAAAAGGCATTTAGTTAATCAGTTTTTTTCAGAGGAAAAACAAAAATTCACCCCAGGCCCACTATAGGCTGTACTGACACAGGCAGCAAAGAGAGCTTCATTCATTCTAACAGACTCATTACTAAAAAAAATACAAGACTTTTAAAATCACATATATTAATGTTGTCTGCAGTAATGCTGTAATAAGGTGATGATCTTACTTTTCTGGAATATAGCTGAGAACCAAGAATTGATCACAGAATGGAAAGTTCAAAGAGGCCTTAGTTCATGTCTTCACTTCAGTCATTTTTTAACTTTTGCTCTAAAGCATAATCCTTTTCTCCAGTTAACTTCCATCTCCCCCAGTAAAAGCCACTGCAGATGCTGGATATGTAAGTGGAAGGTCTTGTTGAAGCTCGGTGGGAATATCAGGCATTTTTCCAGCTCAGCAGCAATCACACCCCACCTCCACAGTACCACTTCGGGCAGCGCCATTAATCATAGCTTAAAAATCACTAGTCTGTCTCCTACTGAAGCAATCCACCAACCAGTATTTCCAGCTGGTGGACGTACGGTCTTCATTTGAATACTTCTGATACCAGGGAACAAAGAATAGTACAGCAGGCCATTATTTTGGGGGCAGTTCAGATTGTTAGAAAATTCTGATGTATAATGTAAGAAGTCAACTTAGGTGACCGTGCTTTTCTGCCTCTTTTTAAAATTGTGAGCCTAATACATATTAAAAGTCGCTACTACATAATCCTTTTTCCTTAGTTCCCCTTTTCTTTCTTCAGGTGAAGTATCTCTAGTTCTTTCAGTCTTCTGGAACCACTGTAGTCTCATTCTTCGGGTTTATCAGTGGTTTACTGGATCTTAAAATCTGGTACTCAGAGCTGAGTAAAGTGCTTCAGATAGGTAACGTCTGTGTTGGTTGGGGTTTGAGATTACAGTGACTTTCTGATCCCCACATCACACTTTTGTTTATGTTTAAGTAAAGGCCAAGTAAAACCCCAGAGATTCTAAAAGCTTAACTGTTGCTTGTCTTATGTTTTAGATTCTCTAAATCAGTTGCCAGAGATCAAGTTTGATAGGGACAAATGAAGTATTATTTTCCTAATCATTCTCTTCATTTATTTTTTTTAATATAAATTTATTTATTTCAACTGGAGGCTAATACCTTACAATATGGTATTGGTTTTGCATACATCAACATGAATCTGCCATGGGTGTACACGTGTTCCCCATCCTGAACCCCCCTCCCTCCTCCCTCCCCGTACCATCCCTCTCTTTATTTATTAAAAAAAAAATATTTGTTTGTCTGTACCAGGTCTTAGCTGCCATATTTAGAAGTTTATTTTTAATGTTTCTGAAAATAGCTTTTACATTTTCACTTTTATTTCTATGTTAATTGACTTATGATCAGAGAATTTGGTCTGTATGGCAGATATTTTTGAAACTTACAAGGTTTGCTTAATGGCTTAGTTTATGATTAGTTTCAATAAATGTTCTATATTGAGAAGAATTTGTATTCTCCAATTCTTGATTATTTTTTTCAAATACTAGTCACATTTTTGTCAGTTTGATCTATTAATAACAGAAGTTTTAAAGTATCATTCTGATGAATTTCTTAAGTTATTCTTAAGATATGTCTATTTTTGCTTTCTGTATTTTGAGTCTATTTTGATGCATTAAGTTTTAGAGTTTTTATAGAGTCTCTTAGACTTCCCTGGTGGCTCAGAGGGTAAAGCGTCTGCCTACAATGCGGGAGACCGGGTTCAATCCCTGAGTTGGGAAGCTCCCCTGGAGAAGGAAATGGCAACCCACTCCAGTATTCTTGCCTGGAAAATCCCATGGATGGAGGAGCCTGAGGCTACAGTCCACGGGGCCGCAAAGAGTCGGACACAACTGAGCAACTTCACTTTCACTTTCATTTTTGGCCTCTTAAGGATTTCTGTGAGTTTTCTCCCCATGTGTTTGCCATGTTTAAAAGTGTATTTATTATATTTTATCTAGTATTTCTACTTTTGTGTTGGGAGGAGAGATTTTCCTTAAATTCCTGCTTTCCATTCCAAGGACAAATTTTTGCTCTCTCTAGAGAGAGTTCCAAACTTTTCTTTTCTTCTTTGAAAGTTATCCTTACCCTTTGTTGTTGATTTGAGTGAGCAGTTAAACTTAATGGTCAAAGTGTGTGATGTTGTGATGTAAACAAGTCTGGCACCAATAGTAAGTATTCATTAGTTCCTTTTAGATAGTTTCTATTGTCATGTAATTAAAAAATACCCAGATCTCTAGAAGAGTCAAAAATGGCAAGACTTCCTCTGTTGGCAGGGATCAAGAAAAAACTTCTGAAAGAGATTTCATTTGAGATGTCTAGGTCAAGATGCAGGCATTTGAATATCAGGAATAAATCATAGGTAGCATGGAGAGAGGAAATGAGTTATGTCCAGGAAATGCTGAGGAGTTCCTTTTGCTTTGCCCAGATAAATTCTGTATGTAGAAGGGCAAAATAAGGGTAGAAAGGTAAGTTGGGATTACTTTTTGAACTACTTTGAATTACGTGAAGATTAAAGTTGGACAAGATATTGTAAGAAGTTATTCAAAGTGTTTCAGAAGAATATATCAGAATCAAAACATTAATCTGGAAACAATATCTAGACACTTTGGGAGTTAGGAGAGCTTAGCGGTAGGGAGTCAGAAATGTTTGTTAAGATAAGTCTGATTGAAAGGTAATGAGAGTCTGAACTGGATGGCAGAGGGAACTGAAATGAAAACACAGAGGTACTGTGCAAGCAGAATCTATGGGACTGGAGAATTCACTAGTGGTCCAGTGATTAGGACATCGTGCTTTAACTGCCACCATCCTGGGTTTAATCCCTGGTTGGGGAACTAAGATCCCACAAGCCATGTGTCATGGTAGGAAAAAAAAGGTATACATACCTGTAGAACTGGAGCGTTGCTTATGTGTAGTAAAGAGATTGGAGAACTGGAAAGATGGTTTTGAATAAAAGATGAATAAGAATCAGTGGTGCCAGGGAACTCAGCTCAGTACTCTGTAATGACCTATACGGGAAAAGAATCTAAAAGAGTGTGGCTATGTGTATAACTGATTAACTTTGCTGTACAAACAGAAATTAACACAACATTGTAAATCAACTCTATGCCAATAAAACTTCTTAAAAATGAAAAATACTCAGATGTGTGTGTATATATATATGGATATTATATCACATAAAATAACATATAATCACTGTTATTTAATAAATTCATATTTAGGTAATACAGTATATCATATATTATGTATATATTTTAAAGTTTCAGTTCAGTTCAGTCACTCCGTCATGTCCGACTCTTTGCGACCCAGTGAATCGCAGCACACCAGGCCTCCCTGTCCATCACCAACTCCCGGAGTTCACTCAGACTCACATCCATTGAGTTACTGATGCCATCCAGCCATCTCATCTTCTGTCGTCCCCTTCTCCTCCTGCCCCCAATCCCTCCCAGCGTCAGAGTCTTTCCCAATGAGTCAACTCTTCACGTGAAGTGGCCAAAGTACTGGAGTTTCAGCTTTAGCATCATTCGTTCCAAAGAACACCCAGGGCTGATCTCCTTCAGAATGAATTGGTTGGATCTCCTTGCAGTCCAAGGGACTCTCAAGAGTCTTCTCCAACACCACAGTTCAAAAGCATCAATTCTTCGGCGCTCAGCCTTCTTCACAGTCCAACTCTCACATCCATACATGACCACTGGAAAAACCATAGCCTTGACTAGTGGAACTTAGTCGGCAAAGTAACATCTCTGCTCTTGAATATGCTATCTAGGTTGATCATAACTTTTCCTCCAAGGAGTAAGCGTCTTTTAATTTCATGGCTGCAGTCACCATCTGCAGTGATTTTGGAGCCCCCCAAAATGAAGTCTGACACTGTTTCCACTGTTTCCCCATCTAGTTCCCATAAAGTGATGGGACCAGATGCCATGATCTTTGTTTTCTGAATGTTGAGCTTTAAGCCAACTTTTTCACTCTCCACTTTCATTTTCATCAAGAGGCTTTTTAGCTCCTCTTCACTTTCTGCCATAAGGCTGGTGTCATCTGCATATCTGAGGTTATTGATATTTCTCCAGGCAATCTGGATTCCAGCCTGTGCTTCTTCCAGTCCAGTGTTTCTCATGATGTACTCTGCATAGAAGTTAAATAAGCAGGGTGACAATATACAGCCTTGACGTACTCCTTTTCCTATTTGGAACCAGTCTGTTGTTCCATGTCCAGTTCTAACTGTTGCTTCCTGACCTGCATACAGATTTCTCAAGAGGCACATCAGGTGGTCTGGTATTCCCATCTCTTTCAGAATTTTCCACAGTTTATTGTGATCCACACAGTCAAAGGCTTTGGCCTAGTCAATAAAGCAGAAATAGATGTTTTTCTGGAACTCTCTTGCTTTTTCCATGATCCAGTGGATGTTGGAAATTTGATCTCTGGTTCCTCTGCCTTTTCTAAAACCAGCTTGAACATCAGGAAGTTCACGGTTCACGTATTGCTGAAGCCTGGCTTGGAGAATTTTGAGCATTACTTTACTAGCTTGTGAAATGAGTGCAATTGTGTGGTAGTTTGATCCCCCTTTTTCCTAGTTTCCCCTTTTTTTACACATAAATTCACCCATTTGCATCCTGTAGCCCTGGCTTTTAAATACTTTTTTGTTCCTGTAGATACAAAGTTTATTTTCTACTTGACAGTGAAGTCTGTTCCTGGGTATTACTCATTGAAACAATTAAGGGCATTATTTCATTCTTTTTTATGACTAAGTAATATTTCATTGTATATGTACCACGTCTTCTTTATCCATTCCTCTGTCAGTGGATATTAGGTTGCTTCCGTGTCTTGGCCATTGTAAACAGTGCTGCAGTGAACACTGGGGTGCATATATCTTTTGGAAGTATGGTTTTCTGCAGATCTGTGCCCAGAAGTGGAATTGCTGGATCATATGGTAGTTCTATATTTAATTCTTTTAAGGAACCTCCATAATGTTCTCCATAATAGTCGTACCAGTTTATGTTCCTGCCAACAGCGCAGGAGGGTACCTTTTTCTCCACACCCTCTCCAGCATTATTATTTGTGTTCTTTTTGTTGTTGGCCATTCTGACTGGTATGAGGTTATCATTGTAGTTTTGATTTGCATTTCTCTAATAATTAGTGGTGTTGAGGATCTTTTCCTGTGATTTTGGCCATCTGTATGTCCTCTTTGGAGAAATGTCTGTTTAGATCTTCCTCCTTTTTTTTGGTTGAGTTGTTTATTTTTTTATATTGAGTTGCATGAGCTGTTTGTGTATTTTGGAGATTAACCCCTTGTTGGTCTCTTTGTTTGCAAATATTTTCTCCCATTTTGTGAAAATGGTTTTCATTTTGTTTATGCTTTCTTTTGTTGTGCAAAAACTGTTAAGTTTAAATGGGTCCCATTTGTTAATTTTTGTTTTTATTACTCTAGGAGGTGGATCCAAAAAGATATTGTTGCAGTTTATGTTATAGTGTGTTCTGCCTGTTTTCCTCTAAGAGTTTTATAGAGTCTGGATCTTATATTTAGGTATTTGATCCATTTTGAGTCTATTTTTGTGTATGATGTTAAAGAATGTTCTAGTTTTATTCTTTTACATACTGTCTAGTTTTCCAAGCACCACTTATTAGAGACTGTCTTTTCTCCATTATTTTATTCTTGACTCGTTTGCCTTATTAGTTGACCATAATGCATAGATATATCTCTGCACTTTCTGTTGTGTTCCATTAAACTGTCTATCTGTTTTTGTGTCAGTCTCATGTGCCATGACCAAATATTTTGTAGTATACTTTGTAGTATAGTCTGAAGTCAGGAGCCTGATTCCTCCAGCTCTATTCTTCTTTCTCAAGATTGTTTTGGCTATTGAGGGTTTTTTGTATTTCCATAAATTGAAAACTTTTTTTGTTCTAGTTCTGTGAAAAAATACCGCTGGTAATTTGATATGAATTGCATTGAATCTCTAGATAGCTTTGGGTAGTATAATTATTTTGACAATATTTTCATTCTTCTAATGCAAGGACATGGTATATCTTCTGTCTGCTTGTCATCTTTTATTTCTTTCATTAGTGTTTCATAGTTTTATGACTACAGGTCTTTTGCCTCCTTACATAGGTTTATTCCTAGGTATTTTGTTCTTTCAGATGTGACAGTAAATGGGATTGATTCCTTATTTTTCTTTCTGATCTTTCATTGTTAGTATATAGGAATGTAAGAGATTTGTTTGCTAATTTTGTGCCCTGCAACTTAACCAAATTCACTGATGAGTTCTAGTAGTTTGGTGATGTCTTTAGGGTTTTCTGTGTATACTATCATGTCATCTACAGACAGTGACAGTTTTACTTCTTTCCCAATTTGGATTCCTTTTATTTCATTTTCTTCCTTGATTGCCATGGCTAGGATATCCAAAATTATGTTGAATAAATGTGGTGAGAGTAAACATCCTTTGTCTTGTTCCTGATCTTTGAGGAAATGCTTTTATTTTTTCACCATTGAGAATGATGTTACCTGTGTGTTTGTTGTATATGACCTTTGTTTGTTGAGGTAAATTCTCTCTGTAGTCACTCTCTAGAGAGTTTTTTAAAACATAAATGGGTGTTGTTTTGCTAAAAGTGTTTTCTGCATCTATTGAGATGATCATATGATTTTTATTCTTCAGTTTGCTAATGGGGTGTATCACATCGAGTGATTTGCATATACTGAAGAATCCTTATTTCCCTAGGATAAACCCCACTTGATCATGGTGTATGATCCTTTTAATGTAATGTTGGATTTGGTTTGCTAGTACTTCGTTGAGGAGTTTTGCATCTATGGTCATTAGTGATAATTGGCCTGTAGTTTTCTTTTTTGTGGTATCTTTGTTGGGGTTTTGGTATCAGGGTGATGATGACCTCTTACAATGAGCTTAGGAGTGTTCTTTTCTCAGCAGTTTTTGGGAGGAGTTTCAGGAGGATATTGCTATTGTTGCTTTTTTGATTTCCATTTGTACGGAATACCTTTTTCTGTCCCCTCACTTTCAGTGTGGATGTGTTCTAGATCTGAAGTGGGTCTCTTGTAGATAGCATATATATGGGTCTGTTTTTGTATCCATCCAGGCAGTCTGTCTTTTGGTTGGAGCATTTAATCCATTTACATTTAAAGTAATGTTCCTATTGCCATTTTCTTAATTATTTTGGATTTGTTTTTGGAGATCTTTTTTCTCTTCCTCTTTTTCTTGGCTTCTCTTCTGATTAAATCCCATGGACAGAGGATCATGATGGGCTACAGTCCACAGGGTCACTAGAGTTGAACATGACTTAGCATCTAAACCACCACCACTTGTAAATTATGTATTGCTTTTCCTTTGTTACCTTTATTGTTTTTCTTTGTGCTTAATTTTTTCAGTTTGATTAATATGTGTCTTGGCATGTTCCTCCTTGCCTTTATCCTGTATGGGACTCTCTGTACTTTCCCGGACTTGAGTCAGTGTTTCCTTTCTCATGTTAGGGAATTTTTCAGGTATAATCTCTAAAAATATTTTTCTCAGGCCCTTTCTCTCTCTTCTCTTTCAGGGACCCCTATAATGTAAGTGTTGGTGTGTTTAATGTCCCAGATATCTCAAAGGTTAGGTTTTACATTGTAATCCTTAATCAGTGACTATAAAAATAGTAAGAGATGTAGAAAAAAATCTAACAGCTAAATTAAAATGGAATGCTGAAGATATTCAAATTACCCAAAAGAAGGCAGAGGGGGAAAAAGGCTAAGAGAAAACAGTCAACTGGTAGAACTAACTCCAGTTGTATTATTAATTGCATTAAATATAAATGACCTAGACACACTAATTAAAAGAGATCATTTTGGGGAAAAAACTCAACATATAAAATTTAAAAAAACTTTACTATAGTAATACAGATAGTTTAAAAGTAAAAGATATAAAAAGATATTCCATGCAGAAACTAATTGAAGTTGGAGTGACTGTATTAATATCAGATAATGTGAATTCCAGAACAATGAAAATTGATGTGATTGAATGTGGATATTCACATTATAAAAAGAGAGTCTGTTTGTCCAGAAGACATAAAAAATCCTAAGATACATACATTTAACATAGTTTCAAAAAGCAAAAGCTGATGGACCTGACCAGAGAATTAAAGATAGAAAAATCTACAAGTAGGGACTTCTCTGCTGGTGCAGTGGTTGAGACTCCATACTCCCATTGCAGGGCATGGGTTTGATCCCTGGTCAGGAAAGTAAGGTCTCACATGCCTCACAATGTGGCCAAAAAAGAGAGAGAGAGAGAAATCTACAGTTGTACTTATCAACTACAGTGTCCCTGTGTGGATGCTCAATTGTTCATTTGTGTTTGACTCTATATGACCCCATGGACTGTAGCCCGCCAGGCTCCTCTGTCTGTGGAATTCTGCAGGCAAGAATACTGGGTTGGGTTGCATTTCCTACTCCAGGGAATCTTCCCGACCCAGGGGCTGAAACTTCATCTCTTGAGTCTCCTGCTTTGGCAGGTGGATTCTTTACCAACTGTACCATCTGGGAAGCCCCATCAACTACAGCACTCTGTAATAACCAGTAGGTCAGATAGACAGAATATCAGTCATATAGAAGATCTGAACAGCATAACAGCAATAATGTAAAACAGCATAAAAATATTACAGCATATAAAGAATAAAAAATAAAACAGCATGTAAAAATATAACAGCAATAATATAGAAGATCAGAACCAACTGACCAAATTGACATTTATAAAACACTCCACCCAACAGCAGTAGGTTGTATGTTCTTTTCAAGGGCAAATGGAACATTCAAAAAGATCTTACTCTGAGCCATAACACAAACCTTAACAAATTTAAAAGAATTAAAATCATACAAAGTATGTTCTCTGACTCTAACAAAATTAAACTAGAAATTAAGAACAGAAGCATCAGAAAAATCACCAACTATTTTGGAATTTAAAAAAAAATCATAAGTAATTCATATTTCAAAGAGGAAGTCTCAAGGAAAATTAGAAAGTATTTTGAACTGAATGAAAAATTAAATGCATCATACCATTTATGGAATGAAGTTAAAGCAGTGTTAGGCATTAAATAAGGAAGCTTGTATTAGAAAAGAAGAAAGGTTTAAAGCCAATAATTCAAGATTCCACCTGAAGAAACAAAAAAAAAAAAACAAGAAAATTAAACCCAAAGCAAGTGGAAAGTTCAGAATAATAAAGATAAAGGCAGACATTGATGAAATTAAAAACCTAAAAACAATAAATAAAACCAATCACATGAAAGGCTAGTTGTTTTAAAACATTAATACATTTTAATTTTATGACCTCTTGGTCTAGAGTGAGCAAGAAAGAGAAGACCAACTACCAGTATCAGGAGTGAAAGTGGGCATATCATTATAGATCCTGTATTCAAAGGATAAGTAAATACTATGAACCACTCAACATAAATTTGACAGCATGGATGAAATGGATCAATGTCTTCAAAGACAAATCCTAACAAGACTTAACAGAGAAATAGATAACTTGCCTAGTCCTGCATCTATTAAAGAGATTGAATAAGTAGTTGAAAACCTTCCAACAAATGAAACAAATGGTCTCTTTTATAAGGGCCCTAACCCCATTCATGAGGGCTTATGATGTGATAACCTCCCCAAAGCCCCACTTTCAAACACCATCACACTTGGGGATTAGGTTTCAGTGTTGGAGAGACACAAACATTCAGTGTGTAGCCGGAATCTACAGAAGTCTACAGCAGGATAGTGCTGCTTAGCTTTAGGATTAGTGACGTTTTGGACCTGATAATTCCTCTAAAACTCAATATTGTTAAGATGTCAGTTCTCTCTATATTGATCAATAGATCCAGTGTCCTCTCAAAATGTTAGCAAGCTTCTTTTGTAATGTGGGAGACCTGCGTTCGATTCCTGGGTCGGGAAGATCCCCTGGAGACGGAAGTGGCAATCCACTCCAGCACTCTTGCCTGGAAAATCCCATGGATGGAGGAGCCTAATAGGCTACAGTCCATGGGGTCGCAAAGAGTTGGACACGACTGTGTGACTAACACTTACTTACACTTACGTATTGGTAAAAGCTTTCGTATATACATAAATATATAAGTTGCTAAGTCGTATCTGACTCTGTGATTCCATGAACTGGCTCTTCTGTGCATCGGATTTCCTAAGGCAAGAATTCTGGAGTGGATTGCTATTTCCTTCTCAGGGGATCTTCCCAACCCAGCGATCAAACCTGGGTCCCTGGCTTGGAGGACAGATTGTTTACCACTGAGCCACCTGGGAAGTAGAATGGAGTAGAGTCCTGAAATAAGAGGCACACAGATAGGCTTGATTGGTTTTTTACTAAGAAGAAAAGGCATTTCACTGGTAAATTGATCATCTTTTCCAAAAAATAGTGCTAGAACAATGGGATTCAGGTCAGTTCCTTCACTCAATTGTGTCCGACTCTGCCACCCCATGGACTGCAGCACACCAGGCCTCCCTGTCCATCACCAACTCCCAGAGTTTACTCAAACTCATGTCCATTGAGTCGGTGATGCCATCCAACCATTTCATCCTCTGTTGTCCCCTTCTTCTCCCACCTTCAATCTTTCCCAGCATCAGAGTCTTGTCAAATGAGTCAGTTCTTCGCATCAGGTAGCCAAACTATTGGAGTTTCAGCTTCAGCTTCAGTTCTTCCAAGGAATATTCAGGACTGATTTCCTTTAGGATTGACAGGTTTGATCTTCTTGCTGTCCAAGGGACTCTCAAGAGTCTTCTCCAACACCACAGTTCAAAAGCATCAGTTCTTCGGCACTCAGCTTTTTTATGGTCCAACTCTCACATCTATACACGACTACTGGAAAAACCATAGCTCTGACTAGATGGACCTTCGTTGGCAAAGTAATGTCTCTGCTTTTTAATATGGTGTCTAGGTTGTTTATAGCTTTTCGTTCAAGGAACAAGCGTCTTTTAATTTCATGGCTGCAGTCACCATCTGCAGTGATTTTGGAGCCCCCCAAAATAAAGTCTGTCACTGTTTCCATCGTTTCCCCATCTGTTTGCTATGAAGTGATGGGACCGGTTGCCATGATCTTTGTATTTGAATGTTGAGTTTTAAGCCAAATTTTTCACTCTCCTCTTTCACTTTCATGAAGAGGGTCTTTAGTTCTTCTTTGCTTTCTGCCATAAGGGTGGTGTCATCCGCATATCTGAGGTTATTGATATTTCTTCTGGCAATCTTGATTCCAGCTTGTGCTTCATCCAGCCTGGCATTTTGCATGATGTTCTCTGCATATAAGTTAAATAAGCAGGGTGATAATATACAGCCTTGATGTACTCCTTTCCCAATTTTGAACCAGTCTGTTGTTCCATGTCCAGTTCTAACTGTTGATTCTTGACCTGCATACAGATTTCTCAGGAGGCAGGTCAGGTGGTCTGGTATTCCCATCTCTTGAAGAATTTTCCAGTTTCTTTTGATCCACACAGTCAAAGGCTTTGGCATAGTCAATAAAGCAGAAATAAATGTTTTTCTGGAACTCTCTTGTTTTTTATGTGATCCAGTGGATGTTAGCAATTTGATCTGTGGTTCCTCTGCCTTTTCTAAATTCAGCTTGAACATCTGGAAGTTCACGGTTCACATACTGTTGAGGCCTGGCTTGGAGAATTTTTTATTTCACTGTTTTATTGAGTGCATTTTTATTTATTATTTTATTTGGTTGATTAAAAAACATTTTTATTTAGTTTAATTGGAGACTAATCACTTTACCATATTGTATTGTTTTTGCCATACATCAACATGAATCTGCCACGGGTATACACGTGTTCCTCATCCTGAACCTCCCTCCCACCTCCCTCCCTGTACCATCTCTCTGGGTCATCCTAGTGCGCCAGCCCCAAGCATCCTGTATCATGCATTGAACCTGGACTGGTGATTCATTTCCTATATGATATTATACATGTTTCAATGCCATTCTCCCAAATCAAATTTTGAGCATTATTTTACTAGCATGTGAGATGAGTGCAATTGTTCTGTAGTTTGAGCATTCTTTGGCATTGCCTTTCTTTGGGATTGGAATGAAAACTGACCTTTTCCAGTCCTGTGGCCACTGCTGAGTTTTCCACATTTGCTGACATATCGAATGCACACTTTCACAGCATCATCTTTTAGGATTTGAAATACCTCAACTGGAATTCCATCACCTCCACTAGTTTTGTTTGTAGTGATACTTCCTAAGGCCCACTTGACTTCACATTCCAGGATGTCTGACTCTAGGTGAGTGATCACACCATCGTGGTTATCTGGGTCATGAAGATCTTTTTTGTTCAGTTCTTCTGTGTATTCTTGCCACCACTTCTTAATATCTTCTGCTTCTGTTAGGTCTGTATCATTTCTGTCCTTTATTGAGCCCATCTTTGCATGAAATGTTCCCTTGGTATCTCTGATTTTCTTGAAGAGACCTCTAGTCTTTCCCGTTCTATGGTTTTCCTCTATTTCTTTGCATTGACCACTGAGGGAGGCTTTCTTATCTCTCCTTGCTATTCTTTGGTACTCTGCCTTCAAATGGGTATATCTTTCCTTTTCTCCTTTGCTTTTCACTTCTCTTCTTTTCACAGCTATTTGTAAGGCCTCCTCAGACCACCATTTTGCCCTTTTGCATTTCTTTTTCTTAGAGGTGGTCCTGATCCCTGCCTCCTGTACAGTGTCACAAACCTCTGTCCATAGTTCTATATTGCAAAAAATCAACTTTGAGTTTTACCTCACACCACATACAAGAATTAATTCAAAATGGATCTTAGACTAAATGTGAAAACATAAGAACCGTTAAAAACATAAAACTTCTTTGTTGTGTTTAATTAGGCAAACATTTTAGGTAAAACAACAGAAGTGTAATCCATGAAGCAAAAAATAATGACGTGTAGACTTCAGGAAAATTACTAACTTTTGTCCTCCAAAAGATATTGTTAAGAGAATAACACAAGCCATAGGCTGGGAGAAAATAGTTGCTAACCACATGTTTGACAAAGGGCTTGTATCCAAAATATGCTAAGAACTATGAGAATATAATAATTATTATTTTTTCCCATTCTGAAGGCTGTCTTTTCACTTTGCTTATAGTTTCCTTTGCTGGGCAGAAGCTTTTAAGTTTTATTAGGTCCCATTTGTTTATTTTTGCTTTTATTTCCAATATTCTGGGAGGTGGGTCATAGAGGATCCTGCAGTGATGTATGTCGGAGAGTGTGTTGCCTATGTTCTTCTTTAGGAGTTTTATAGTTTCTGGTCTTATGTTTAGATCTTTAATCCATTTTGAGTTTATTTTAGTATATGGTGTTAGAAAGTGTTCTAGTTTCATTCTTTTACAAATGTTGACCAGTTTTCCCAGCACCATTTATTAAAGAGATTGTCTTTAATCCATTGTATATTCTTGCCTCCTTTGTCAAAGATAAGGTGTCCATAGGTGTGTGGATTTATCACTGGGCTTTCTATTTTGTTCCATTGATCTATATTTCTGTCTTTGTGCCAGTACCATACTGTCTTGATGACTGTGGCTTTGTAGTAGAGCCTGAAGTCAGGCAGGTTGATTCCTTCAGTTCCATTCTTTCTCAAGATTGCTTTGGCAATTCGAGATTTTTTCTATTTCCATACAAATTGTGAAATTATTTGTTCTAGCTCTGTGAAAAATACCACTGGTAGCTTGATAGGGATTGCATTGAATCTGTAGATTGCTTTGGATAGTATACTCATTTTCACTATGTTGATTATTTCGATCCATGAACATGGTATATTTCTCCATCTATTAGTGTCCTCTTTGATTTCTTTCACCAGTGTTTTCTAGTTTTCTATATATAGGTCTTTAGTTTCTTTAGGTAGATATATTCCTAAGTATTTTATTCTTTTCATTGCAATGGTGAATGGAATTGTTTCTTTAATTTCTTTTTCTATGTTCTCATTATTAGTGTATAGGAATGCAAGGGATTTCTGTGTGTTGATTTTATATCCTGCAACGTTACTATGTTGGCAATTATATGCCAATAAAATGGACAGCGTGGAAGAAATGGACAAATTCTTAGAGTAGTACAACTTTCCAAAACTGAACCAGGAAGAAATAAAAAATCTTAACAGACCCATCACAAGCATGGAAATTGAAACTATCCTACTCAAATGATTCCAAAAAATTGCAGAGGAAGGGAAACTTCCAAACTCATTCTATGAGGCCACCATCACCCTAATACCAAAACCAGACAAAGATGCCACAAAAAGAAACTACAGGCCAATATCACTGATGAACATAGATACAAAAATCCTTAACAAAATTCTAGCAATCAGAATCCAACAACACGGTAAAAAGATCATACACCATGACCAAGTGGGCTTTATCCCAGGGATGCAAGGATTCTTCAATATCCGCAAATCGATCAATGTAATACACCACAATAACAAATTGAAAAATAAAAGCCATATGATTATCTCAATAGATGCAGAGAAAGCCTTTGACAAAATTCAACATCCATTTATGATAAAAACTCTCCAGAAAGCAGGAATAGAAGGAACATACCTCAACATAATAAAAGCTAGATATGACAAATCCACAGCAAAGATTATCCTCAATGGTGAAAAATTGAAAGCATTTCCCCTAAAGTCAGGAACAAGACAAGCGTGCCCACTTTCACCACTATTATTCAACATAGTTCTGGAAGTTTTGGCCACAGGAATCAGAGCAGAAAAAGAAATAAAAGGAATCCAAATTAGAAAAGAAGAAGTAAAACTCTGTTTGCAGATGACATGATCTTCTACATAGAAAACCCTAAAGACTCCACCAGAAAATTACTAGAGCTAATCAAAGACTATAATAATTTGAAAACATCTAACCCAATTTAATAACTGACAAAAGATTTGAACAGACCCTTCATCAATGAAAATACGCAAAAGGCATGTAAAACACATGAAAACATGTTCAGTATCATTAGTTAATTGGAAAGTGCAATTAAAACCACAGGCACTGCTGGACTCTATACCCATTTCTTGTAGGGATGTGGGGAAGTTGAAATATTAATGTGTTACCAGTGGGAATGCAAAATGGTTTCTCAGAAGCTAATTCCTTTACTCAAGAGAAATGGAAATTTATCTTTACACAAAGATCTGTTTATAACAGCCATATTCATAATCACTAAAAACTAGAAACAGCCCAGTGTCCTTCATGTGATGACTAGATAAATCAACACAGTCCGTACAAACTGAGAAAAAAAAGGAAAAAAACATCTTCTCTGTACACAACAAGCTTTATGAATGTCAGATGTATTATGCTAAGTGAGAGAAGTGAGACTCTGAAAGTCAGATACTGTATGCTTCCATTTGTATGACATTCTAGAAAAGACCAGACTGTCATGTCAGAGAAGAGGTTCAGTGGTTATCAGGGATTAGCGATTAGAGATGTTGATGTTCATACTGTCAGCATGAAGGAGTTTTTTTTGAGTCATAGAACTGTTATGTATCTTGTGATCATGATTACATGATTGCTTGCATTTAAAAAATGCACAGAACTCAGCTTGCCAGGTAGTGCTAGTGGTAAAGAATGCACCTGCCAATGCAGAAGGCGCAAGAGATGCAGGTTCAATCCTGGAGTAGGAATTGGCACCCCACCCAGTATTCTTGCCTGGAAAATTCCATGGGCAAAGGAGCCTGGCAGGCAACAGTCCATGAGGTCACAAGCAGTCGGACACAACTGAGAGACTGAGCACTCAATACCGACAGCAAACTTACTGTACATCAAAATATATATTTATAACTTCCTCTAGTTCTGTCAGTTCCCATTAAAACATTTTAAAATGGCAAAGATCCCACTCTTTCATTGTAATACTTAAAATTACTATTCCTTGATTCTTGGTTACCTTAGGAAGTTGAGTAAGTTTCCTAACATAGTAGGAAAAAAAAAAACCCAAGGAAGATAGCCATCACCCCTTCACATTTTTCATGGCTAAATATAACTCTTCATTTTTCCTCTGCTTTGGCAACAAGTCATAGTGTGAGTTCCCTATACTTTTCCTGGAGCACATGCTTGAAACTTGACATTGCACATATGCCTTCTCTTTTTTCTTTTTTTCCCTAATCTTCACACACACACCCACACACACCCACACACCCACACACACACACACCCTATTTATACCACTCATTCTCTTGTTTAACAGTCCATCTAGATCCTCTGCTACCATATGGGATACAAAGATTAATAAGACATGCTTTCACATGAAGTCAGTTCTGGAGGGCAAAGGGAAGGTACATTAACAAACAGTGATGTAGATTAGTATGGTTGAGTCATAGTAGAAGTATTAACGAGCGTGATGTAGCACAAAAGAGTGAATAATTCTTTCTGCCTCTTGTTTCAGAGAGGGGTCCACACAAGAAAAACATAAAACTGCCTCAAATAAAAATTTAAATTTCATTTAAAAAATGTCATCTGTGACTTTGAGTGTAGTAGTGCATTGTAGACTGGACAGTTTAAGAAAAATACGAAATTTAGCAGTAAAGTGGTCAGAAACAATCTTGAAAAAACATCTTGCAAGCTTCAACTAGGTGATACGGAGATGGGATATAGTGGTGAATTTTGTAAAGTTTATATGAAAAATAGCTGATTAAAATGAAAAAGCTCTGAGTATCATAGAGGACTAAAGCCTATCAATTAGCAATATACTAAAACAGGAACAAATATAATGAGATACTATTGATATATCAAATGGCCAAATATAATAAGATACTATTGATGTATCAAATTTCCTATGAATTAGTTTGCTAATTAAACTTCCTAACTTTGGGCTTGCTGACTCACTTTGAGTTTTGATTTTTCCTCAGTTCTCAACATTGTTCTCTAGTTACACTATGCACAGAGAATCCTCTTTCTGTTTTTAAATTCCTGTGCTCTAGCCTATTGGTCTTCTCCTTTTTCTTAAGTAACCAGACACTGCTATCATAGAGGGAGAAGGCAATGGCACCCCACTCCAGTACTCTTGCCTGGAAAATCCTATGGATGGAGGAGCCTGGTAGGCTGCAGTCCATGGGGTCGCTAAGAGTCAGACACGACTGAGTGACTTCACTTTCACTTTTCACTTTCATGCATTGCAGAAGGAAATGGCAACCCACTTCAGTGTTCTTGCCTGGAGAATCCTAGGGATGGGGGAGCCTGGTGGGCTGCTGTCTGTGGGATCACACAGAGTCGGACACGACTGAAGTGACTTAGCAGTAGCAGCAGCAGCTATCATAGAACACCATTGCACATCTCCATCTGAATGGTTAACTCCCCATCTGTTTCAAAACTGTTCATTGAAGTGTAAATCCTTCCAGCATATTTTAAATTAGAACTCACCTCACCTTCTTTCACCTGAAGCATTCCTGACCTTTTTTCCCTGTCCTGGTTATTTTTTAAAGTCTTAACTTCTGACATAGGTGATTTACTCTTTATGATTATTGTTTATTGTATTCCTTTACCTCTGCTAAAGTATAAGCTTTGTTAGGCTAAAGATCTTTGTTTCATTCATTGATGTCGCCTAGATTTCTGGAACAGTGCTTGGGATATGGTAGGCACATAGTGAATATTTGTTGGAAAACAGAACTCTTGAGAAATTTCCACTTCTTGATCCCCTGAGTACTAATCTATGGGCTGGTTTTCTGTGGGGTGTTTTTTTTTTTTTTTTTTTTGGTTGGTTGGTTTTTTCTCTCTGATAGTATCTGGATTCAGACACTTAAAATAAGATAGAATGTCTGTGACTTGACATTTTAGAATTTCTGCAATCCAGTTGAACTGTTATGATACCTAAGCATTGTTCAGGAACACTGGCTTGAACCTCAAAGCTCTTCCTGACTTAAATAATAAATAGCTACCTCCCCATGAGGCCACCTTTTGAAGTGTGGTGTAAACACTGTTAGAAACAATGGTAAAGATAAACCTCTCCATTTGGCTCTTGAATTTTCTTTGTTCATTTTTGAATGTTTTCCAACTTTTGAGTCTTAGTTTCCACATAAAATGAGACTTGAATTGTTTCTGCAGTAACATTTGAACACAACTCACCCAATAAAACTCACCTACTCAGGCCAAAAAAACATGATACAATAGAAAAGAAAGCGGCTCTGAAGGTTGCCAAAGTTTGGCTTTTAGACAATGGACAAGGCCACTCTGTTCTTGGAATGTACTTCCATGGTATACTTGGAAATGCAGGAAACCTTCAGCAGATTTTGTATCTCAGAAAATCATAATATTCAAACATTCTTGAAACATCCAGGGTTATATGTAGATGGTTATTTTCGTTCAGTGTCTTAAATTGTATGTTTTAGTTTCTAAGTCGTATCCTGTTCTTGCAACTCCATGAACTGTAGCCCACCAGGCTCCTCTGTCCACGGGATTTCCCAGGCAAGAATACTGGAGTGTGTTGCCATTTCCTTCTCCAGGGGATCTTCTTGACCCAGGGTTTGAACCTGCATTGACAGGCAGATTCTTTACCATTGAGCCATGGGGGGAGCCCCTTAAATTGTATAGGAAATAAAATTAACCTCTATGTAGTATAGTAAATTTAAACTTCAAGTAGTAAATAAGCAGCTATGTAGATTCTAAAAACAGAGGACTTCAGTCTGTAAGGCAAGTATGGTTTAAAAAATGTAACTGGAAACATTGAAGTATCACTCAAGTTTCCTTTTCTTCATATATCTTTTTTGATTAAAATGATATCCATATACTTTTATGTATTCCTAAGGTTATAGCCCTTATCATTTCTTGTTTTTCTGATGCCTTTTGAAAAACTTCTTTCTTCATTTTAGGATTTTATCCCATAAAGGCCATGTGGACTATTTGTTTATATTCTTGTTAATGTTCTACTATGTTTTTAAAAAAAGGAAAGAAAGGAAGAAAATGATTAAGCTCTAGCATGATTCCCTATGCGTTCATCTTCTTGGATTATCATTGTTCTCATCCTTCCCTTTTACTCCTACTCCATATAAAAATGTCGAGGGGTTCACATATAAAACCTTAGAAGCATTCATAAAACCTTCCAGAAATCCCAGATAAAATTGCAGCTAGCAACTTTCTGTATATCTATCACATCTGAATATGTATATATAGACAATATGTGTATTTTCTTTGTTATGACCTGTGTTTTGCTGTTAGTCATACTATATTTTTCCACTTCATTTTGTTTTATTAGCATTTTAAGACTTGAGATTAAATTCATATAACATAAAGTTCACGAGTGAATTATAGGGGACTGGAATGCAAAAGTAGGAAGTCAAGAAACACCTGGAGTAACAGGCAAATTTGGCCTTGGAATACGGAATGAAGCAGAGCATAAGGTTAATAGAGTTTTGCCAAGAGAACGCACTGGTCATAGCAAACACCCTCTTCCAACAACACAAGAGAAGACTCTACACATGGACATCACCAGATGGTCAACACCGAAATCAGATTGATTATATTCTTTGCAGCCAAAGATGGAGAAGCTCTTATACAGTCAACAAAAACAAGACCAGGAGCTGACTGTGGCTCAGATCATGAACACCTTATTGCCAAATTCAGACTTAAATTGAAGAAAATGGGGAAAACCACTAGACCATTCAGGTATGACCTAGATCAAATCCCTTATGACTATACAGT
This sequence comes from Budorcas taxicolor, assembly GCF_023091745.1. Lineage (NCBI taxonomy): Eukaryota > Metazoa > Chordata > Mammalia > Artiodactyla > Bovidae > Budorcas > Budorcas taxicolor. The sequence continues at coordinate 34,706,799 of NC_068913.1, read as the reverse complement.
GGAAGTGAGAAATAGATTTAAGGGCCTAGATCTGATAGATAGAGTGCCTGATGAACTATGGATGGAAGTTCGTGACATTGTACAGGAGACAGGGATCAAGACCATCCCCATGGAAAAGAAATGCAAAAAAGCAAAATGGCTGTCTGAGGAGGCCTTACAAATAGCTGTGAAAAGAAGAGAGGTGAAAAGCAAAGGAGAAAAGAATATATATAAGCATCTGAATGCAGAGTTCCAAAGAATAGCAAGGAGAGATAAGAAAGCCTTCCTCAGCAATCAATGCAAAGAAATAGAGGAAAAGAACAGAATGGGAAAGACTAGAGATCTCTTCAAGAAAATTAGAGATACCAAGGGAACATTTCATGCAAAGATGAGCTCGATAAAGGACAGAAATGGTATGGACCTAACAGAAGCAGAGGATATTCAGAAGAGGTGGCAAGAATACACAGAAGAACTGTACAAAAAATATCTTCACGACCAAGATAATCACGATGGTGTGATCACTCACCTAGAGCCAGACATCCTAGATGTGAAGTCACGTGGGCCTTAGAAAGCATCCCTATGAACAAAGCTAGTGGAGGTGATGGAATTCCAGTTGAGCTATTTCAAATCCTGAAAGATGATGCTGTGAAAGTGCTGCACTCAATATGCCAGCAAATGTGGAAAACTCAGCAGTGGCCACAGGACTGGAAAAGGTCAGTTTTCATTCCAATCCCAAAGAAAGGCAATGCCAAAGAATGCTCAAACTACCACACAATTGCACTCATCTCACATGCTAGTAAAGTAATGCTCAAAATTCTCCAAGCCAGGCTTCAGCAGTATGTGAACCATGAACTTCCAGATGTTCAAGCTGGTTTTAGAAAAGGCAGAGGAACCAGAGATCAAATTGCCAACACCCGCTGGATCATGGAAAAAGCACAAGAGTTCCAGAAAAACATCTATGTCTGCTTTATTGACTATGCCAAAGCCTTTGACTGTGTGGATCACAATAAACTGTGGAAAATTCTGAAAGAGATGGGAATACCAGACCACCTGACCTGCCTCTTGAGAAACCTATATGCAGGTCAGGAAGCAACCGTTAGACCTGGACATGGAACAACAGATTGGTTCCAAATAGGAAAAGGAGTACATCAAGGCTGTCTATTGTCACTCTGCTTATTTAACTTCTATGCAGAGTACATCATGAGAAACACTGTGCTGGATGAAGCACAAGCTGGAATCCAGATTGCCCGGAGAAATATCAATAACCTCAGATATGCAGATGACACCACCCTTATGGCAGAAAGTGAAGAGGAACTCAAAAGCCTCTTGATGAAAGTGAAAGAGGAGAGTGAAAAAGTTGGCTTAAAGCTCAACATTCAGAAAACGAGGATCATGGCATCTGGTCCCATCACTTCATGGGAAATAGATGGGGAAACAGTGGAAACAGTGTCAGACTTTATTTCTGTGGGCTCCAAAATCGCTACAGATGGTGATTGCAGCCATGAAATTAAAAGACACTCCTTGGAAGGAAAGTTATGACCAACCTAAATAGCATATTCAAAAGCAGAAACATTACTTTGCCAACAAAGTCCATCTAGTCAAGGCTATGGTCTTTCCAGGGGTTCTGTTTGATTGTGAGAGTTGGACTGTGAAGAAAGCTGAGCACCAAAGAATTGATGCTTTTGAACTGTGGTGTTGGAGAAGACTCTTGAGAGTCCCTTGGACTGCAAGGAGATCCAACCAATCCATTCTGAAGGAGATCAACCCTGGGATTTTGTTGGAAGGAATGATGCTAAAACTGAAACTCCAGTACTTTGGCCACCTCATGGGAAGCGTTGACTCATTGGAAAAGACTTTGATGCTGGGAGGGATTGGGGGCAGGAGGAGAAGGGGACAACAGAGTATGAGATGGCTGGATGGCATCACCGACTTGATGGTCATGAGTCTGAGTGAACTCCGGGAGTTGGTGATGGACAGGGAGGCCTGGCATACTGCAATTCATGGTGTTTAAAGAGTCGGAGACGACTGAGCAACTGAACTGAAAGTGTACAATATACTGGATTTTAGTATATGCACAGTGTTGTGCGACTATCACTGCTGTCAGTTCTAGGACCTTTTCATTATAAAAGAACCTCTGTATCTACTAAACAGTCACTTCCTTTTCTCTCCTCCCCACCATCCCCACCCCATTTCCTTGAAACCACTAATATGCTTTTGGTCCTTACGGATTTACTTCTGAACACTTCATGTAAATGAAGTCGTAAAATATGTGGCTTTTATGTTTGGCTTCTTTAATTTAGCGTGTTTTCAAGGCTAATCCTTCTTGTACAGGTACCACAACTTCATTCCTTTTAATGGTTGAATAATGTTCCTTTCTATAGACTCACCACATTTTGTATATTCATTAATCATTTAATGGACATTTAGATTGTTTCCATTTTTTTCTACAGCCACAGTCCTATTATAATAGTACTGTTATGAAAAGTCATGTACAGGTTTTTGAGCATCTATCTTCTCTTGTTTATACTGCCATTTCATTTTAAACAAATATAGAATATTTGATTGTATAAATGAACCATAATTAATGTCATATTTACTTATCAAAATTTTTTACCAAATTTCTCTTTCATAAACATGCTGCCATATACCACTGAAAAATTTTTTTCACAATTTTCTAATTCTTCAAAATAGTTTTCTATTAATGATAGTAGCTAATGAATTCTTAGAATTGTAATTACTGAAATTAAGGGGTATGCACATTATGATATATATGTACTATGTTATGTTTAATGTATGTTGCTATATTATCTATCATCTATCAGGTTGTACCAACAATAGTATATATGGTTATTTTCTCATATGCTCATTATACTATTATATTACTATTTTTAATTTGGTAAGGGGAAAATATATTTGGTCTTCTATTAATATGAAATATATACAACATTTTGTTATTTTAATTTGTTTACAAATGAGATTGAATGTATGTTCATGTTTACTTATCTCTTTTCCTAACTTCCAGATTATGACTTTGTTTATTTGTTTTGTGGATTGAATTTTTTGAATTAGTCTAGAATGAAAAAGAATTAATTATGTACATTATGTGGAACTCATTATTTTATAGCCCATTTTGGTCAATGACTTTTATTAGTCTTCTTACATAAATATTATTGGTTGTTTATTATTTTATTTTTATGTTTCACTTGAAAGTTCATTTCTGTTTTTAAACATCTGAAATATTTTTCTTGTCTTAGTTTCACATTGTATATGGTTTTGAATGTTTAAAATTCTGAAACACACAATGGCCACATAGTTGGTGATTTGCTCCTGTTTGAAGTATGTGATTGTTATACAATCACACTAACACTTAATTAGTGTATTTGTTGTAGGCATTTTTAGGTGAAGAGCAAGAAAGATATCTCAAGTTTTTATATTTTATTTGGAGATAGGAACAAAACAGTTTTTATATTTTAGAACCAAACCGTAATTTTCAAGGAATTTTTAAACTTCACATTTAAGCATTTTCTTATTTACAGAAGGAGAGGGTTATTAGTGGTTTTAAACCTGCTTACCCCTGGAGAGTTTTTCAAGTTTATTTTTTGTGAACTTCCCTTCAAAAGTCCTTCAAATGAAAGAATTACAATATAGAGTTGAGTTCTGAGAAGGGATTACTACATGGAAGAAAGCATTATGAAATACAGTGTTGTAAAGTAAAATAAAGTAAAAATAAAAAGAAAAAAACAAGAAAAAGAAACTGCAAAAAGAAAAAAAAGATGTATTAAATAATAGCTACTATTGATAGAAGTGCCTAGGATATTTTGTGTGTGTGCTTTTTTTAAAATATAGGATAGAGTTAAAAAACTTTCTGATTCTATTAGGTAATCCAGTTCTTGGAGTTAGCAAGGAAATGATGGTTTCTGATGGTAATTCATGTTTGTGTTTGTTTACCTGTGTCTGCAGTCCTTTGAGTCTCTGCCAGAAAAATAATAGGACATTCCCAGTTTGATCTTATGATTTTTGCAAATTAGCATAGAGCTACTTACAGTACTTATAATTATCAAATCATATTTTGTTTATTTTCAGTAATGGAAATTTTTTCTTGGTAAAATTTTTGTTACATAACTTCAACAGTTTAGATCACTTAATGCTCAAATACTGCTCATTTAAAGGAAGTAAATATTTCTCATAGTATAGAACAGGGAAAAGATTGCACAATTTAATGGACTTTCATTCATTTTTGGAGAGCATCATAATTTCAGTTCCTACGTTTTTCTGATTTTCTAATTTCAATGTGTTGTTCATGCATATAATCTAATATTTTTATTTGGTTAAACTTCTTCTTATATTTTTTTTCTTTAAAGTCACTATGACTTATCAAATGTAAAGTATTTGCATAATTTTGGTGCTCAGTTTTAAAAAATTGTTGAATCAAATAAGCAAATACTTTTACCTGTAAATGGCATTTTAAAGCAAACTTTTAAGAAGTTTAAGATAAGTTATATATAACATTTTAATTTTAGAAGCTACTAAAAAGTGGAAAATGGCTACATAGAAAAGATACTGTTTCATTGTTAGCTGAATTACAGTGCATATTGCAGTTGTAAATATTGCTTCACTGAGTGATTTTCTCTTACATCCAGATACATGGTTAATGATTCAAAATTTCAAGCAATACAAACTTGAACATTATTAGTATTAATGACAGAAAAGAGTATGTTCTATCTGGTATTCCCAGTTTAAAAAGAAAACTTGTGAAAATTCTGACTTACTCTCTGATCATTGATTATCAGTCTTGTTATTTGCCTTATAAATGGCAATCAATTTACAAATCTATCTAGGGATCTTTTCAGGAATCCATCTTTAATTACATAAAAGTAAAATCTTCTACTTGCAGCCTTATTAGAAAAGTATACACGCACAAAGAGAAAATAAGACTAAATACAGCACAGGCAAAAGGTTCACATTTTACATAGTTGTTAGCATTTGTCAGACTTTATCAATCATGATAATGTAGCTCAGTCTTCAAAGGAATCAAATAGAAAGCTAAAGTTGTAACAAGGGCTAACATGAAAAAAAGGGAAGAATAAATGTATTTATGGATTGGTATTACATTCAGTCTTATCACCAAGGCTGATTGATTTGTTTAAAGCAGTCTTTTCTGTATGGTAGCCATTTTCCACGTTAATATAAAGATTATAAAGTTGATTTACTTAGTTATTTGTTTTTGAAAATTATCTACTTTCCAAGTCAGAAAATACTATATCTTAAGTACACTTAAGCATTCTTTTATTGCATATCCATTTCTGAGTAGATTCTTCTTTTGGATAAAATTTTGGAAACTAGCACCTAGTATCACCATATATTATATAATTATAATGGTCCATTTGAATGACTTTTGTTCTTGAACAAAACATTTTCAGTTTGTTTGGTTTAAATATTTGGTCTTGTCTCATCTGTCCTAACATTATATATTTAATGTTAAATATATAACATTATATATGTAATAGATTTTAATATATAATATTACATATTAATTACATATGAAATGAGTAACAAATTACATATGAAATATGTAAACAAATTTCAAGTATTTACATATTAATATATGTATATTCTTATTCAGGTATATCATGTATATATTATATCTTTTATATATTATAAATAATTTAAACAAAATATATAAATACATATTATTGTATACTTTAAAACAAAAAGTTTTAATTTCAATTGAAAATGAGAATGTTTTCTACTTATAAAGCCACTCCTTGAGCCACTTTGAAATAATGTAAGCTTTACCATTCATATATATATAGATATATATATATATATATAGGCACCATCTAAGATAAGGATTTATATTTTATATGAAAAATAGTTACCCCATTCACACTCTGTGTTTACTGCACCATTATTTTTCCCATTTATGAGACTGTAGTAAGAACTCACGTTCAACCAGGAAAGCCAGTCGACTGATTCTCTCATCTGTCAGATCTTGTCTACAGCCGAAGGAGCAGATGAGCATGAGGATGCAGGGAACAGATGTGCAGGGTCTAGGTGGGCGCTCTCTGAGCCTCACCTTTCCATCTACAGAACGAGATGGGTGCTGAACTGTGACTACAGATAATTGGAATCTGGTGGATTGTCTTTTGGTCTGGATACTTCTGGTTGCTTGTAACTGACCTCAAGTGAGATATTAAATTATGATCAAAGCAATTAATGCCTGCAAATAAGTGGAAATGTTTTAGTTGTTAAAATTGTCAGATGGTGTTCCACAGTCAGAATCAAAATATTATGCATACCAGGTCATAAAGGCTAACATGTTAACAGCTGAAAAAAAAACCAAAGTATAAACTGAGCTTCATAATAAATTCAGTAGTTGTTTCCCATTTTGTACCAGGGATTGATTAAACCATGACATAAATCTGAACATGATGAATCTTACTTGAAACTTTTTTCTAAGGTAAAATTATTTTAAGCACAGTTTCCCTGAAAATTGTTTTTACTTTGATAACTTTTTGATTATGTAAATGACTACAGATAAGATACACTACTTTCAAGGCAGAGCTAGTAAACATGGTTTAAACATTAAAAATTGGTGTTCTTAACATTTTCAACGAAAAGCATTCTGTTCTGATTTACATTTAATGCAGAGGGATTTTCATTTTGTTTGTTGTAGAAAGAGCATTCAATTTTAATATGCGCTTCAACTCGGGTAACTTTTGGTTCTAGATCCTTCTGGATATGTTTCCAATTTAATATTTGTTTGCAATGATGCAACTGAATGTAGGAGGATAGAGCTGAATAGTAGAAACATAGACGTAGCCAATAGCACAACTATATCTATCTCCTTCCTTTTACTTTTTTATGCATTACTGACCGTGTTTGGTTGCTTGCTTCTGTTTAGTTTCATAAAAGGTCTAAGTATTTGGCAAGGTGTGGGACCATGTCCTGTTGGAATTTCAGTGTTTGCTTATGAAAGAAGATACCATCTGTGGGGAGTATGACTTCAGAAATTTGACTTTGGAGTGTTCCTGTGTAATTCTACTGGGAATTGCCAAAAAACATAGGCAAGAATTTATAGTACTTTTCCAGATGGTGATTGTTAAACAATAATTGGAAGCTGTAGGAAAAACAGTGTTTTTGCATAAAGTAGGCATTTAGTCAACATTGGTTAAACTAAGGATTATTTTACAAAATAATTGTTGTTCTCATGATTCAGAAAAAATTATGCAAACTTTATCTCTTCTTAAAGCAATAAAAGAGAGAACTTCTCCTTAAAATGAATTTTATAACTTTTTGAAAAGTTTAACAGTAAAAAAGATCACATATTTTTAAAGTCAACTTTCTGAGTCATATAGTTCAATAAGTGAGCAACTTTCCTAGCCATTTGTATACATTCTAAGGTGCAAGGCTAGCAAATTCAGCAGGCTTCTTGTTCATTTTGCATTCTTTCATTATCAGCTTGTTATGTTTGGGGAGTAGTAATGGAGATGAAAATAAACAGGGAACAGTAGCTTCTCTCTTTTGCAACTTACACACCGCAGCCTCTCCAACAGAATAGGCTACAAGAGACCACTTTGATTTCCATGCTGAATAGAGCCCCTGTTCATCTTAATTGAGTTCATCTTAGATGTAAGTGGTGTTTACTGCATCAAGATTACTTGTAGCTATCTTATTGGGGCTGTTCAGTTTGCTTTTGTAAACTTCATGTCAGGTTTCTCAAATATCTCTGTGTTATTGTTTATTTTTTTTAAAGAGAGTTCTCAAAGTTGCCGATGGCTGTCTCATCTGCAAATACCTCTCCAAGGTACTCTATGTTGGTGATGTATCCCACCACCGAGCTGCGCGGGAACATGGAATTGACTTACTGGGGAGGGCTGTATCAGTTAAGTGATCTTTCTTAGTACATTGCATGGGTTTTGCAAAACTTTCTGCTTTTATTAATCCAGAGGGCAGAACTATGCTTACACTGATTTTTAAATTAAAAGCTTTTTGTTAACCCACACAATATAATACTCCATTTACTCTCCTACATGACCCCCTCTATATTTCTATTAAGTTTCCTGGTTTTAAGCACAATTTTATTAATCATGTGTATCTGTGTTATTTATATTTTACTGTAACTCACTAATATAAGACTTACTGGTTATTTTCTCAGTTTGTAAGTGCTGTGTAATAATATTTGAATTACATGCAAACTGGGGCTCAGGGAAGCTATGAATTTTCCAAAGTTACTCAGTAAAACATACATGGGTGCTATCAACAGTCACTGCTGGTTTTAAACCACTAGTGGGATTATATTCCTTAGTTTCCTTTCTTCAAGGTAAAATATATGCCTTAACTCACTTATTTGAAACTTTTTTTATCGTGTTCCTGCTGTATACAAAGCACTTCTAGGCCTCATGCTAATGACCTGGCCTTTTATTATATTTTTTCACTTAGAAAAGAAGTATATAGTTGTTATTTTTAAAGATCACTTATAGTAAGACAGGTAGAAATAGAAAAACAGTATGTTCTCGTTTCCTCAATCCTGATCCCCATAATCACTTTAAACAATTTAGGTCCCTTATGCATAATCTTAGTCACTGCTGAAACATTACACTTGATTTCTTCAGGCCTATGCTTTGATATGTGACTCTGTGTGGATGTCAGCCTTCATGCTCTTAATTCAGTCTACCAGTGTTCTAAGCCTTATATCAAAAATGCTGGTGGAAGAAGAAAGCAAAACCTTTGTACTCTGCTTCAAAAGATGGTAGAATTACTGGGATAAAAAAGCCTATAAGTCAAATTCAGTTTTCAGATTTCTGGTGAACCTGATTATCTTCATTTTCTTTGTTGTTCTGGGAGATTAAGAATTGGCTAATTTTTATGGTATAAACTGTGGTATAGTTTAGAAATTTGTTTGTGATAAATTCCTTACCAATGAACAAGACATTGTCAGTACCAAAGGATAATGATTACATTTTATAGATTGGTAACTGTGATTCACAGTTACTAAATGATTTACTTGAGGCATCTTATAAGTAACATAGAGCTAGCGGTATAAGTACAGTTGAGTATCTCATCTAGACTCAGGCTTATTCACATCAGCTGAAAGTGTAATTAAAGTTAGTTTAAGTGTTTATATTTGTTCTTTTTTTTTTAAGAACATTAACATGAAACTTTATCTGGAAAATTAATCAAGGTCACGATTGTACTTTCAGCACTGAGTGGTCTAATAAATGTGAACTTCAACTAATAGTAGTGCCCTTTTTTTTTTAAGGATAGGATTCTGATCTTTTGCATAAATGGGAATTTTCTCTGTTTAGAAAATTTTAAACTAATTTTCATAAATTAGCAGGAAGAAATGTAAGATTCCTGCTTCCCTGGCAACTCAGTGGTAAAGAATCCGCCTGCAGTGCAAGAGACACAGGAGACGTGGGTTCAATCACTGAGTTGGGAAGATCCCCCCAGTAGGAGGAAATGGCAACTCACTCCAGTGTTCTTGCCAGGAAAATCCCATGGACAAAGGAGCCTGTGGTGGGTGACAGTCTATAGGGTCGCAAAGAGTTGGACACGACTGAAGCAACTGAACACGCATACACACACTATACAGTGCAAAGTTAAAAAATCTAAGTATATTGGCAACAATATAAATCCACAAGTAATTAGTTTCCTTTCAGTATCTGAAACTTTTGCAGTGATATTTTTGTTGTTCAGTTGCTCAGTCGTGTCCGACTCTTTGCGACCCCATGGACTCTAGCATGCCAGGCTTCACTGTCCTTCACTGTCTCCCAAAGTTTACTCAAACTCATGTCCATTGAGTTGGGGATGCCATCCAACCATCTCATCTTCTGTTGTCCCCTTCTCCTCCTGCCTTCAGTCTTTCCAGCATCAGGGTCTTTTCCGATTAGTCAGCTCTTCACATCAGGTGGCCAGTGAATATCAGGGTTGGCCAGTGAATTGGCTCTTCGCATCAGGTAGCCAATGAATATCAGCTTCAGCGTCAGTTCTTCCAGTGAATATTCAGGCTTGATTTCCTTTAGGATTGAGTGGTTTGATGTCCTGCTGTCCAAGGGACTCTCAAGAGTCTTCTCCAGCACCACAGTTTGAACGCATCAGTTCTTTAGCATGCAGCCTTCTTTATGGTCCAGCTCTCACATCCATACATGCCTACTGGAAAACTATACCTTTGACTATGTGGACCTTTGTTGGCAAAGTGATGTCTCTGCTTTTTAAACACTGTTTAGTTTTGTCATAGCTTTTCTTCCAAGCAGCAGTGATATTAGAGTGGCTTTTTAAAATTTGATGGCTCTGTCTTTTATCGCTTGTCTAGATAAATGGCCGGTCCCAGGTAACAGTCTTGGATGTTGTCATCCAGGTGATGTATTGTGGCACTAACAAAACTTCAGCTTGTGAGACCAGCTCTTTACATAACTAAGCAGAATACAAAGAGTGGAGAAAGAAAGTCATCTAACAGATTCATTATATATTACCAAAAGATGACGTGTCGTCATCCACTACTAAATAGAGATCCACTTTGGAAATTTCAGTTTTTAGAAGGTCTCATCTGGCCATAAAATAACATAAGAGCAAAACACAAATATTCTGGATGATGTGAATATCTACATTATTCAAGTTAGGTAATGTAAAAGAGCAATTTAAAATAATGTTAGACCTTAGAGATCACAAGCCATTTTAAGGTGCTTGAAAATAGGCAGTTTAGTGGGAAAGACATCATGTAGCTGGTTAGTAGCAGATCACCTTTTAGTCTAGCAAACTGTCTCCTCGTATTTCAGTGCCTGAAACGAATTAGAGTCAGGTCAATGGGTTGGAAATAAGTATTGAAAAGTTTGTTTCACTTTGGAAAAAGTCAACTTCTAAAAATACATATAAAACTGAAAGCACTTTATATATCTGTACTTGTTGGCAACATTAAAAAGAGAATTCAATTAGTGATAGCATGTTTCTTCTGAATAAAATGTCTTCAAAATATAGGCTAGTTGGTTCCTTGCTATGTGATTTGCTTTTGTAGTTATTTTTAAAGGAAATGAGACTATCTTTGGAGTGATTATTTATTACCTCAGCAATTTTTAAAGGCATGGTCAGCTTGTAACTTTGTTTTTGAATTTTCCTGTTGAATATATTTTACAGACTAATAACCCCAAGTACATCTTTTACTAACAGTTAATCTGTATTTAAGTAGAAGTGATGTTCAAGTAATAATAAATCAAATAACCAATTGAACACTCCTGTTATTCTTTTTAACCTCAAGCATTTAAATAGATGCAGAAATTACTTTCTTAAAATCCTAGGATATATGGACAATTTACATGAGAGTTCATTTGGAGTTTCCAACAAACGACCCCACCTTCTCTTAATCAATGCACATCTTCTGAATGTGAAAAATTCAGAGTCTTGATTTAACAAATTCATTTTGAAAACGATGCACATGAAAGAGTAAGGCGGGCAGAATCAAGCCAATCACGCTCTCATCTAATTTCTTGAGTAGGTGGAAGTGTTGTGAAGATACTATTGCTGGTATACTTTGTTGTTGTTCAGTCACTCAGTTGTATCCAACTCTTCACAACCCCATGGACTGCAGCACACCAGGCTTCCCTGTCCTTCACCATCTCCTGGAGCTTTGCTCAAACTCATGTCCATTGAGTCGGTGACGCAATCCAGCCGTCTCATCTTCTGTCGTCCCCTTCTCCTCCTGCCTTCAGTCTTTCCCAGCATCAGGGTCTTTTCTAAAGAGTCAGCTCTTTACATCAGGTGGCCAGAGTATTGGAGCTTCAGCCTCGGCATAAGGCCCTGCGAGTCATAGTGACGAGTCAGGCTGTTAGTTGTTTAGCTTCTCAGTTTCTTTAGTTTCTAATCTGGGAAATCTCGTCATTGTCTCTTGGGTGAAAGTCCTGTAGACAGCAATCATACAGATGATAGGAGTCTCAAGGATTTAGCCTCCATTCCTCTCCGTATAACCTAAGCCTAGATAATTAGTTTTTCCGTATCTTTGTTTCCTCTCTTCCATAAGGGGACTCTGTTTTTTAAATTAATTTTTACTGGAGTGTAGTTGCTTCATAATGTTGTGTTAGTTTCTACTGTGCAACAAAGAGAGTCAGTTGTACGTATCTATATATCCCCTCATTTGGGGATTTCCTCTGAGCTATATAGTTAGTTTTCATCACTTTTCTATTTCATACATGTTACCAGTAGTGTATATGTGTCAATCCCAAACTCCCAATTCATCCCACCCCACTTCTTCCCTGCTTGGTGTCCATATGTTTGTTCTCTGTGTCTGTGTCTCTGTTTTGCAAATAAGATCATCTATACCATTTTTCTAGATTCCACATATATGCATTAATATATGATATTTTTCTCTTTGTAACTTAACCTTTCTCTGTATGATAGCTTCTAGGTCCATACATGTCTCTACAAATGATCCAGTTTCATTCTCTTTTATGGTTGAGTAATATTCCATTCTATATATATACCACAGCTTCTTTGTCCATTCCCCTATTGCTGGACATTTAGGTTGTTTCTGTGTCCTGCCTATTGTAAGTAGTGCTACAGGGAACATTGGGGTGCGTGTGTTGTTTTGAATTATGGTTCTCTCTGGAAATATGACCAGTAGTGGGATTACTGAGTCACCCTACCCATCAAAGGGGACTTTGTTACATTTTTTAAGTTTTTCAACAGCTCCACTTTTAAACTTCTCATAAATTATTTTCCTCAACTGCATCAAACTTATGAGAAGGTTTAAAATAAAGTTACCAGAGAAGCCTTGTGATTCTCCCTTCAAGATTGCTTCCAGTGTATGGTACTCCATTTATTGAGAGAAGTGTGGTTGCTAGTCCTCATTTTTAAATTGTGGGATGATCTCAATTAATAGAGGCTAAAGAAATTAACCAAGACTAGATTTTAGGGAGGTCAATTTAGGATGGTTGATATGGGAAAAGGTTGGATTAGGGAGTGAATTTTAAAGATATTTCTAGATTCTAAACAAGTAATGGGAAAAACTTCACTGTGCATTTCATTGCTATTTTGTAATGCAAGGGGAGCTTGAATCTCTTAACCCTTTGTATGATAATAATAATAAAAGTAATAATGATTATTCACATCTGTATTAGGCTATATAGTAATTGCTGCACATACATTAGCTAATCCTCACAACAGTGTTATCATGTAGATACTACCATTATCATCAGTTTATAGAAGAAACTCAGGTTGGTAGAGTGAAAAGTCATTAGCTTAAGATTACATGTCTAAAAAGTGATCTGCTCTGGTCCTCTTGAATCAAAAGCCCACTTTCTTAACATTAGACATCCTATCTCTTCTCCAAATGGCTAACAAATTGATAACATGAAAATTTCCCTAAAAACAGGCTGTACTGACATCCTGTTCTGGGAACTTTTTTTAACTAACGAGGAGAAGGAGCAAAGAAAAGTGATGGGGAGAGACTGAAGGAAAGAAGGAAGATTATAAATATTCCTATAGATTTCTATCTTTTGGCAGTAAGATTTCATTACTGAAGAGACGTTTTTGAGTTATATAATGATGTTTGAGTAGGGATGTGTCAATGCTTTTGTATTTTTATAAAAGTAAATATTTTTGTCCAGAATATTTGATGTTTGTAATGTAGCATGCAGACATCTTGATACCAGATTGTCACTGAGCTGTTACTGTAAAAAGATCCTAATTAGATTTTTAAGATTCAAATTTTTATGAGTAGCAGTTAAGATCTGGTTAGTGTAGATTAGCCAGTCGATTTGTTTTAATAAATATTTATTAAATGCCTGCTGTGAGACAAGCATTGTGTCAAGTGCTAGAGATAGAATTAAAGACAAATAAGATATAGTCTCTGCCTTAGTGACCTTACCATCTAATGTGTGAGACAATCAAGTAAGCAGGTAACTTTAAGTGTAAACTCAGGGTATTAGGCCAGCTCATAGGGAGGAGTGACTTGCTGTAGAGATCACATGTGGCTTACAAAAAGAGGAGGCCTTTGAAATGTCCTGCATGATGAATAGGGATTACCTATCATGACATGTGAGCTTTCCCTTGGTTGATTAACTATATTATTAGAAATACCAGAGGGATCTTTTTAACAATACCAGTGCCCTAGGCCCACCCCCAAAGATTCTGGTTATTTAGTTTGGGTGGAGCCTAGACATGAGTACTTTTTAAAAGAAGCCTATTTGTTCTTAAGTGTTACCGTGGTTGGACACCACTCGGATATTTCAGACATTGTTCATAAAATGCTGCTTGTGGACAAGAACACTTTTACACTTCTTGATGTTGCTTAGAGAGAACATGTTACTGGGGAAAAGAAAATTGAGATAAATAAATGTTACTTGAAAATAAAGAGGCAGAGGTTTTAAAATATAAAAGCTATTCTTTCTTAAGATTGAACAGCTTCCTTAGGTAAGAATAATTATTTCAGAAAACTGAAGAAATACTAAGATGTCTCTCATATCCCATTTAAGAATATTCAGAATATAAAATTGTTCCCATGGACTTATTACCCAAAGTCCTGCATTGAAATATTAATACACACAAAAGGACATTTGTTCTTGAACACAGATGAAGTTATCTAGGTCTGGAAGATTAGAATGGTAAGTGCCTAAGGACCTGTCATGGGTTGTTGACTAGAAGTGAGCAGGTGAATGACGGATGAAGGCTTGGGAGAATGGTAGTGAATGGGTGGTAATGATTAGTCAGCCTGTGGTTCCTGCTGTTGCTAGGTACTTATGGGCTACATATTGTTCCATTTCTTTGAAGTATCCCTCTGAAGAGAAGAAACAGTATTGCCTTTTAATTTTTTTTCTGTTTTTCCAAGAAGAAAAAGGTTTAGGATGCAATAGGTAACATTTTTTTTTCTTTTTTATTATCTTTCTTACTTTATAGTACTTATGTGCCAAGTCCTATGCTCAGGACTACTCAGGCATTACTCAGGCATTGTTGTATTTGATTCAGAGAATACTCATACTCTGAATACTCAGGCATACTCATTACTCAGGCATTACTCAGGACTAGTCAGGCATTACTCGGGTATTGTATTTGATTCAGAGAATACTCATAAAGTGGTTACTCCAACTAGTCCCCTTTTAGAGTCAAGAAAAGTGGTGTTCAGAAAGGTTAATTAACTTGCCTGGGGTCACACAGCCAGTAAATAGCAAAGATGTGATTTAAATGAATGCTTAACTGGAAGCACAAGGAAGGATAACTGTGTGCTCTCTGAAAGACTGTGTTAGAATAATAGGATATTAACATGCAAACAATTGTGTTTAGTGTCTAGGCCCTTTTTGCTTCATTTACTCTGATTGTATTGTTGAGAAAACTACGATCCAGATCCATTAAATAGATGGTCCAAAATCACACAAGTAGGTAAAGTTAGAAAGGGACCAGACTTAAGGCTTTTTGACCCCAAGATCAGTGTCCTTTCCACAATCTCACACTCTACTGCCCTTTATTTTGTTGTTTTTGCATTTTGAGTTACTAGTCTGGTTTTCTTTTTATTTTGTGTTACAATTTGTCTCCTGAAGGTCAAGTAACCTGCTTTGGTTATGGAAGTCCTCGTAGCTTCTGGGACTATATCAGAGTGGCTTGCCGGAAAGTTTCACAGAACTGTATCTGCAGCATTGAAAATATGGAACATGTCAGTTCCTCCAGAGCTAAGGTAAGACATCAGTAATAATGTGCAGGGTGTGTGTACGCTCTCAGACTAAGCATTTTAACCCAAATAGAGAATTTAACCTCTTTGCTGTATAGAATATTTTTCTTTGTTGAAATTAAGCACTTGACCAAATTTAACATCTTTCAGAGGCTTAATTTTTTTTTTTTACTAGTTATTTTAGAGTGCTCTTAAATCTTCTCTGTTGCCCTATAAGTAGCAAGAAGGCATGAAGCTAGTCACTGTGAGTTTCTTTTTTGAGAGGCACGGTGAAATCTTTCCAAGTCTGGGAAGTTTCAGCATCTCTTTGTGTCCTGCACTGGCAGTCCGCATGTCAGAGTCTGTTCACATAGTTCCAAAATGTGATTTGCCTTTTGTACCAGGCTGATATTCATATTACTGGTGCAGAAGCAGTGGTAGGTAAAATTGCTGATGCCTTGGCGTAAATTAAAACAGTGGCATCAAACTATTCTAGTGGTCATTGAGTTCTTCCTCATCATGCACTCAGTCAAAAAAAAAAGCCAGTTTCACTTAATGTCTATATTGGTAAACATTAATTTAATTAAATCTCAACCTTTGAAAGCCTTTCTTTTTAGTATTTTGAGTGACACAATGGGAAGCATGCATAAAGCGTTTCTGCAGCATACTGAAATATGGTGGTCATCTCAAGGAAAAGTACTCATGCAACCGTTTGAATTGTTAGCTGAACTAGATGCTTTTGTTGTGTAATAGTATTTTTACTTGAAAGAAAAACATTCAAACTATAGCTTTTTTGACTTAGGCATTTGTAGACAGTCCTTAAATAAAGATGAATGAAGTAAGTCTGTTCTGACAAGAAAAACAGCTTGACAAATATTTGTGGCCAACGTTAAAATTAAAGCTTTCAGGTAAAAATCAGAACTTGGGAAAACTTAAAGTGTATTCACAAGCTTGATAGCTTCCTAGGACTTAAAAGACTTTTCTGATAACGTTAATATTAACAAAAATGTATTTATCTTGTTTAATGGAATGTGTAATATTTTTAAGTTAGTGTGTTAGTCATGTCTGACTCTTTGCAATGCCATGGGTTGGGGCCCACCAGACTCCTCTGTCCATGGGATTTTCCAGGCAGAAATACTGGAGTGGGTTGCCATTCCCTTCTCTAGGGATCTTCCTGACCCAGGGATCAAACCCGGGTCTCCTATATTGCAGGCAAACTCTTTACTGTCTGAGCCAATAGGGAATACATTGAAGTCAATAAATGTCTTCATTTCTAAGTCAACTATGACTAGTTTTTTTGTAAAAAAGTTTTTCTCATAGATGTTTAAATCTTTTTTGTTTCTCTTTTGCTTTAGCAGATTTCATTTTTGTCACAATTGTTATCTTAGTGGTCCTTTGGCCTCCATTTTCTTGAACTATTAAATTTATTCATTTATTTGCTTTCTAATTGTCTGATTGAATACAGGTTATAAAAATGTGCAATTTGAATTCTCTTTTACGTCTTAACTGAGTTTGTATCGTGGCTTCTGTAGGTTAAGATGAAAAGACTTGTTCAGTCGCTCAGTCATGTCCAGCTGTTTGTGACCCCATGGACTGCAGCACGCCAGGCTTCCCTGTCCTTCACTATCTCCCAGAGTTTGCTCAGACTCATGTCCATGGAATCAATGATGCCATCCACCCATTTCATTCTTTGTCGCCCCCTTCTCCTCCTGCCCTCAGTTTTTCCCAGCATCAGGGTCTTTTCTAGTGAGCTGGCTCTTCACATCATATGGCCAAAATATTGGAGCTTCAGCTTCAGCATCAGTTCTTCCAGTGAATATTCGGGCTTGATTTCCTTTCGGAGTGACTGGTTTGATTTCCTTGCTGTCCAGGGGACTCTCAAGAGCCTTCCCTAGCATCAAGGTTCAAAAGCATCAATTCTTAAGTGCTCATCCTTCCTTATGGTTGAACTCTCAAATCCATACATGACTATTGGAAAAATCATAACTTTGATTATATAGATCTTTGTCAACAAAGTGGTATGTCTGCTTTTTAAAACACTGCCTAGGTTTGTCGTAGCTTTTCTTTCAAGGAGCAAGTGTCTTTAATTTCATGGCTGCAGTCTCTGTCCACAGTGATTTAGGAGCCCAAGAAAATAAAGTCTGTCACTGTTTCCATTGTTTCCCCATCTGTTCACCATGAAGTGATGGGACCAGATGCCATGAGATTAGTTTTTTGAAAATGTTGAGTTTTAAGCCAGCTTTTTCTCTCTCCTCTTTCACCTTCATCAAGACACTCTTTAGTTCCTCTTTGCTTTCTGCCATTAGGGTGGTGTCATCTACATATCTGAAGTTATGGATATTTCCCCTGGCAGTCTTGATTCCAACCTGTGATTCATCTAGCCTGGCATTTCACATAATCTACTCTGCATATAATTTAAACAAGCAGGGTACAATATACAGCCTTGAAGTACTCCTTTCCCAATTTGGAACCAGCCTGTTGTTCCATGTCTGGTTCTTCCTACATACAGGTTTCTCAGGAGGCAGGTCAGGTGGTCTGGTATTCCCATCCCTTTCAGAATTTTTCACAGTTGTTGTGATCCACACAAAGGCTTTAGCATAGTCAATGAAACAGATGTTTTTCTGGAATTCTCTTGCTTTTTCTGTGATTCAGTGGATGTTGGCAATTTGATCTCTGGTTCATCTGCCTCTAAGTCCAATGTGTACATCTGAAAGTTCTCGGTTCATGTAATGTTGTAGCCTAACTTGAAGGATTTGAGCATTACCTTGCTAACATGTGAAATGAGTTCAACTGTATGGTAGTTTGAACATTCTTTGGCGTTGACCTTCTTAGGGATTGGAATAAAAACTGACCTTTTACAGTCCTGTGGCCACTGCTGAGTTTTCCATATTTGCTTTTGTATTGAATACAGCACTTTCACAGTGTCATCTTTTAGGATTTGAAATATCTCAGCTGGAATTCCATCACTTCCACTAGCTTTGTTTGTAGCAATACTTCCTAAGGCCTACTTGAGTTCACATTCCAAGATGTCTGGCTCTAGCTGAGTGATCACACCATTGTGGTTATCTGGGTCATGAAGATCTTTTTTGTATAGTTCTTCTTCTGTGTATTCTTGCCACCTCTTAATATCTTCAGCAAGGTCCATACCATTTCTTTCCTTTATTGTGCTCATCTTTGCATGAAATGTTCCCTTGGTATCTCTGATTTTCCTGAAGAGATCTCTAGTTTTTCCCATTCTGTTGTTTTCCTCTGTTTCTTTGCAGTGTTCACTGAGGAAGGCTTTCTTATCTCTCCTTGCTATTCTTTGGAACTCTGCATTCAGCTGGGTTTATCTTTCCCTTTCTCCTTTGCCTTTAGCTTCTCTTCATTTCTCAGCTATTTATAAGGCCTCCTCAGATGACCATTTTGCCATGTTGCATTTCTTACTCTTGGGGATGGTTTTTGTCACCACCTGCTGTACGATGCTAGGAACCTCTATCTATAGTTCTTCGGGCACTATCTATTAGATCTAATCCCTTGAATCTGTGTGTCACTTCCACTTTATAATCATAAGGGATTATATTCATAGAAGGTACCCCAGTGATACAGAAACTTTATTTTCTTATTTTCAAATTAAAAGCAGGAGAGATTAACATGACAAGTATATTCTAAACCCCTTCAATATAGGGGAGAATATATTTCTATAACTAGCATATACCAAAGTAGAAAAGGTAGTTGAGAAGGTAAGAAGCACTAGAAATGTAGCACTCTTGACCTGGGTGGACCAAAGAATCCCAAACTCCAGCTGACCAGCTCTCTTAATAAGCCTTGGGAGTAGGCCCTACACAGCAAGATGCTGCCCAGCAGAGACAGATTAATATTTATTCTGTAAAAAACTGGTATTGAGTATCAAAACACCACAGAATAATTACGTTCTAAATCCTGTTTTTATATCTTTGTTTTGCTCAGACCTCAAACAGAGTCCATCCCCAGGCAAGGATACTGGAGTGTGTTGGCATTTCCTTCTGCAGGGGATTTTCCCAACCCTGGGATCGAACTCAGATCTCCCTCATTGCAGGCGGACTCTTTACCATCTGAGCCACTGGGAAGCAAGATCTACTACTTGTCTAGAGAAGTCTGCAGGCAAAGATTACACCTGTCTTTATTTATTGTAGAGCAAAGAGCAAAGTAGTTAATCTACTCAGTGAATCACATCTGCCAAGTGTCAGGATTGAAGGATTAAAGAGATATCTCACCTGGCAGGTTTACTGAGCCTTTGAACTGCAGTTCGGAGTGACTGCTAGTATGTATAGCACTCTTATCCAGCCTTGATACTTGGGAAAACGTATCAGAACCTGAGCACCAAGCTTACGTTTTAAACAGTGTGTAACTCGGTAGGCTTGGGACCAAACTACAATCTTCATTTTTGACTTCTATTTAAGAAACCAGATTCATTCTGATTACACTTTTAGGGTTATGTGAACATTTTAAATAGTGGAAGACAGGATACCCTGTGGCTCAATGATTGATTCAGTCCAGAGACATTCTCTAAATTGATTGATTGAATCAGGATTGCCTCTGTCTTCATATCGCTGTACAGCTGACATTCACATTGTAGAAACTTGCTGCCACAAGAGATGTGAACTTAGTCACCGTAATCTGAGACCTGTAAAATGTAGACATTCCCTTTCTTTGCTTAGTCTGTGACTAGTTGAGCTCATTTTCCAGGGCCTGCCTGTTCATAGTCGGTCAATGAAATCGAATATTTGAATTGAAGACTGTGACTGTAATCTTTACGTCTCAGCCATATTTGCAGCTCTTCTTTCTGCAGTACACAAGGGATCTTCCCTGGCAGTCCAGTGGTTACCACTCTGTTTCCACTGCAGAGGGCATAGGTTTGATCCCTGGTCAGGGAATGAAGATCCCGCAGGTCCACCAGTGCAGCCAAAAATAAAAAGTATAATATGCAGGAATTTGGGGACATAGGGTTTCTGTACATCAGCTTATTTAGGTGTCAGGCTAGGATTAGCTTTCTGAGAAAAATAACTTCATATCAACAGGTACCTATTTTGCTTGCTTCTGAACTTATCCATCTTCCCTATTTGCTAATGTGGGCCAATTACTTGTAAGCATAATATTAATACATGACCTTTGACAGAAGGTCCACTGTATTGGATCCTTAGTTACTATTGTTGTTTATGTTGCAGATATTTCCATTGGATTTTCGTAGCATCCCAGCTGATTTCAAGTTCAAGATTGCCTTCTTCCCCTTTAGTCAGTCTCTGGCCTGAAAGTATGAACTCTCTACTGTCATTGAGTTCTTCCTTCTTCCTGGATGTCTTGTGTGAATTTTCTTTTTCTTTGTTTTTAAGAGTGTTCTTATTTAAGGCTGTGTTAGGCTTTCCTAATTTATGGTTGCTTACCCTATGTATGCATGTATGTATGCATGCTTACCAGTTGAGCTATTTCAAATCCTGAAAGATGATGCTGTGAAAGTGCTGCACTCAATATGCCATGCCAGCAAATTTGGAAAACTCAGCAGTGGCCACAGGACTGGAAAAGGTCAGTTTTCTTTCCAATTCCAAAGAAAGGCAATGCCAAAGAATGCTCAAACTACCACACAATTGCACTCATCTCACATGCTAGTAAAGTAATG
Source organism: Budorcas taxicolor (assembly GCF_023091745.1). Classification (NCBI taxonomy): domain Eukaryota; kingdom Metazoa; phylum Chordata; class Mammalia; order Artiodactyla; family Bovidae; genus Budorcas; species Budorcas taxicolor. The sequence goes on along the minus strand of NC_068913.1, from coordinate 34,685,554 downwards.
ATCAAAATTCTCCAAGCCAGGCTTCAGCAATACATGAACCGTGAACTTCCAGATGTTCAAGCTGGTTTTAGAAAAGGCAGAGGAACCAGAGATCAAATTGCCAACATCTGCTGGATCATGGAAAAAGCAAGAGAGTTCCAGAAAAACATCTATGTCTGCTTTATTGACTATGCCAAAGCCTTTGACTGTTTGGATCACAAGAAACTGGAAAATTCTGAAAGAGATGGGAATACCAGACCACCTGACCTGCCTCTTGAGAAACCTATATGCAGGTGAGGAAGCAACCGTTAGAACTGGACATGGAACAACACACTGGTTCCAAATAGGAAAAGGAGTATGTCAAGGCTGTATATTGTCACCCTGCTTATTTAACTTAGATGCAGAATTCATGAGAAACACTGGGCTGGAAGAAACACAAGCTGGAATCAAGATTGCCGGGAGAAATATCAATAACCTCAGTTATGCAGATGACACCACCCTTATAGCAGAAAGTGAAGAGGAACTCAAAAGCCTCTTGATTAAAGTGAAAGAGGAGAGTGAAAAAGTTGGCTTAAAGGTCAACATTCAGAAAACTAAGATCATGGCATCTGGTTCCATCACTTCATGGAAAATAGATGGGGAAACAGTGGAAACAGTGTCAGACTTTATTTTGGGGGGCTCCAAAATCACTGCAGATGGTGATTGCAGCCATGAAATTAAAAGACGCTTACTCCTTAGAAGGAAAGTTATGACCAACCTAGATAGCATATTCAAAAGCAGAGACATTACTTTGCCAACAAAGGTCTGTCTAGTCAAGGCTATGGTTTCTCCAGTAGTCATGTATGGATGTGAGAGTTGGACTATGAAGAAAGCTGAGCGCCGAAGAATTGATGCTTTTGAACTGTGGTGTTGGAGGAGAGTCTTGAGAGTCCCTTGGACTGCAAGGAGACCAAACTAGTCCATTCTAAAGGAGATCAGTCCTGGGTGTTTTTTTGGAAAGAATGATGCTAAAGCTGAAACTCCAGTACTTTGGCCACCTCATGTGAAGAGTTGACTCATTGGAAAAGACTCTGATGCTGGGAGAGATTGGGGGCAGGAGGAGAAGGGGACGACAGAGGATGAGATGGCTGGATGGCATCACTGACTCGATGGATGTGAGTCTGAGTGAACTCCGGGAGTTGGTGATGGACAAGGAGGCCTGGTGTGCTGCAATTCATGGGGTTGCAAAGAGTCGGACACGACTGAGTGATTAAAATGAACTGAACTGAACTGAGCTGAAATCCATGCCTCTATTTTTAACCCATTGTATATCAAGAACTAACTATAGGTCTAATACCTACTGTAATTCAAAGTAGATCTGTGGGTAAAATGTATTTCCAGAAATCTGTAAAAACTAGACCATGATATGAAATTGGTTTGGGATTTCTATTGGCAACACAGTCACAGTTACTGATAACACTACAGAGGCTTGTTGCCTGCACTGATAATCGAAGGAAAAGCTGAATTTTGGTTGGGGGTTAGCAAAATTAAAAGTGTAAATTTTTCCCTGGTCAAATTCCTTAACCGGGGATTCCAGGTCGAGTGCCTCTGCTCTAAGGGGAGTTGATAGACAAAAATGTATGGGCCAGAACAAACCCCCTAATAAAGGCTACTCAACTCTCCAACCAGTTTTATATAAATAATAACATACCCTAATATAACTGAAGTATGACTCCATGTAAAATATTTTCTTTTGCCATTCTGCAGGACTCCTGATACCCCCAACTCTATGAAAAAGAAATTCTCTGGAAATTCTCTAGCCTTGAAAGCAAAGGTTCCCCTCTCCCCTCTTTTTCATTTTCTGTTTTTCTATTCCTTAAGTCCTCTTGACAGCCAACCTGTGCCTGGTTCTTAACCTCTTCCTTTCTCTCTCTCACTGCTGCTTCCTGCACACAATAGCCCACACACCTCAGGATGTGAGTGTAATCAGTGCCGCTCCATTAGCTGCAAAAGGCGAGCCATCTAAGCGAAGGTAATTACAGCATGTCCATCCTTGTCCCTGGAACCCGTGTCACGTGGGGCTGATGTAAACCTCCCTGCCCACACCTTGCAGCCAGGGCACCTGGGATTCAGCACAGCGCTGGGCGAGGGGTGCCAGCTGTCTCCCCAGGGACGCAGCTCTGCTAAGTCAGTGCATGGCCCAACACTGAGGAAAGAACACTGGAGAGTTAGGTGCTTTAAGTAATTAAAAGATATAATTTTGGGTGGCAGGACGCATTTTTTAAAATGAATAAATTCTCAGCATCTTATTTGGTTAAACTAAAAAAGATATGATGTTGTTTGTTTCTGTTAGAAACATTCTAATGGATGTGATATTTTGTTTCTGTTAGAAACATTCTAATGGATGTGATCTTTTCCCTAAAGTCTCATTGTACATCAGTGGATTTTTTCTTTTCTGACTTTAAGGAACCAAATTTAAATTTTATACACTCTCTGCATCTAGCATGGAATGATAGGCTTAACTGAAATTGATGGAAAAAATGTTGTTATTTAACAGAACCATTCTAGACACGTGTACCTTTATGTCAAATCCCAGAAGCCAGTAATAATGGATTTTACTTAATATTTAAAATTATGGTTATAATAGAATGAGTGGTATTTAGGAAGAGATTAAATTCTAAAACAATAGCAATAAGAATAAGAATAGGATTTATCAGATTTTGCCAACTATGTGCCAGCACTGTTCTAACAACTTTCTGACATTGTCCTTCAACCTCGCAATCATCTAGCAAGGTAGGCGTTAGTAACTCCATTTTATAATGGCATTTGCAGCAATATGGATGGACCTAGAGCTTGTCATCCTAAGTGAAGTAAGGCAGACAAAGACAAATATCCTATGATAATACAGAGCCTGGAAAAAATGATACAAATGAACTTATTTCAAAACAGAAACAGACTCACAGACATAGAAAAGAGACTTATGGTTACCAAAAGGGAAAGGAGGGGAGGGGGAAATTAGGAGTTTAGGATTAACATATACTCACTACTCTATATAGAATAGGTAAGCAACAAGGACCTGAATAGCACAGGGAACTATACCCAATATATTGTAATAATCTGTAAGGTGGAAGAATCTGAAAAAGAATGTGTGTGTGTGTGTGTGTGTGTGTAACTGCATCTCTTTGCACATCTGAAACTAACACAACACTGTAAATCAACTATACTTCAATTTTTAAAAAGTAATTCCATTTTACAAGTGATGAAACTAAAATCTAAAAGAGTTGAGTAAGAAATTATATCCCATAAGTAGTGACCTCTTGGGCTTCCCTGGTGGCTCAGAGGTTAAAGTGTCTGCCTGCAATGCAGGAGACTTGGGTTCGATCCCTGGTTGGGAAGATCCCCTGGAGAAGGAAATGGCAACCCACTCCAGTACTCTTGCCTGGAGAATCCCATGGACAGGGGTCAGGCTTCCCTGGTGGCTCAGATGGTGAAGAATCCGCCTGCAATGCAGGAGACCCAGGTTCAATCCTTGGGTTAGGAAGCTCCCCTGGAGGAGGAAATGGAAACCCACTCCAGGATTCTTGCCTGGAGAGTCCCATGGACAGAGGAGCCTGGTGGGCTGCAGTCCATGAGATCGAAAAGAGTCAGACACTACCGAGTGACTAACACTCTCACTTTCACCCAGTGGGACAGCAGAGAAGACAAATTAGCCTGTCTTGAGAATATAACTGCTTTAAGAGTCCCAAATAGTGTTTGCAGTTTACATTTTGGTGTCACTCCTGGTGGGCTTGGTTTCTCTTCTTCCTCCTTAACCTTGGCTTGTGATGCTGGCCATGAAGGTTGATAGTGAGGTTCACTCAGGGTTGGCAGTTCAGTCCTGGATCAGCTATGGGAACATTGCTGGGACTGGTGGGGACCGAGGGAGATGGGTCCAGGCCAGTAGAGAAAAGGCTCAGCTGGGCTCTGGTCCAGGCTGACCCTGCATTGGTTCAATTCCTGGGAAGCTGGGTGTCTCCACGGGTTTCTTGGTTGATGGTTCTTGTCCCTTAAACCTCTAGCTGTCCAGGAGGGGAATATAGCTAAGATTATGGATTCTTATCATATTTCCCCCTTCATTTTCTGGTAGGTGTCAGAAACATCTAGAAAATGCCAAAAAGATTGGAATTTAAAAAGCTATTTCAGCGAACATTTCTATGGGCATTGTCTTCCTGCTAATATATGCATCATATGCACTGACCTTCTGGTATGGATCCGCTCTAGTTATAGCGAAAGAATACGCTATTGGAAATGCAATTACAGTAAGTTGTTTTCCTAATATTTGTTACAAATCTGAAAATATTGTTTATCTATCTACCTCTTCTTTCATTTTCCTCCTTTTTGAAGGATGAACCATGGTTCTAACCTTTTTACTTGTGGCATATCTTTGCTCAGTCCTGTGGGCAGAGCTGGCCTTCTAGAATACACAGAGCATAACATGTGGTTAGACCAACTGAGAAACATATGGAGCATATAAAGAAAGCTGGAAAGAATTTATGAATGAACAAATATCAATTGGCATAGTATGTCTCTCATAGTATGAGAGAATATTAAATTTGTATCATATTGGCTATCCAAATACAAGATGAAAAGTGATTTTAGTTTTTTTTCTTTTATAAAATGAAAATAAGTTCATTTATTGATTAGAAAAATTATACATACTAGTTATACAAAAGATTAGAGTACTTTTAAAAATTAGAAATTACTTAGAATTACTTATGATCTAAAAATCCGTATACACTTAATGATAACTTTTGGTATTTTCTGTATATGGGTTTGTTTCTCTTGAAACCTAAATTGCATTATGCAAATCTTTTTGTAAATTTTTTTATAAACTAGCAACATATTGTGACCTTCTTTCCATGTCAGTGATGGTCACGACAACATGTAACCATTCAACTAGCCATGTTTTAAAACCTGCACTTCCCTGTCTTTCTAAAGAGAGGACATGGAACACAGTTTGACCCCTTGATGATGACTTAGGAGCATTATGGAAATTTATCATTTCAGAATGTTCTCTAGAGTGGTACCTTCAGACCCCCATTGAAGTGTGGAGGGCTGTTTGGCTGGATGAGGTTTCATCACTGCTGAGTCTGTTTTTTCTCATGTTGGTCCCCTCTCCTTGTCAGCTTGGAAGCACTCCACCTCTCTTTACTTCCTCATTTGCTAAATTTTACAAAGCAGGGAGCCCTGACTCTGGCATTCATCCTCTCTGGCCTGGTCTCCCCATTTGTTGGGTGTAGACAGTGACTGCTCCCAAACAGGGGAGCAGAGTGACTCGCATGATGCAGGGAGCCCAGTGATGCCCTCTTCATGAAGCCCGAGAACTCGAGTGTGTTAACTTTCTAGCATTGCTTCTGGTAGGGACATTTTTTTGCTCTCTTGCTGGTCTTTCTCTGTATTGCAGATAGTAGATAGATATTTGAGTTCTGGTATGTTAAGTGTTATTGTTATTTGTCATCTTCTGAGAAAAGCCAAACTATAAGTAGATGTTTCACCAAGCCTAGAGAGAAAGGAGTCATTTCTCTTCATTTAGGTTTTTCTGAGTTAATGTATGCTAATAACCTGGATTCCTGAAACTACAGTCTTGACTTTTCTGTATCAATTTGTTTACCTAGTGAAAAAAAAAAATATGAAGGGAAATGTGTTAAGTCTGTGTGCTGTAGTACAGGCTAATTGTGTAGAGGAATTATTAATCAATGCACACAGATGTGATGTATAATGCATGAACCGTTACTCTTTAATGTTAAAAATCTTATCAAAATGTATATATATATATATATATATATATATATATAACATGGCACTTTTAAGGAAAGTTATATGGGGCCAAAATCTACCTTGTTTCATCTTGAACATTCTGTGTAATTCCATGCATAGTTAGAGAAAATAATTTAGTACTGAATAATACTGACAGAAAATATTTTCCTCTGGTGGCAATGGCTTCAGAATCAAGGCAACAGGTTTGAAAAATCTTTGTCATTTTGTCTAAGCCCAGGAGAAGAACAACCAATAGTTTGACAAGATAGATGAAAAAAATATTTTTGAGGTTGAAGAAACCCATTTGTGCAACAAAATTCTGTAGTTACCTTATAAATTTTGCTCTTGTGCTGAAAAAAGTTTTCAAGGGATAGACCTAATCTTGACGCTTTGGGTAGCCTGTGTTCCAAACACATTGTTTGAGATGGCAGTGGACACTGGAATGGGACATGTAACTTTTCCTTGTGTTCTTTTGCTCAGGTCTTTTTCTCAGTCCTGATCGGAGCCTTCAGCATTGGACAGGCTGCACCTGTATAGACGCTTTTGCCAATGCAAGAGGAGCAGCATATGCAATCTTTGCTATTATTGATAATGTGAGTCATTTATTATTTTTAATGCTGAAAATTTTTTGAGGCCTGGATAATTAAATCTAGCTTTATGTTAAATGTCCTGTAAAAATTAAGTGACGTGAAAAACCTCTGCTTATTAATGAATAAAACCAAATGCCTCTTTTGAATATTTGTGAAAGTTTGAAAAAAAATATCTGTTTTTCAAGGTTAATTATTTGCATTATATTCTGAGTCTGAGAACTCACAGGATCCCAAGATCAGTAATCAAAACCAGCTCTAAATGATGAGGAATCTTTTTTTGGTTAAGTCTAGACTTGACTATTTGTAACATTCACACTGGTTCCAAATTAAAGAATCAATACAAAATAATAAATGAATAGAAATGGGATTCCAAGTGAGGAATAAATGAGGTTAGGAGTGCTTATTACTCTGCCTGCCTCAAGTTAGGGTTTAATAAATTTAAGTTTTGAGTTAGCCAATTGGGGAATAAAAGGCAGAATGTGCTAAGAACTTTTATAAAGGAGAACAAGTTTGTTTTTTTTTTAAAGAATTCTCTCTCCAATAAACTTTATTTTAAAGAAAAAATATTTCTGAATGCTTATCTAATCAAATAGCACTGATCTCACTTAGGAAAGTGCATCTGAACTAGTGTGTTATTATTAGAGTTCAAAGCAAAGATGTTTGTCTTCCTAGTTTTTCTCCTTTTCTCTTTCATTTTGTAGCCAGACTGAGAATATTATGCTTTGTAGACAAGATGAGTGGATGGAAAAATGATTGGTGGGACCAAAATTGATAGTATGTTTTGCTGTGGATTGCCCTCTCCCTCAAAAAAAAAAAAAATCACTGTATATATAATATAATTTTGAATCAATTGTATTGCATAAGTTATCCTGACTGAAGTGAAATAAAGAAAATCATTTTGACACATTAAAGGTGGTCTCTGTATTTACACAGAGAAAATGCTAACTAGCTAACTGAAATGTAATTGTGAGTCCAAGCAATTCCTGTTTCAGTAATCTAAATCATGAGAAAATTGTTCAGCTTCTGCATATATTGAAAATTTACATCATTCCAAACTAAGTTGTCCCTGACCAATTTTTCAATCTTCTCAGTCCAGTCCATCACACTTATTGTTTAAGAATAAGCTAATTTTCACTAAATGCTGAAATACCTGATCTATCAGTTCAGTTCAGTTCAGTCGCTCAGTCGTGTCTGACTCTTTGCAACCCCATGAATCACAGCACGCCAGGCCTCCCTGTCCATCACCAACTCCCGGAATTCACTCAAATTCACGTCCATCAAGTCGGTGATGCCATCCATCCGTCTCATCCTCTGTCGTCCCCTTCTCCTCCTGCCCCCAATCCCTCCCAGCATCAGAGTCTTTTCCAATGAGTCAACTCTTCACATGAGGTGGCCAAAGTACTGGAGTTTCATCTTCAACATCCAGGACTGATGAACACCCAGGACTGATCTCCTTTAGAATGGGCTGGTTGGATCTCCTTGCAGTCCAAGGGACCCTCAAGAGTCTTCTCCAACACCACAGTTCAAAAGCATCAATTCCTCGGTGCTCAGCTTTCTTCACAGTCCAACTCTCACATCCATACATGGCTACTAGAAAAACCTGGATGTATCAATTATAGTATATTTTGTAAATACAGTTGTAGGAATGTACATTTAGAAAATTTATGAGGATATGCCAGAAACTTAAAGTGAAATATCATATGAAATGAAAAGAATATGTCCCTTATGTACGTTTTAAGAAAAACCTATTTTCAGAGAAGGAATACTTCCTTAAACACATAAATACATGCATACATACACACACACGCATACATACACACACACACATATACAGTCTTCAACTTGGGTTCTGACTCACATGAAGGGAATTATGCTTTTCTGGGTCCTGTTTTTGTAATTGCTGAAGCATATTCCTTAGAAATGCTATGATGGAATAGCCATTGAATTTTATTTTGTTTAGGATCCTAAAATTGACAGTTTTTCAGAGAGAGGACACAAACCAGACAACATCAAAGGGAATTTGGAGTTCAAAGATGTTCATTTCTCTTACCCTGCTCAGCCTGATGTCCAGGTATTATAAGTTGTATTTATAGGGATTCCTAATTTGATTGATTGTTTAATCATCTTCAGGAATCCACAGTCTCTATTATTTTGATATGTATGTGCCTTTTCCTTTGGGGGTTATAGTCCCTTATTTAATACTATTTTTCCAACTTTAAAATTGAGTCAGATTACTTCTCTTTCAGGCTTTTGATGTGAAGTGTACTCTTTTTCTCTCTTCCCTTAAAGATCTTGAAGGGCCTCAACCTGAAGGTAGAGAGCGGGCAGACGGTGGCCCTGGTTGGGAACAGCGGCTGTGGGAAGAGCACAGTAGTCCAGCTGGTGCAGAGGCTGTATGACCCTGATGTGGGGAGGGTAAGTGGGAAGAACCCCCGCTCTTCACAATGGGAAGCTGGGTATCAAATAGCCCTTAGAAATGTTTTTTTTTTGGTAACATATTTGCATGTGAATCCAATTTTGTTAAAAAAAAAAAAGGCTCTGGAATTGCAGTGCATCTGCATAAGACCTTCAAACCCTTGGGATATTTTGGCAAAAGTAGTCAAGATGATAAAACTCAAAGAAGCTAGACAATGCTCTCCTCTGTTCCAACTAAGCTTTTCATAATCCACTATGTCACTGGAAAATAGTCATCCAAACCACTGAGAGGATTATTTTCAATGACTTACTGAGTTTGGTTAAAAATGTTCCACATTAGTAATTGTCAATAAGCTTGTGTTCAGGGTCACAAGGAATCTTAGGGCAGTAATTTAATTCATCAAAGACAGTTGAGTTTTCTTCAGTGTTGGAATATCTGAAGGGGAAAGTGGAACAGTCTCCATGAAACTGGGGATATGAGAAACAGTAACGGCCTAGGGTATAGTTTTTTGATCTTTTAAAATTTTTATTATAAATTGAAACTTACAGAAAAGTTGCAGGTAAGGAACTCACATATATGCTTCACCCAGATTTATTAATTGTTTTTATTTTGACCTACTTGCCTTATTATCATCTCTTTCTTACTGTATGTTTGTGTGTATGTATGAAACACAACACAAACATACATACCAGTTTTTTTCTGAACCTTTGAGAGTAAGTTAAAGATATTATGGCCCCCTGACCCTTACATACATTAGAATATAATTACTTTTTTTTTTTAATGTTATTGGATTATAGGTTGTTTTACAATGTTGTGTTCGTTTCAGGCATATAGCAAAGCAGAATGTATTTTCTGAGAAGACAGTATTCTCTTACTTAATCACAAAACAATTATCAAATTCAGTAAATTTGACATTAATACCATAGGGGCCCACAGTCAATATTCAAATTTCCTCAGTTTGAACGTTGAGTTTACCTGACATTGAAATGTATTATAATTATGAAAACAGAAGTTTACAAGTTATAGAGGAAAACATAAAAACACAAAAAGGCATTAATATAGGAAAGAGGTTCTAGGATACATGAATTATTTACTTTCTTTAATAAAATTAACAAAATTTCTTTGAAAAATCTGATACACCAAGTAGGAACATGGGCCCCTTCTCATTTCCTAAAGCAAACTCTAGGTTGGTTGAAGTATTAACAGTTTTCTTTATTTTTAAAAAAGAACCTAGTAAATACTTACATTGAGGGTAAGCATTTGAAAACATTTTAAAAATTACTATTGGAGTAATACATTTTTAAAAGAAAATACATGTCAGCAGGAAAAAAGTCTTCAGAAATTCTGTAACTCAGAGATATTCACTGTTCATATTGTGATTTAACAGTTTTCTTACTGCTGAAATAATGGAAAAAATGCCCAGTGGTACAGTTGATTGCTTCAATTTCCCCTTAAACCTCTCTCCAATAAAAATCAGTAAAGCTATAGTTTAAGAAAGAAATAAATTGCAATGAAAAATTTATGATATATGGTAAAACTATTATATTACTATTTTATAAATTAATATGAATCTGTCAGAGGCTATGAACATGCATATCTTTTGAGAATAAGTGTAGATTTGTAAAAAAGAGTCAAGAAATGCTCAATTTCACTTATATATGAATTAAATATAAGCTACAACATACACTTTTTAATTAGAAAAGACAGATTAATATGATAAAAGCCAGTAAATTACAGTGAAGCAAATGCATATTTATATATTCCTGCTGCCACCATAAATTATTAAAAATCTTTTTAGAGAGTTTGTTCAACCTTTATTCAGCAAATAATAAATACCCAACATTTGCCAGTCATTGTATGAATTAAGCAATTATTATTGGAGAAGAAAAAATAAAACATTCTCTTCAGTCTGGTAATTCTGTCCTTCTACTATGATTGTCCTTCAGCGTGCTTTGCACGAAGCCAAATACTCAGCAGGTGGGAAATGCTGAAGTACATTATGGTATTGATATATTATGTAGAGTAAAACATCATAATGCCATCAAAGTGATATGTAGACTAGGTAGGTAAAGGACAGTTAATTCAGATTTAATAACGGTAAGCAAATATCATCAGTTCAGTTCAGTCGCTCAGTCGTGTCCGACTCTTTGGGACCCCATGAATCGCAGCACGACAGTCCTCCCTGTCCATCACCGACTCCCAGAGTTCACTCAGACTCACGTCCATCAAGTCAGTGATGCCATCCAACCATCTCATCCTCTGTCGTCCCCTTCTCCTCCTGCCCCCAATCCTTCCCAGCATCAGAGTCTTTTCCAATGAGTCAACTCTTCACATGAGGTGGCCAAAGTACTAGAGTTTCAGCTTTAGCATCATTCCTTCCAAAGAAATCCCAGGGTTGATCTCCTTCAGAATGGACTAGTTGGATCTCCTTGCAGTTCAAGGGACTCTCAAGAGTCTTTTCCAACACCACAGTTCAAAATCATCAATTCTTCGGCACTCAGCTTTCCACTCAGTCCAACTTTCACACCCATACATGACCACTGGAAAAACCATAGCCTTGATGAGATGGACCTGTGTTGGCAAAGTAATGTCTCTGCTTTTAAATAAGCTATTTAGGTTTGTCATAACTTTCCTTCCAAGGAGTAAGCGTCTTTTAATTTCATGGCTGCAATCACCATCTGCAGTGATTTTGGAGCCCCCCAGAATAAAGTCTGACACTGTTTCCACTGTTTCCCCATCTATTTCCCCTGAAGTGATGGAACCAGATGCCATGATCTTCGTTTTCTGAATGTTGAGCTTTAAGCCAACTTTTTCACTCTCCTCTTTCACTTTCATCATGAGGCTTTTGAGTTCCTCTTCACTTTCTGCCATAAGGGTGGTGTCATCTGCATATCTGAGGTTATTGATATTTCTCCCGGCAATCTTGATTCCAGCTTGTGCTTCTTCCAGCTCAGTGTTTCTTATGATGTACTCTGCACCTAAGTTAAATAAGCAGGGTGACAATATACAGCCTTGATGTACTCCTTTTCCTATTTGGAACCAATCTGTTGTTCCATGTCCAGTTCTAACGGTTGCTTCCTGACCTGCATACAGATTTCTCAAGAGGCAGGTCAGGTGGTCTGGTATTCCCATCTCTTTCAGAATTTTCCAGTTTCTTGTGATCCAAACAGTCAAAGGCTTTGGCATAGTCAATAAAGCAGAAATAGATGTTTTTCTGGAACTCTCTTGCTTTTTCCATGATCCAGCGGATGTTGGCAATTTGATCTCTGGTTCCTCTGCCTTTTCTAAAACCAGCTTGAACATCTGGAAGTTCACAGTTCATGTATTGCTGAAGCCTGGCTTGGAGAATTTTGATCATTCCTTTACTAGCGTGTGAGATGAGTGCAACTGTGCGATAGTTTGAGCATTCTTTGGCATTGCCTTTCTTTGGGATTGGAATGAAAACTGACCTTTTCCAGTCCTGTGGCCACTGCTGAGTTTTCCAAATTTGCTGGCATATTGAGTTCAACACTTTCACAGCATCCTCTTTTAGGATTTGAAATAGCTCAACTGGTATTCCATCACCTCTACTAGCTTTGTTCGTAATGATGCTTTCTAAGGCCCACTTAACTTCACATTCCAGGATGGCTGGCTCTAGGTGAGTGATCATACCATCGTGATTATCTTGGTCGTGAAGATCTTTTTTGAACAGTTCTTCTGTGTATTCTTGCCACCTCTTCTTAATATCTTCTGCTCCTATTAGGTCGGAGAATATTCCATCCATGAAAAACAGTATACATAAGATAATAAAATCAAAAGAGAGAATAGACTTTATTTTTAGCCTTGCACATTGGTCATTATTTCCAATTCTGATTTCTAACCACTGAATTAAGTTAAATATTAGCTAAGGTTTTTTTTTTTGTCTTGTCAGCAAACATTTTATTGAGCTATATTCTAAAAATAATATGTAAAGTTCTGATAAAGATTATTTAAAAGATGGTTTTACCAATGTTGGAAACATCCCAATTAAAATAATAGATTCCAATGTATAAATTGAATGGTAATAATTTAAATAAAAGATTAAAGCATTCAAATTTAAGATCTTTGTAAACACAGCAAGCAGAAATAGCTGATAATCCCATTAAAGTGTCTTTTAAAAGAACAAAGATATAAATTACTGCTGCTGACTTTTAATATTATGTGAGTGCTAATGAAGAAACTTTATTAGCAGGAATTCCCTGGCCGTCCAGTGGTTTAGGACTCAGCACTTTGACTGCAGTGGGCCTGGATTTGATTCCCTGATTGAGAACCAGGATCCCTCAAGCCAAGTGGCATGGCCAAAAACAGGAAAAGAAAAAATTTTATTAGCACCATTTTATTTACATGTTGTGGTAAAATAATAAATAGCTCACTCAGTTTGTGTGGACCCATTGCGTTTATTGTTATTTTTTTTTAATTGGTGGATAATTCCCTTACAATGGTGTCTTGGTGTCTGCTGTACAACGTGAATCACATATTAGCTAAGGATTTTTTGGTAACAAATATTTTCAACGTCAGATGGTTTAAAATATTTAATGGAAGTATCTTGTTTCTTCAGATTATCATCGATGGGCAGGATATTAGGACATTTAATGCAAAGTATCTGAGGGAAATAATTGGAGTGGTGAGTCAGGAGCCAGTGCTCTTTGCTACCACCATTGCTGAAAATATCCGTTACGGCCGTGGAAATGTCACCATGGATGAAATAAAGCAAGCTGTGAAGGAAGCCAACGCCTATGAGTTTATCATGAGATTACCACAGGTAAAGCCTCTGTTAATTTAAGTGCCCTTGAACTTCACTTCATGCCACCGAGTTCTTTCTTCAAAGCTTAAATAAGCTAATAATGTTTGAGGTTCCAGGTTGTCCAACTTTGCTAGGTAAGTCCCTTGAATTATCCATTTGGAGGGTCAAGGAGTGTAGCTTGATACAATGACTCATAGGAAATTTTCTAGAGTTTGTGTTAGTAGTTTTTTAGAATGTGATATGATTTATTATGATTTGTGACTCATTACACTAGTCAAAATGAAGCGCCCTGTTGTCTTCCATGAATTCCTAGACTCCATAGCTTTTTCTATTTGAAATATTTCAAGAGCTCTACCACGCTTTCTGTTGTAGAGGTTTGACACCCTGGTTGGAGAGAGAGGGGTTCAGCTGAGCGGTGGACAGAAGCAGAGAATCGCCATCGCCTGGGCCCTGGTTCGCAACCCCAAGATCCTCCTGCTGGACGAGGCCACCTCAGCGCTGGACACGGAGAGTGAAGCCGAGGTTCAGGCGGCCCTGGATAAGGTCAGTGGATCCTCAACGCCTGAAGAGCCAGCCCCTTGAAACTTTATTGAAATTCTTACCAATGTTTTGTGGGCCTAGGCTGAAAAACATGAATATGAGAGCAGATGCAGCTCTCCCGTGGGGCTTTTTTTTTAACGTTGTATTTCATTTGAAGTATAGTTGGTTAACAATGTCTTGTGATAGGTTCAGGTGCGCCGCAGAGTGGCTCAGCATTTACGTATCCATGGATCCATTCTCCCCCAAACTCGCCTCCCATCCAGGCTGCCACATAACACTGAGCAGAGTTCCCTGTGCTATACAGTAGGTTGGTTATCCATTTTAAATACAGCAGTGTGTACAGGTCAACGCCATGGGACATTCTTGATTTCTCCTTTCTGTCAGGGCACATTGCAGAGAGACGTGGGCAGCCCATTTACTGGCTTGCTTTGTTGGACCAAGGCGCAGTTATCCCCCAGTCCAGACCTGTGGAGTGAACTGCTTAGCTTTGGGGGTTTTGTTTGTTTACATATAGGTTAGGACTTTGATCAAAAGTTCTTGTGGTAAAATGTACAAAGAAAATTCTGATTACTTACCCAGTGGTCCATCTGAAAAGCAGTTCAAAATACTTGCCTTATTTTGTAGCAGTACATCATCTTTATCTGTTCATAAAAGTGAATGGGTGCTTCTCTGGAAATAAAGTTCAATTTGTGTGTGTTTCTTTAAGCATATAAATAAGGAACATATTTCAAGGCTGCTGAACTCATGGGCCTGGCTCAGTGTTTCTAAATCTCTCACTATCGTCTTTACTAAGCTGAAGCTTCACAGGATGAACCTTATCTTGGGACACTTTCAAGGTTAGTGCTGATGTCATCTGTCATAACAACACAGTATAAAAACTAGAGTCAGATGACACTATGTAAATAGATTTCAAACACATAAATATCATAAACATTTTTGACTTCAGAAAGTTTTGTCATGAAATGTGCAAGTTACTTAACAGTCTATCCAAATTGCCTCTTGAAATTTTTTTTGAATAGACCTACTTTATTTTTCAGTTTTTATTGAAATATAGTTGGTTTACAATGTGGCATTAGTTTCAGGTGTACAGCAAAATGATTCAGTCATACACATATATGTGTATGTATATATATTATATATATATAATATATATATATATGTCCTCTTGAAATTATACAGATGAGCTGTATGAACCTTATTTTCTCAGGAAAATGTATACTTGAATCCTAAGTAAACACAACTGCCTTGTGTGCTATAAACTGTAGTTAATTCAGGCTTTGTGGTTTATCGTATTAACATTTTGGCTTATTTTATATAATGTAATTTAATAATTGAGAGAATATGATAATTATTCCTCATAAATTTTTGTACTGAATTACATTGCTTTCTTGAAAGTGAAGTCGCTCAGTTGTGTCTGACTCTTTGCAACCCCATGGACTGTGGACTACCAGGCTTCTCTGTCCATGGGATTTTCCAGGCAAGAATACTGGAGTGGGTTGCCATTTCCTTCTCCAGGAGATCTTCCTGACCCAAGGATTGAACCCAGGTCTCCCGCATTTTATGCAGACGCTTTACCGTCTGAGCTACCAGGGAAGTCATATATTAAGTCTCAATGAACCAAAATATAATACATAAGGGATTTATATTTGGTTGGTTAATTAGAGGTGACTTAAATCAGGAAATCATAAAAACAAATACATGCATTCATTAAACAATTGATTTAAAACATGTCAATATAGATTTTTTTTAGCATAAAGTTACATATGATAAGGGATATTTATGAGAAAAAACTCCTAGTCAGCCCTAGGACCCAGGTCCCAAAACTTTCTAGGATGTGTACATTCAGGATAGTAGCCCTTGCTGTGCTAAACAAACAGAATTACTGACAAGTTTTTCATGATGTGAATTCTGTCAACAAAAGTTGTATCCTTGCAAGTTTTAATTCATATTTGGATACATTCTTCTTCTTCTAAGTCGCTTCAGTCGTGTCTGACTCTGTGTGACCCCATAGATGGCAGCCCACCAGGCTCCTCCGTCCCTGGGATTCTCAAGGCAAGAACACTGAAGTGGGTTGCTATTTCCTTCTCCAATGCATGAAAGTGAAAAGTGAAAGTGAAGTTGCTCAGTCATGTCCAACTCTTAGCGACCCCATGGACTGCAGCCTACCGGGCTCCTCCGTCCATGGGATTTTCCAGGCAAGTGCTACAGTGGGGTGCTTCTTTCAATTTGTGTTGGCAGACACAGAAGCTATAAGGCCTCTTGAAGTCTATGCTTTGGACATTGAACAAGCATTCATTCCTTCACATCTTTTGCTTAAAACTAGTCAAATGGCCTGCCTAAATTTGAGGAGGTGGAAAAATACAGTCCATCTCTGAATGGGAATAGCCGCAAAGTGCTTGTGGCCATTTGTTATCTACATGGTTGCTACAGATGGTTTATAATCTACTGAATAGACTCCATACATTGCAAGATAACTGATATGTTTTTCAGACAATAAACTTTAAGAGGGAAGTCGTTCATTATTGCACTCTCCCCCAGTGATACTGGTCAGTCAGTCGGCTGGTCCACCTGGTTAAAAACAACTGTCTTTTAACAATGAAAGTTGAGTTTTGTAATTCTCTGTCCTTTGAGGAGCATAAGGATGTAACACTATTACTGTTTCTCCTCTCTGATTACCTAGCCTGGAAGCATAATATTTCCCTTTTGTAGCCCCTTTCTACGTTTATCACTGTCTCTTGTCTGGCACCATGTTATTGTACTTAGCTATTTATTTATATGCTTTCTCTATCTCTCTCCTAAGAGGCAGAACTAATAAATGGCTCATGTTTACTCTATAACACCCACTCCAGTGCCTGCACATAGTAAAGCCTGAATAAATTTTTACTGAATTGATTACCATGGCCTAGCTCATTGAATAATACAGTTCTACATTAGAAACAAATAATTAATGACCATATCCACTTTTGGCTGAATAGATAGCAACTGTTCTTCAAAATAAATAATAGGTTTTCAGTATAAAATTTTAAAGAAGAATAGAACAGCAGACTTGATATTTTGATTTCTTAAAGAAAGTCAATAATCACAAAGTTTTGTACCTATGTCCCTCTTCTACTCATAGTATTTCCATACTGCAGGGGCAGGAAAATAATGAAAATAGTGATTTAATGAAATGATCCCTCAAAGTTTCCATTTATGCTTTTTCCTCCCAGAAGTCAAAAAGCCTAATAGATGAGTGCTTCCTCTGTTTGGGCCTACCTTTCATTCCTGTGCTGTGAGCTTAATCACACAGTCGTGTCCAGCTCTTTGTGACCCCATGCACTGTAGCCTGGCATGCACTGTAGCTCCTCCAGACAAGAATACTGGAGGGGGTTGCCATTTCCTTCTCCAGGGGATCCTGACCCAGGGATCAAACCTGGGTTTCCCCCATTGCTGGCAGATTCTTTACCATCTGAGCCACCAGGCTGTTTTATATTTATTGAAACATAATTGATTCATCTGGTTATTAGTATAAGGCCTGAAGAAGAAAGACCACATTTTTTTTATCCAGGTGGCTACACAATTGACTCGGTACCATTTATCCCATAGTCTGCCTTTTCTCTACTGATAGACAATGCATATTTATCACACACTAATTCTTAAAGGAGATCAGTCCTGGGTGTTCTCTGGAAGGACTGATGCTAAAGCTGAAACTCCAATACTTTGGCCATCTCATGTGAAGAGTTGACTCAATGGAAAAGACTCTGATGCTGGGAGGGATTGGAGGCAGGAGGAGAAGGGGACGACAGAGGATGAGATGGCTGGATGGCATCACCGACTCGATGGACGTGAGTTTGAGTGAACTCTGGGAGTTGGTGATGGACAAGGAGGCCTGGCGTGCTGCAGTTCATGGGGTTGCAAAGAGTCGGACACAACTGAGCAACTGAACTGAACTGAATTCTTAAAAATGTATGTCTATTCTGGACTCTCCGTATGGTTCTGTTGATCAAGTTGTCTGTTCATGTGATAGCTTCCCCTGGATTTTATTGTTTTAATTGCTGTAGCTTTTTATGTTTTAGTATCTAGTAGAGCTATTACCCAGATATTTATTAATTTTTTCAGAATTTTTGTGGATGCTCTTTTTAAAAAGATTGATGAATCTTTTAAAAAGATTCATATACCATGAAGTTCACCCTTTTTAAATGCACAGTCATTGGTTTTTAGTATTAATATATTCACAAGATTTTACAACCATCTGCATGATCTCACTGCAGAATATTTTCATCATTCAAAAAAAAAAAAAAAACCCTTGTACCCCATAATACTCACTCTCTATTTTACCCTCACCCTTGTGCTTGGCAACCACTAATCTTTCTCTCTCTCTGTATTTTCCCATTCTGGATATTTCCTATAAATAGAATCATACAAGGCATGGTCTGTTTTAACTGACTTCTTTAACTTAGCATCATATTTGCAAGGTCCATCCATATTGAAACACATATCAAAATCTCATTTCTTTTCCTGGCCCAGTGCTATTCCATTGTATGGATATACCACCTTTTGTTTATCTTTTGATCAACTGAACATTTGGATTGTTCTCACTTTTTGGCTATTATGCATCTAGCCTCTCATTTTTATGTTTTTAACTGCTTAGGTGATTTGGGCCACACCCTAAATACCATGCTAACAATGTGGTTTTATTGCCTTAGAGTAGGTAGGTAGTGGTCTTAAGAAGTTGTTAGTCTAATAGGGTAATGAATATTAAAAAGAATAACTATTGTTAATAACATAATGTGAATAATTTGATGGACATTTTCCAGCCCATTCATAAACCCATCAAGCTAATGACAATGTGAGTTCACTGAACTACTTAGGGGGTGATTTGTAGATTTCAGTATCCATAAAAACCACCCAAAGTATTTGTTAAAAATCACAGTTACTGGCCCCACTCTAGAGTTTGTGATTGAGATGGTCTTTGAACCATAATTTAAACCATCCAGACCTCAGGATATGTTTTCACCTAAGGTGCCTGCACATAGTCCATCAGAATTACAATCACACTAATTACAGAATTGCAGGCACTTCAGAAGAAATCATACAGAAGTGCTCTGGAGAAGGCCTTATGTGGCAACAACTTCTGAACATGCTTCTGCTAAAGTCTTTAGCATATCATATAACTCAGAAGCAGGGCTCCTCACAATGGTGTGAAAACATTAGAGAAACTCCAGAATTATCCATCTTCATCCTGGGGGACTGGCCTCCTGTCTGGTCCAGAGTTTAAATGCCCTTGGCTTCCCTGGTGGCTCTGTGGTTAAAGCGTCTGCCTGCAGTGCAGAAGACCTGGGTTCAATCCCTGGGTTGGGAAGATCCCCTGGAGAAGGAAATGGCAACCCATTCCAGTATTCTTGCCTGGAGAATCCCATGGATGGAGGAACCCGGTGCGCTATAGTCCATGGGGTCGCAAAGAGTCGGCTACGACAGAGCAACTTCACTCTCACTCTGTATACATTCACATGTGAGTGATGCCTTTGTGCCCTGATCACACAGGGATGGTGAGCTGCTCTCCAATAACCACAGACACCCCCATCTGCGTGCTTCACTGTGTGTTGATCAACAGTGCAAGGATGGTGTAACCCTGCTGCCCTTCGTGCCTGTCCTTTTCCCCTCTAGGCCCAGGAAGGCCGGACCACCATAGTGATAGCACACCGACTGTCTACAATCCGAAATGCAGATGTCATCGCTGGGTTTGACGATGGAATCATTGTGGAGCAAGGAAGCCACAGAGAACTAATGAAGAAGGAAGGGGTCTACTTCAGGCTTGCAGACACGCAGGTATCTGCTTCTTGGGAAGTTTTCCTGTTGTTTTCCCTTTAATATAGTATTCTTTCTTTATTAAAATATCACATAGCTAATGCTGTACTGAGAAATGAGAAGTATCAGAAAGATGCCAAGTATACATCTGAGACTTTAATTCAGAGTCGTTGAAAGAATCTTGAAAGAGAAAGGTGGGGAGGGAAGGAAATAAAAGAAAATGCCAGAAACATTTTGAACTTGTTGTTTAGGACAATGATTCTTAATTGCCTGTTCAAACTAATGGGTCCTTCCCGACCACTACTCTGAACATTAGGGATGTTCAGAGTAGTGGTCGGGGTAAGAGACTGAGGCCAGGATCTCTGGTAGTTGGGAGAGGTCCTATGAGACCTTAAAGTACTTCCCAGATCATCCTAATGAAGCCAATAGCAAGACTCATGGCTCTTGGAAGTAAATGGTTTGGTGTTTTGTTTTTTGTTTTTGGCTTGCAAGATCTTAGTTCCCTGACTGGGGATCAAACCCTGGGCCCACAGGAGTGAAAGCCCAAGTTGTAACCTTTGGGCCTCCAGGGAATTCCTGAGTTTGGTTTTCCTTTAAAACAGCAACAACAACTATTCATTCTATTTCCTAAAGCAGGTTCTATTGATAATCATTGATTTGCCTTATTATTGAAATTAGTCATGAGCAATTTTGCAAAATAAATAATTGAAAAATATTTATCCTGCAAACACAATTCTTATATTTGTTAAAGTTAATACATTTGCTTTGATAACTGTAACTAATATGTACATACTTTTGTTATTTTTTTCTTCACATTTCAGATACACATCATCCAAATACTATCATTTTATATGTCTTCAGCAGTAATTACATTAATGTGTAATAAACTGCTTGATCATTTCTCTAAAGTTGACTACATGGCTTGTTTCTAGTAATTCTCTGTTCTAAATATCGCCCTTTGGGAGCCCATGGCAGGGAGGGGGGTAAGGGTGGGTTCCAAAAAAGTTAAGGCAAAAATTTATTTTGTTTTCTGACAAGTAATTTAATTTAACTCCTCTGAGTTTCAGTTTCCACATTTGAAATACAAAACCTACCATGTGAGGCTGCTGCAAGGTTAAGAAATAAGCACCTGTTTAGTTCAGTTCAGTCGCTCAGTCGTGTCCAACTGTTTGCAACCCCATGGACTGCAGCACGCCAGACCTCCCTGTCCATCACGAACTCCTGGAGCTTATTCTAACTCATGTGCATTGAGTCAGTGATGCCATCCAACCATCTCATGCTCTGTCGTCCCCTTTTCCTTCTGCCTTCAATCTTTCCCAGCATCAGGGTCTTTTCAATTGAGTCAGCTCTTCACATCAGGTAGCCGAAGTATTGGAGTTTCAGCTTTAGCATCAGTCCTTCCAATGAACACTAAAGACTGATTTACTTTAGGGTAGACTAGTTTGATCTCCTTGCAGTCCAAGGGACTCTCAAGTGTCTCCGCCAACACCACAGTTCAAAAGCATCAATTCTTTGGTGCTAAGCTTTCTTTATAGTCCAACTCTCACATCCATACATGACTACTAGAAAAACCATAGCCTTGACTAGACAAACCTTTGTTAACAAAGTAATGTCTCTGCTTTTTAATATGCTGTCTAGGTTGGTCATAACTTTTCTTCCAAGGAGCAAGAGTCTTTTAATTTCATGACTGCAGTCACCATCTACAGTGATTTTGGAGCCCAAAAAAATAAAGTCAGCCACTCTTTCCACTGTTTCCCCATCTATTTGCCATGAAGTGATGGGACCAGATGCCATGATCCTAGTTTTCTGAATGTTGACCTTTAAGCCAACTTTTTCACTCTCCTCTTTCACTTTCATCAAGAAGCTCTTCAGTTCTTCTTCACTTTCTGCCATAAGGGTGGTGTCATCTGCATATCTGAGGTTATTGATATTTCTCCCAGCAATCTTGATTCCAGCTTGTGCTTCTTCCAGCCCAGCGTTTCTCATGATGTACTCTGTATATAAGTTAAATAAGCGGGTGACAATATACAGCATTGACATACTCCTTTTCCTATTTGGAACCAGTTTGTTGTTCCATGTCCAGTTCTAACTGTTGCTTCCTGACCTGCATACAGGTTTCTCAAGAGGCGGGTCAGGTGGTCTGGTATTCCCATCTCTTTCAGAATGTTCCACAGTTTGTTGAAATCCAAACAGTCAAAGGCTTTGGCATAGTCAATAAAGCAGAAGGAGATGTTTTTCTGGAACTCTCTAGCTTTTTCAATGATGCAGTGAATGTTGGCAATTTGATCTCTGGTTCCTCTGCCTTTTCTAAATCCACTTTGAACATCTGGAAGTTCACGGTTCATGTATTGCTGAAGCCTGGCTTGGAGAATTTTGAACATTACTTTGCTAGCGTGTGAGATGAGTGTAGTTGTGCAGTAGTTTGAGCATTCTTTGGCATTGCCTTTCTTTGGGATTGGAATGAAAACTGACCTTTTCCAGTCCTGTGGCCACTGCTGAGTTTTCCACATTTGCTGGCATATTGAGCACAGCACTTTCATACCATCATCTTTCAGGATTTGAAATAACTCAGCTGGAATTCTGTCACCTCCACTAGTTTTGTTCGTAGTGATGAGTACCACCTGAATATACTAGGAAAAAGCACTTTAAAAGGGTGAATTTCATGGTATGTGAATTTTGTCTCAATAAAGCTGTTATATCATTTTTTTCTTTTTTTGAAAAGCACCTAACATAAAATAGATCCCTGACAGATGGTAGTTACTGGTTCTAAACTTGAAGGTTACATCCGTCTGGACATACAGCTCAGCATTTTGTTCTTCCAGATTTCAGGAAACCAGCTCCAGTGAGAAGAATTTAAAGTCTCTCATGAAAGGCCTGCCGTGGGTTTGACTCATCCCATAGTTAGGCGTTCTCTTCATAAAAGCCTGAGGAGTTCCTGACAGTATCAGAACGGCTTTGATGTGGAAACCAGTGAACTTGTAAGTTGTTTTTCAATTATCTTTCATTGTTTGGTTTCGCTGGTGAAGTCTGTAGCCTTGCAAGTACATTGTAGGCACAGAAGATTCCCACCATGAGCCATAGCCTTCTTAAAAGAAGGAAATATCCAACAGTAGTTGTACTTGTCAAAATTTGAAATCAGTTCCAATTAACAATAAATTTTCAATGAAAAGGGATCCTAAAACATAGTCTTTGTGCTTAGATGCTTAAAATTAAAACGAGATATTCCATTCATTTTTGAGATCCAGAGTAATACAAGGCTGGTCTAAAGCAAGAAACCCTAATATTTGCATAATCTATTATGTAGGATTACTTTTGACTGACTATGCTAGGAAACCCAGAGTAATATCAGTTTAAGAAAAATAAGCTTTAATTTCTCTTTCACATTAAAAAAAAAAAACCAGGGGAGAAACCCAAGGTTACAATGGTAACTCCACCATGGTTACCATGGACTCAAGCTCGTTTCATATTTATTCTCATTATCCTGGCATGTAGCTTTCATTCTCAGTAATCTAAAATGACTCTGGATGCTCCAGCCATCACATCTATGTTCCATGAAGTAAGAAAAAACAAAGATTTTCCAGACATCTCATACAGTACTTAAAAAAAAAAATGTCATTGGCCATAACGTGTCCATACTTAACATAACATGTCCATACTTAGCTACAAGGGAAGGTAGAAAACTGAACCTTTTTGCTATATGCATTGCTAGTCTGAGTGAAACTGGAATTCTCTTACTAGGAAAAAAGGACAGAGTAACCAGAAATAGCCAAAGTGTACATTCTTTAATATTTCTCACCTGAAACCTTGGGTGTTTTTTGTTTTTTTTTTAGATAAACATCTTGCACTTTACAATACAAATTTTCACACAAATCTCATGTTTACAGTACAAAAGGCAAAGGACCTCAAGAGAAGTAACTGGGATGTTATTAATTCAAGTTAACAGAAGCTTTTATAATAGAAAGGGAACACATTCCAAGAAAAGATATTTTATGATTTTAAGAAATGATTTAGGAGTGTATTTTGATGTTATTCCCTGATAGCTCAGTTGGTAAAGAATCTGCCTGCAATGCAGGAGACCCTGGCTCAATTCCTGGGTCAGGAAGATCCCCTGGAGAAGTGAAAACGTACCGACTCCAGTATTCTTACCTGGATAGTCCCATGGACAGAGGAGCCTGGTGGGCTACATCCAGTCCAAAAAGTCACAAAAGAGTTAGACTTGCCTTAGCAACTAAACAACAATTAATAAAAGCTGAGTGTATTTTACCTCTTGTGTAGGTCTGAGGAAACTGATCCTACTGAGAGTTCACTGCCCACTGGTTTTCTCTGCCCACGATGATATTCACCACAGAGATAAGAAGGGCTCTTTTAGCAGTCTCAATCTTGGTGCATTTATGGAAAGAGAATAACATTGTATATTGTGCTGCTATATTATTACAAGTAAGATAGTCAGTTTCTCCCTTTTTGGCTGTTAAGTATTTGCTTCTCATTTTCTCATTTGTCTGGATAGTTACACTGTTACATCTTTAGGTCTGGTATTTTAGAGGAGCACTTCTCTGCAAGGAGGGGTAGGCAGAAAATGCCACAATCAATACGACTGTCCTCGGTGCCATCATAGAGGGATAAACGGTGTGCCCAGGGAGAGGGGGAGATTAAATCTGATTAAAATGACTGTTTGCTTGTGAAAAGCAGCCTGAGCTCCTTTATCAGGCTGAAGGCCAGGTCTAAAAGATAGGGCTAACTAGGGAGGAAAAAAACCCCTAAAAATGCAGAGGAGCGGGGTGGTTTGAAAGCAAAGGGCTGAATAGAAACTATTCGTATGTTTTCTATTTCATAGAGACACAATTGTAACCTATTTAAACAACTGTAAGGCCATGGGTTTCCTTAGGCACATATGGTATCTAGTTTACTGTGAAAACACCTCTATAATCAAAATATTCTCCTTTTTATTTATTTATTTATTTTTGGTCACCCCACACTCCAGTACTCTTGCCTGGAAAGTCCCATGGATGGAGGAGCCTGGTGGGCTGCAGTCCATGGGGTCGCTAAGAGTCAGACACGACTGAGCGACTTCACTTTCACTTTTCACTTTAATGCATTGGAGAAGGAAATGGCAACCCAGTCCAGTGTTCTTGCCTGGAGAATCCCAGGGATGGGGGAGCCTGGTGGGCTGCCGTCTCTGGGGTCGCACAGAGTCTGACACGACTGAAGCAACTTAGCAGCAGCAGCAGCAGCACAGCCTGTGGAATCTTAGTTTCCTGACCAGGGATTGAACACGGGGCCCATGGCAGTGAAGGTGCTAAGAGAGTCTTAACCAGTGGACTGCCAGGGAATTCCCTAGAATATTCTCCTTTATGTGACTTAAATCCCTCATGCTTGACCAAACGTCAGGCTCAGCACTTGCCGAGAAGCTGGTATGTGCCAGGCATTGGGCTGCTTCTAAGGAGATAAAGTGTCGGCCATTCAGTTAGTCTCTCAGTCGTGTCCAACTCTTTGTGACCCCACGGACTGTAACCCACCAGGCTCCTCTGTCCATGGGATTTCCCAGCAAGAGTACTGGAGTGGGTTGCCATTTCCCTCTGCAGGGGATCTTCCTAACCCAGGTATCAAACCCGGGTCTCCTGCATTGCAGGCAGAGTCTTTTCCATCTGAGCCACAGGGAAAGCCGAGGCATGAGCCAAGACATCTTAAAACAAAGCCACAGAGACGTGTAAACAAACAGGGGGGAAATCAGAAAGCAAGTGAAGCTATGAAGCAGAAGTCTGTAGGGAATGCAGAGCAAGGCAGTCTGCCCTGCCGTTAGTAGCGGTGAAAGGAAAGGGCGTGGGTACTTGAGTTTTGTGAGTTAGGACATGACACGGATAAGGTGCGAGGCAGGGTTCTGGGGTGAGGAGACCAGGCCCAGGTCCCCAGATGAATCACAGTGCCTTGTGTTGGTGAGGACGCTTAACTCATCTATTTGTGGGTCTTACCTTGTGTGACCCCAACATCATGACTTGAATTTTAGGGCATCTGGGGCGCAGATCCTGCTTCCGCTCACTTGCTGAGGCTGGGATAGAGAAAGGCTGGCCACACGGCGAGGACTGCCTCTTGGGTGGTGGACTCCCCCGGCTCAGGCTGTGCAGTCCGTCTGCTGTCGCTCAGTCACTCGGTCACGTCCAGCTCTTTGCGACCCCGTGGACTCCAGCATGCTAGGCTCCCCTGTCCCTCACTATCTTCCGGAGTTTGCTCAAATGCATGCCTATTAAGTCAGTGATGCCATCCAACCATCTCATCCTCTGTCGTCCCCTTCCCCTCCTGCCTCCAGTCTTTCCCAGCATCAGGGTCTTTTCCAACGAGTGGACTCTTTGCATCAGGTGGTCAAAGTATCGGAGCTTCAGCTTCAGCATCAGTCCTTCCAGTGAATATTCAGGGTTGATTTCCTTTAGGATTGACAGGGACATAGTTAGCATCTTGTCACATCCTGTCTGACCCTCCCGTGGTCTGCTGTGGCCTAGGCATTCCCTCCGCCCAACTTGTAAGTTCCTGGAGGGCAGGCCAGGCCCTTTCCAGGTCCATGCTCTGGTGCCTATGGTGTTGCTGCCTGTCCATCTTGATGTGTGTGTGTTCTAGGACGAATGTGTGCCACCGGTGTCTTTTCTGAAGATCCTGAAACTGAACAAGACAGAGTGGCCCTACTTAGTGGTGGGAACCCTGTGCGCCATTGCCAACGGGGCGCTCTAGCCGGCCTTCTCAGTCATCTTCTCAGAAATGATAGCGGTGAGTGTGGGAACACCACTGGGTGGCCTGAGTGAAATCACTTAGCCACGAACTCAGTTCTCATGCCCACCCAGTCCCCTCCGCAGTAAGGCAGCCTCCAGTGAACCTACGCCAAAGGCTTTCACTCCCCGTGGAGGAAAGCCACAAGGCAAAAGAAAAAGCCAGCCAGTTATGCTGTCAAGGAAATTGGAAACTGTAAGATCCCTGGAGAAGGACATGGCAACCCCCTCCAGTAATCCTGCCTGAGAATCCCATGGACAAAGGAGCCTGCCAGGCTACAGTCCACGGGGTTGCAAGAGTCAGACACAACTTAGCGACTAACCCCCACAGGAGATCGCCTGAAGGAGGCATTCTATTCTCTCTCCTTGTTCGGGTAACTGGGGTCAGGCCGTGATCCCCACCCTGTTTGTGGAGACAAGATGCTCACCTCACAGGGTGGTTGGGTGGTGGGGGTGGGGGAAGAGCTCACGTCTCAAGGGTTGAAGAGGCCAGGCTCTGGGCTCAGACTGGCCTCACCATTTAATTGCTGTGCTAAGTCGCTTCAGTCATGTCTGACTCTTTGCAACCCTGTGGAGCCCAGCAGGCCCCTCTGTCCATGGGATTCTCCAGGAAAGAATACTGGAGTGGGTTGCCATGTCCTTCTTCAGGGCACCTTCCTGACCCAAGGATAGAACTTACATCTCTTACGTCTCCTGCATCTTTAAATGGGTTCTTTATCATTAGTGCCACCAGGGAAGCCCCCAGTTGCTGTGCAAACTTGGGCAAATGCTTCACCTTGCTATACCTCAGTTGGTTCATCTGTAAAATGAACCTACCTCCTAGGATGGCTGATGATTAAGAGATGATAAAAACTATACTCCAATAAAAATTTTTAAAAAGAGAGATGATATAAGTAATGATTAATATACAGAAAGCATTTAAGGGTGTCTACCTCAAAGTAAGTATTAAAAAGTGCTATCTACTACATTATTGTTCAGTAATCCTTACAAGGCTTGGAGAGGCTGAGACACAGAAGGAAAACTCCTACAATCCAATTGTTAAATTCCCTGAGGGATGTTTATCAGTAATGATCAGAAATATCTAAGGCTCCATAAAATCCAACGTTTATATTTTATGTCCTTAGTTAATCTCTAATGTTATTGGAGAGAATTTTTGTTAGAGTTGAATTATTCCCCATCATATAAAGAATTTATTACGCTTCTGAATTGGAAAGTTGGTCTACCATTAAGACCACAAATTTAAAAATAAATGAATTAAGGAGAACCCACCAACTGTTTTTACAGTACAGAATAAGGCAATCCCTGACTCTCTTGCAATTCAAAAACAGTGTGGCCTGTATTTATATGAGGGGGTCTCTCCTTAGTGTCAAATGGAGCTTTTGGAGATTGAGTAGAAAACAAAATAAACCAGTCCTGCCCCCAAACAGTTTACTTTCTATTAGGACAGACGCATAACACACACACACAAAACAAGTATATTACATGTCACAGGATCGCAGGCATTTTAAAAGCAGTGAGGCAGTGGAGGGGCTGGCACTGGGGGTGCTGTTTCGTGCAGTTTGGTCAGGAGAGACCTCTTTGGGCCAAGACCCTGTGGGGTGGGGGGAGGCAGGTGAGGGGCGGAAGAGCTCAGGCAGAGGGAGGAGCAGGTGTAGAAGAAGGGGAATAAACATGACGGTGCAGCCACACTCAGTCCACGTGCAGCGTTCCAGCCCATGGCAGTAACCATGCACAGTGAGTCCCCTACATACGAACCTTCAGGTTGTGAACTTGCAAAGGTGCAAACTCACATGCCAGGCCCTGTATGCCAGCTGTTGCACTACTGTACTTTACAGGGTTCTGTACTATAAGATTGAAAATATTTCCTTCATTTTTTGTGTTTGTGTTTTATGTATGCATTATTTGTACAGTAAGTATTATTAACCTGTTACTATGCAGCTGATCATGTTTGTTGGAGTATCTAGGCTAACTTTGTTGGATTTACAAAAAAATAATAATAATAATAATTTGATTTAAAAATGGATAGAAGGCCTTAATAGACATTTTTCAAAAATGAGGTACAAATGACCAACAGTGTGTGAAAAGACACTGAGCATGACTAATCATCAAGCAGATGAAATCAAAATCCCAAAGTTATCACTTGATACTCTTGTTCAGTCGCTCAGTCATGTCCAGCTTTGCAAGCCCATGGACTGCAGTATGCCAGGCTTCCCTGTCCTTCACTATCTCCAGGAACTTACTTAAACTCATGTCCACTGGGTCCATGCACTGAGTCAGTCCATCGTACATCCAACTATCTCATCCTCTGTCTCCCTCTTCTCCTGCCCTCAGTCTTTCCCAGCATCAGGGTCTTTTCCAGTGAATCGGCTCTTTGCATCAGATGGCCAAAGTATTGGAGCTTCAGCTTCAGCATCATTCCTTCCAATGAATATTCAGGGTTGATTTCCTTTAGGATTGACTGATTTGACCTTGCTGTCCAAGGGACTCTCAAGAGTCTTCTCCAGCACCATAGTTTGAAAGCATCAATACTTCAGTGCTCAGCCTTCTTTATGGTCCAACTCTCACATCACATCTGTACATGACTACTGGAAAAGCTATAGCTTTGACTATATGGACCTTTGTTGACAAAGTGATATCTCTACTTTTTAATACACCAAGTTTGTCATAGCTTTTCTTCAAGGAGCAAGCGTCTTTTCATTTCAAGGCTGCAGTCACCATCTGCAGTGATTTTGGTGCCCAAGAAAATAGTCTGTCACTGTTTCCATTGTTTCCCCATCTATTGGCCATGAAGTGATGGGACCAGATGCTGTGATCTTAGTTTTTTGAATGTTGAGTTTCAAGCCAGCTTTTTCATTCTCCTCTTTCATCTTCAGCAGGAGGCTCTTTAGGTCCTCTTTGCTGTCTGCCATTAGGGTGGATCTGCATATCTGAGGTTATTGCTGTTTCTTCTGGCAATCTTGTTTCCAGCTTGTGATTCATCCAGCCTAGCATTTCGCATGAGGTACTCTGCATGTAAGTTAAATAAGCAGGGTAACAATATACAGCCTTGACATATTCCTTTCCAATTTTGAACCAGTCCTATGTTCCACGTGTCCATTTCTGACTGTTGCTTCTTGACCTGCATTCAGGTTTCTCAGGAGGCAGGTAAGGTAGTCTGGTATTCCCATGTCTTTAAGAATTTTCCACAGTGTTGTGATACACACAGTTGAAGGCTTTCACGTAGTCAGTGAAGCAGATGTAGATGTTTTTCTGAAATTCCCTTGCTTTTTCTATGATCCAGCACATATTGGCAATTTTATCTCTGGTTCCTGTGCCTTTTCTAAATCTAGCTTGTATGCCTGGAAGTTCTCAGTTCACGTTCTGTTGATGCCTACCTTGAAGGATTTTGAGTGTTACCTTGCTAGCATGTGAAATGAGTGCAGTTGTATGGTAGTTTGAACTATTCTTTGGCATTGCCCTTCTTTGGGATTGGATTGAAAACTGACCTTTTCCAGTCCTGTGGCCATTGCTGAGTTTTCCAAATTTCCTGGCATATTGAGTGCAGCACTTTAACAGTATCATCCTTTAGGATTTGAAACAGCTCAGCTGGAAGTCCATCACCTCCACTAGCTTTGTTCTTAATACTGCTTCCTAAGGCCCACTTGACTTTACACTCCAGGATGTCTGGCTCTAAGTGAGTGACCACACCATCATGATTGTCTGGGTTATTAAGGCCTTTTTTGTATAGTTCTGTGTATTCCTGTCACCTCTTCTTAATCGCTTCTGCTAGGTCCATACCATTTCTGTCCTTTATTGTGCCCATCTTTTCATGAAATGTTCCCTTCGTATCTCTAATTTTCTTGAAGAGATATCTAGTCTTTCCTATACTTGTTATGATGGCCATAGTTAAACAACCAAACAGGTGCTAGTGAGGCTGTGGAGAAATCAGAACCCTGTGCTTTGTTGGTGGGAATGTAGAATGATATGCTATGGAGAACAGTGTAGAGATGCTCAAAAAATTTAAAATAGAATAGCTATATGATCTAGCAGTCCCTCTTCTGGATATTTATCTAGAAGAACTGAAATCAAGGTCTTGAGATTTGTACTCCTGTGTTCATTGTAGCCATCTGCACAGTTCCAGAGGTGGAAACAACATAGATGTCCCTTGATGGGGAAATGGATGATTAAAATGTGGTATATACATACCATAGGGTATCATATACTCCTCGTGGAAGAGGGAAATCCTGTCAGATGCTGCAACATGAATTACCTTTGAGGGCGTTATACTGGGCAGAATAAGCCAGTTATAGAAGGAGCAGCACTTCATGATTCTAATCATAAAAGGTTCTGAAGTAGTCATATTCTTAGAAGATGAAAGTGGAATGGTGGTCACCAGGGACTGAAGAAAAGGGGAAAGGGTTGTTAGTAATGAGTATAGAATTTCAGTCACAAGATGGAAAAGTTCTAGAGATGTGTAAAATAATGTGCATATAGTTAACAGTGCTGTATTGTACTCTTAAAAGTTTGTTAAGGTAGAGTTCATGTTGTGTTTTTTACCATAAAAAATAATGAAGAACTTTATCAAAAAGATGCTGTGAAGAATGTAGAAAGATAAATCATAGACTCTGAGAAGAGAGAAGTCACACAACCTGCAAATAATTTGTACTAAGAATAAAAAAGTCCTTAGACCAGTAAATAATGTAAATACACCAAGAGAAAAATGGACAAATGGGACTTTCCTGCTGATCCAGTGCAAGGGGTGTAGTTTCAGTCCTTGGTTGGGGAACTAAGATCCCACATGCCACGGGGGCTGGCAGTCAATCAATCAGTAAGAAAATAAGACAAAAGATATGAATGGACATATTACAGAAAAGGCAATACATACTGCTAATATTAATAATATGAAGAGATGTTAAACATCATTAATTATCAGAAAACATAAGATGGTAAGAAGATAGCATTTAGCACACATTTGTGGAAAATTTTTAAAGTTCTGATGATACTAAGTATATATTGATTTACTATCTTCTGACTTGGATATTGCTATAATCCTTTTACTAAATCATCTCCATTTATTGCTTGGTTGAGTAGATGTCATCACGTAGCTTTCATTTCTTCCCCCAAGAGGAGCTCATTGATTACTCATGTTTGAGAATGTTTACTTCCAGAGTCCAGCCCCAGTGGATCCAGGGAATTCGAAGTGGGGATGGAGTTGGTGTCCTAGGAAAGAGCTATTTAATTAGAAATATAAAGAGAGATTAGGAAAAAATAGTATAGTAAGAAAATTAGTGGAGAAAAGAGGCTGAATAACTTGGTTTACGTGGAAAGCCAATAAAACTCCCAAGACAAGGAGTTTGCACCGCCTACGTAGGCCACCGGCGCCTGCTTGAATAGTGGAGGGTGGCCCACCTTGGGCTCCCTCTCGCGTGGGTCTTAGAAGCCAGGGCAAGTAAGTAGACATGGCAAGCCTCCACGCTCCAGATGGGAATTCAGCCAGAAAAGAAGAGAACGAGAAAAGACCACATGGGGGAAACCAGTCTTTCCAGGAACTGGTCCCGTTTCTTTATTTTTCAGGTCTGCTTATATACTTTTAGTTATACATAGAGATAAATGCAAGAAACAGAGTCAGGCAGGGTCAGCTGCTCAGACCCTTATCACCATATCTTTGTTCTTACAAGGGTCTTACATTTGTTCACAATATCTTCTGGTCTGATTAACATTTTATGGCCCCACCTTTCTTTCCATTGATAAAGGTTAATCGATCAGAAAACTTGTTTCCCCTTAAGATCTGTTTAGTCTTAAGATAGTGATAAAGTGACATTATTACATAGCAAGGACACTGTGATTCATAACAAAGAAAGAGGAGTACAGTGATCTATAACAAAAGAGAAAATTCATTAACTCAAAAAGTCTAGTATTGCTAACATCAAAACTACTGTATTTCTTTTTCTACATTCCAATTACATTGATTAACATACTCCCAGGTGCCTAAGGATATGGAGGCCTGGCGGCAGTCATTAACTCAGCAATGAAACCCTGCACCAACATGATTTTTATCTTTAGAAAAACCCTATGCTAACTAAGACTTTCAAAATACTCCAAACTCTCTGTGCTGTTTATGGTTGAGAGGTTGTAAACAATCATGTATGTAGTAGCAAGAGTGTGGATAATCCTGTCACACAAGCTAGTCTGCCAGCAGAGAGGTTTGACCTGAGACCCTTGTCACACCCAGGAGATTTATTATCTGGAGTCCTAAGTTAACTCCTTTATAGAGAGAGGTGGTGGGGGATAGCCCCCCGTAAAGTCAGAGGCGTAGGTGAGAGCATAAAGCAGTAAAGTAGGCAGACTCTGGTTTTGGGGGTAGATGCTCGGGAACAGGGGGTCTCCTGAGGCTTGATCCCACCTTTGCATATGCCGAGCCTCCTTCCTCATGACCTTAGTTTACCATTTATACTTGAAGACCACCTTGACCAGGTAGAGTAAATCATTAATACTAACTTGAGTACAGAATGCAGGGAAAGTATAGAAAAGAGAATTTTTATAGGGAGTTGAGGAAGCAAGCTATTCCTGTGGAACATTTGTTTGTGACTCCATAAGTTAAAGGAGATATTAATGTCATCTTTCCCACTAGTCCATGTGGTCCCTGAAAAAGGGATGGTACCTGCCATATAGAAGAGCAGATACAACTAAAACTGTAAGTAGGTTGATTAGACTAGAGGAATTTACAGCACTAGAGAATACATTTTAAGTTCTTGACAGTCCACAAAATTATATTAATAACTTCTCATTTTTTCTTCATATTTCCCGAATCTTTGGGTTTCTTATCCATTTGACCCCTAGTATTTTGAAAAGGAGACTGATTTTTCAGATATCATAAGTAGATTCATGTTATGATCTTTAGAGATGGCTGATAATGATCTTTTTCTGAAATATATATATGTGTATAACATATATACACATATATATGTTAAGAAATGAAAGTTCAATGACTTTAATTTTTGGTTCTAAAAAGTTACATCTAAACTTTGGATTTTTTCCCCCTTACATTCTAAACACTTGGCAGAAATATATAAATTATTTTTGCTTTAATTTCAGGTGAGAATATGCAGGTTTCCATCCTTCAGGATGGGTATTAAAGTATATAGGTCTTTTAAACTTTCAGGAGGAAGTGTATACCCGAATTTTAGCATATGTATGTTATTTTTCTACTTAAAAGACCTGTGTTCAATGTTAGAAATAGGTTCTTAGATTTGAAGATTCTACATACATTTTGGGAATTAAAAAAATTTGTTGTGTGATACTTAAATTATCTTAAGATACTTAAGTACTTAAACTTAAGATACTTAGGTACTTAAACCTAGACTTAACAGATTATTAACATATTAATATATTTATTTTTTCTGAAGTAGTGTAAACTACACCTGTTACAACATTTTAGCCCTTGGTATGTCAGTATGAACCTCTTTAAAAAGTTTCTTTTTTAATATTTGAATATCTTCTTTTTTATTGGATTATAATTAATTTACAGTGTTGTATAGTTTCTTCTGTACAATAAAGTGAATCAGCTATATGTGTACATATATCCAAACCCTCCTGGACTTCCCTCCTCCTCACCTCTTTCCCACCCATTTAGGTCATCACAGAGCTCAACTTCCTTTGGTTTATAGCAGGTTCCTACTAGCTATCCATTTTACACATTTGTTATTGATGTTCAGTCACTCAGTTGTATCTGACTCTCTTCGACCCCCTGGACTGCAGCACACCAGGCTTCCCTGTCCTTCACCATCTCCCAGAGCTTGCTCAAACTCATGTCCATTGAGTTGGTGATGCGATCCAATCATCTCATCCTCTCTTGTCCCCTTCTCCTTCTGCCTTCAATCTTTCCCAGAGTCAGCGTCTTTTCCAGTGAGTCAGTTCTTTGCATCAGCTGGTCAAAGTGTTGGAGCTTCAGCTTCAGTCCTTCCAGTGAATATTCAGGATTGATTTCCTTTAGGATGGACTGGATTGATCTCCTTGCAGTCCAAGAGACTCTCAAGAGTCTTCTCCAACACCACAGTTCAAAAGCATCAATTCTTCAGCACTCAGCTTTCTTTATGGTCCAATTCTCACATCCATAGACAACCACTGAAAAACCATAGCTTTGACTATATGGAGATTTGTTGGCAAAGTAATGTCTCTGCTTTTTAATATGCTATCTAGATTGGTCATGAATTTTCTTCCAAGGAGCTTTTCTTTTCATTTCATGGCTGCAGTCACCATCTGCAGTGGTTTTGGAACCCAGAAAAATAAAGTCTCACTGTTTCCACTGTTTCCCCATCTGTTTGCCGTGAAGTGATGGGACCAGTTGCCATGATCTTAGTTTTTTGAAAGTTGAGTTTTAAGCCAGCTTTTTCACTCTCCTGTTTCTTTCTTCAAGAGGCTCTTTACTTCCTCTTTGCTTTCTGCCACAAAGATAGTGTCATCCGCATTTCTGAGGTTATTGATATTTCTCCTGGCAATCTTGATTTCGGCTTGTGCTTCATCCAGCCTGGCATTGCTCATGATGTACTCTGAATACAAGTTAAATAAGCAGGGTGATGATATGCAGCCTTAATGTACTCCTTTCCCAATTTTGAACCAGTCCATTGTTCCATGTCTGATTCTAACTGTTGCTTCTTGATCTGCATACAGATATCTCAGGAGGCAGTTGAGGTGGTCTGCTATTCCCATCTCTTTAAGAATTTTCCAGAGTTTGTTGTGATCTACACAGTCAGAGGATGAGATAGTTGGATGGCATCACTGACTCACAATGGACATGAGTTTGAGTAAACTCCGGGAGTTGGTGATGGACAGGGAGGCCGGGCGTGCTACAGTCCGTGGGGTCACAAAGAGTTGGACATGACTGAGCAACTGAACTGAAGTGAACACAGTCAAAAGATTTAGCATAGTCAATGAAGCAGAAGTAGTTGTTTTTCTGGAATTTCTCTTGCTTTTTTCAACACTTGCCAGCAGTTGTTGGCAATTTGATCTCTGCTTCCTCTTCCTTTTCTAAAACCAGCTTGAACACCAGGAAGTTCACAGTTCATGTATTGCTGAAACCTGGCTTGGAGAATTTTGAGCATTACTTTACTAGTGTGTGAGATGAGTGCAGTTGTGCAGTAGTTTGAGCATTCTTTGGCATTGCCTTTCTTTGGGATTAGAATGAAAACTGACCTTTTCCAGTCTTGTGGCCACTGTTGTTTTCCAAATTTCTGACATATTGAGTGCAGCACTTTCACAGCTTCATCTCTTAGGATTTGAAATAGCTCAACTGGAATTCCATCACCTCCACTAGCTTTGTTCATAGCGATGCTTCCTAAGGCCCACTTGATTTCACATTCCAGGATGTCTAGCTCTAGGTGAGTGATCACACTGTCATGGTTATCTGGGTTATTAACATCTTTTTTGTATAGTTCTTCTTGTATTCTTTCCACCTCTTCTTAATCTCTTCTGCTTCTTTTTAGGTCCACACCGTTTCTGCCCTTTATTGTGCCCATCTTTGCATGAAATGTTTCCTTGATATTTCTAATTTTGTTGAAGGGATCTCTAGTCTTTCCATTCTATTGTTTTCCTCTTTCTTTGCACTGATCACTTAGGAAGGCTCTTTTATCTCTCCGTGCTCTTTGGAACTCTGCATTCAAATGGGTATATCTTTCCTTTTCTCCTTCACCTTTAGCTTCTCTTCTTTTCTCAGCTATTTGTAAGGCCTCCTCAGACAACCATTTTGCCTTTTGCATTCTTTTTCTTGGGGGTGACTTTGATTACCACCTCCTATACAGTGTTACAACCTCCATCCATAGTTCTTCAGGTACTCTATCAGATCTAATCCCTTGAATCTATTTGTCACTTCTACTGTATAATCATAAGGAATTTGATTTATGTCATTTCTGAATGGTCTAGTGGTTTTCCCTACTTTCTTCAATTTAAGTCTGTATTTTGCAATAAGGAGTTCATGATATGAGCCACAGTCAGCTCCCAGTCTTGTTTTTGCTGACTGTATAGAGCTTCTCCATCTTTGGCTGCAAAGAATATAATCAGTCTGATTTCGGTAATGACCATCTGGTGATGTCCATGTGTAGAGTAGTCCCTTATGTTGTTGGAAGTGAGTGTTTGCTATGACCAGTGTGTTCTCTTGGAAAAACTCTGTTAGCCTTTGCCCTGCTTCATTTTGTACTCCAAGGCCAAACTTGCCTGTTACTCCAGGTACCTCTTAACTAACTACTTTTTCATTCCAGTCCCCTTGGATGAAAAGGACATCTTTTTTTTGGTGTTAGTTCTAGAAGGCCTTGTGGGTGTTCATAGAACCATTCAACCTCAGCTTCTTTGGCATTGGTCGTTGGGGTATAGACTTGGATTACTGTGATACTGAATGCTTTGCCTTGGAAACAAAACGAGATCATTCTGTCGTTTTTGAGATTGCACCCAAGTACTTCATTTCAGAGTTGTTTTTTTTTTCTGAGTGTGAGGGCTACTCCATTTCTTCTAAGGGATTCTTGCCCACAGCAGTAGATATAATGGTCATCTGAATTAAATTTGTCTATTCCAGTCCATTTCAGTTCACTGATTCCTAAAATGTCAGTGTTCACTCTTGCCATCTTCTGTTTGACCACTTCCAATTTACCCTGATTCATGGACCTAATCCTTCAGGTTCCTATGCAGTATTGTTCTTTACAGCATCGGACTTTACCTCCATCACCAGTCACATCCGCAACTGGGCATTGTTTTTGCTTTGGCTCTGCCTCTTCGTTCTTTCTGGAGCTATTTCCCCACTCTTCTTCAGTCACAACTGGGCACCTACCAACCTGGGGAGTTCATCTTTCAGTGTCATATCTTTTTGCCTTTTCATGCTGTTCATGGGGTTCTGAAGGCAAGAATATATAAGTGGTTTGCCATTCTCTTCCCCAGTGGACCATGTTTTGCCAGAACTCTCCACGATGACCCATCCATCTTGGGTGGTCTTACATGGCATGGCTCATAGTATCATTGAGTTAGAGAAGGCTGTGATCCATGTGATCAGTTTGGTTAGTTTTCTGTGATTGTGGTTTTCAGTCTGTCACCCTCTGATGGATAAAGGTAAGAGGCTTGTGGAAGGTTTCTGATGGGAGGGACTGGCTGTGGGTGAATCTGGATCTTGCTGTGATGGGTGGGTCAGTAAATCTTTAATCCAATTTTCTGCTGATGGGTGGGACTGTGTTCCCTCCCTTTCAGTGCCATGACCCCACAGCAGGTCATTGTTGACCCATGCCTCTGCTGGACACTCTGGGACGCTCCTAGGCAAGTTTGGCTCACTCTCTTATGGGGTTACTGCTCCTTTCTCCTGGGTCCTGGTGTGCACAAGTTTTTGTTGTACCCTCCAAGAGTCTGGTCCCCAGTCCTGTGGAAGTTCTGTAATCAAATCCCACTGGCCTTCAAAGTCAAGTTCCCTGGGGATTCTCAGTCCCTTTGCCGGATCCCCAGGTTGAGAAATCTGCTTTGGGCCTTAGAACTTTTGCAACAGTGCGAGAACTTCTTTGGTATAACTGTTCTCCAGTCTGTGGGTCATCTGCTCGGTGGCTGTATGGTTGGGCTAATGGCAGCCTCCTACAAGTGGCCTTAGGCCACATGCTGTGCCTCCCAGGTCTGCTGCAGCCAGAGCCCCTGTCCCCTCAACAGGCTACTGTTGACCCATGCCTCCGCAGGAGACACTCAAACACTCAAAGGCAGGCTCTCAAAGGCAAACACTCAATGGCTCAGTCTCTTGTGGGGTCTCTGGGTCATGGTGCACACAAGGTTTTGTTTGAGCCCTCCGAGAGTCTCTGGCGGGTATGGGGATTGATTCTAAACGTGATTTCTCCCCTCCTACCATCTTGTTGGGGCTTCTCCTTTGCCCTTGGATGTGGGATATCTTTTTTTGGTAGGATCCAATATTCTTCTTTCAATAATTGCTCAGCAGCTAGTTGGAATTTTGGAGTTCTTGCAGAAGATAAGTGCATGTCCTTCAACTCTGCCATCTTAGAGGTCTGTTTTGATGCCTGCAGTTTATAATGTGGTTTGGAATCAGGGATAATGATAACCTCTAGTTTTGTTTTTCTTTCTCAAGATTGTTTTGGCAATGCAGGATCTTTTGTATTTCCATACAAATTTTAGAATTTATTTGTTCTAGTTCAGTAAAAAATGCCATTGTCATTTTGATAGGAATTGTATTGAATCTATAGATTGCCTTGTGTAGTATGGTCATTTTAACATTATTCTTCCAATCAAAAAACATCTGTTTGAGTCACCTGCAATTTGTGGTCTTGTAATTTTCTAAATTCAGTATTAATATTTTACTACCTTGTTTAGTTAGATTTATTCCTAGGTATTTCATTCCTTTTGATATGATTGTGAATGGGATAATTTCCATAGTTTTCCTTGTTGATAGTTTTTAGTGTTTAAAAATGCAGTAGTAGATTTCTGTATATTAATTTAGCATCTTGCAACTTTATTGAACTCATGAGGAGCTCTAGTAGTTTTCTGCTGGCATCTTCAGGATTTACTGCATTTAATATCATGTCATCTGTAAATGGTGACAGTTTTACTTCCTCCTTTCCAATTTGGATTCCTTGCATATTTTTCTTCTCTTCTGTGGCTAGGACTTTGAAAACTATGTTGAATAAACCATGTTGAGTGATGAGAGTAGGTGTATCCTTGTCTTGTTCCTGATCCTAGCAGAGATGCTTTCAGCTTTTCACTGTTGACTGTGATGTTAGCTGTGGGCTGGGTGTGTATGGCTTTTAGTGTGTTGATGTATGTTCCCTCTCCAGTTAGTCTACACTGAGCTTCCAGCCGTTTGTCAGTTATAGCTCATAGCATTTCTGTTGGTGCTGGTTCTAACTTCAGGCTTCTGCCCTACTGTGCTGTCAGTGAGTCTCTGCATTTCACGGTCTCTATAGGCTCAGAAAGTAAAGCGTCTGCCTACAACATGGGAGACCTGGGTTCGATCCCTGGGTTGGGAATATCCTCTGGAGATGGAAATGGCAACCCACTCCAGTACTCTTGCCTGGAAAATCCCATGGATGGAGGAGCCTGGTAGGCTACAGTCCATGGGGTTGCAAAGAGTCAGACACAACTGAGCGACTTCACTTTCACTTATCAGTGTTCAAGGTAGCAGCTTGACCAGTGACCTCAATTCTCTGATTATTCTAAGAGGAATTGATTTTTCAGTTTGTTCACGTTTTTTTCTTGTTGTGAGGATGGAAGTGATGCTTTCAAGCTCTTTACATGCAGAACCAGAAATCAGAATTATTCTTTGGATTTATTTTGGTCATTGCATGCTACTTAGGTGGAAACATGAATTATTGATTTTAAGCCTTTCTTTCCTCAACTCCACATTTAAAGCTGTGAATTTCCTTCAAAGTACTAAATTAGATATGTTCCAAAGATTTTGATGTTGTGTTTTCATTATCAGTTGAAATATTTTCTGATTTTCTTTGTAATTTCTTTTGCCATGGATTATTAATTTTCCAATAATTGGATATTTTCCTAGATACCTTATTGTTCCTGATTTCTAATTTAATTCCAATCTGGTCAAAGGAATATACTCTTACGTTTTCAGATTTTTTTAATGTATTGTCTTTTTTTTTTTTTTTTAATGTATTGAGTCTTGTGTAATGGCCCTATGTATGATCTGCCTTGGTGACTGTTTTGTGCTCTTTAAAGTCTATATTGTATTCTGCAATTGTTGGGTATAGCGTTCTATAAGCCATTAGGTCAGGGTGGCTGATGCTTTATTTAGATCTGCTGAAGTCTTAGAGATTTTTAAAAATTATTCTATTATTCTCTGATAGAGGATATAATAATCTTTAGATAGGATTGAGGATATGTCTGTTTTCCTTTTTAGTTCTCTCTGGTCTGCCTCATAGGGTTTTGAACCTCAATTATTAGGAACATACACATTCACTTGATATGTTTTTCTGATACATCTTTATTATCTCAAAGTCTTTTATCTGAATATAGTATAGCCACCTTTCAGCTTGCAGCTTTTAGCTTTCTCATAGTAGTGTTTATGTAGCCTATCTTTTTCCATTCTTTTACTCAAAGATGGTGATACAGTTCTGTCTTGTTCTGTCACCCTCTGTGACCCCTTGAACTGCCAGGCTTTTCTGTCCATGGGATTCTCCAGGCAAGAATATTGGAGCAGGTTGCCATTTCCTACTCAGGGGAATCTTCCTGACCCAGGGATCGAACCTGCATTGGCAGGTGGATTCTTTACTGCTATCGCCACCTGGGAAGCCCTAGAGACTCCACAGATAGGATGCAGATGGCTGTTAATGTAGTAACTTTTAATCGGAAAGTTTAGTCCTTTAATATAACTTTTCATATGGTTGGAGTATTAATCTATTTTTGTATATTTTTCTAATTGTTCCCTTTTTTCCTCCTTTCCTGTTATTGGTTTGAATTTTAATAACATTATATTGATTCCTCAATTCCTGTTTCTAGGCAAACAGTTCTTCAAAAGTGTTTCACATTGGGCATATCTCATGTGCGTGGCATTGTCTGTCCTTTGTTCCGATCATCTTTTCAAGGCTGTTTGGAGAGTGAATGACTTTGGAAGATACAGGCATCCTTACTCCCCGTTGTAAGTGGTTTGGTCCCCTGAGGTCAGGTTTCCTCCCCTAGAGTGCATCCACTGTGTGTTAAGGTGTCATCTAGCTGTCTTCACACTGCCTGTGGAAACTGGGGCTCAGGATGCAGGGATCAGAATGCCGATACTCTGCCTGCTGCTGTTGCTGTGACGATGAACTTTATGTCTCACCCCAGAGAGTTTCGTCGTTACCTGTGCTCTCATGATGCCATGCAGGCCGACTTGCTGACTCGCAAGTGGAATGGATCTCAGGCCCCTCATGTCCTGACACCCTTACCCCCTCCTCTTCATCTGTGTTGTTGCCTCACAGATGGCACATTCTCGTACTTTACAGATGCCACGGTTCACAGAATTTTCCACTTAAATAGTCTTATGTCTTTTAAATAGTTAAAAAAGAAATACATATTTTACCTGTAACCACATATTTACCACCTCTTTTGTCCTTCCTGCCTTTCTTAAGATGGTAGTTACACGGTGCCGCCATGACCCTTGACCCTAAAGAACTTCTTTCAGCATTTCTTTAATGAAGGTATTTTGGCAGTGTAATCTCTAAGTTTTTGTTCTATAGAAGTGTCTTTAAAAAGCATTTTTGACATGTGTTTGGCAGCATACAGAATTCTGGCTTGCTTTTTTTTTTAGCACCTTAAATGTGTCTTTTGGCCTTTCATGTGTCTGCTGAGAAGCTGGTTCATTTAATCATCCTTTTCCTATATGTATTTTGTCATTTTCCTCTACTGTTTTTTGTTTTGTTTTTTATTAACTTGGTGTTTTTTTCTGGGGTGGGGGGGACCCTGTCAACTGATACTTTTTACTAATTCAGGGAGGTTTTTGCTCATCATTTCATCAGGTAATTTCCTATTCTGTTTTCTTTCCTTTTCTCTATGACTCTATATTTCCCCTCAGGTCTCTGAGCCTCTGATCATTTTTCTTAAGTTTTGGGTTTTTTTTTATTTGGCCATGCCACATGGGTTGCTGGATCACAGTCCCAGACCAGGGATTGAACTGGACCATTGGCAGTGAAAGCATAGAGTCTTAACCACTGGACCATGGAGAAGTTCCCATTTTTCTTCATTCGTTTTCTCTTCCTTCTTCCGATTTAATTTTAGATTTGTCTTCAGTGACTCCTTGATGTCTCCTTTCTGCTGTTAAGCCCACTTAGTTAATTTTTCATTTCAGGTTCAGAATTTTCACTTGGCAGTTTAACAGTAATTATTTCCTTGCTGAATTCCAAATTTGTCCACGTACTATGGACCCATCATCTTTGTAACCCTTGCACATGTTTATAATAGGTGTTTTGGAGTTCTTGTCTGCAGATAGCATCATCTTAATCATGTCTGTGCTGATTTCTGATAACTACTTTTTCGTTTGTTTCTTTTTATGTCTAATGAATTTTGATTGGATAGTGAGCATTATGAAGAATGCCTTGTAAAGACTCTGGGTTCTTTTATATTCTTCCCAAGAGTCCATTCTGCTCTAAAAGGCAGTTAACTTTGGCCAGATTCAGACTTCGCACTCAGGCACCACTGTGGGGGGCTGCAGCTGAAATTCCCACCCCGTCTGCCATCCACGGGGTATCTGGTTTGTTTTTGTTGTCTTCTCCTGGGGCTGCACAATTGAGTGGTGAGCCACATCTTGGGGCTGACTTTGTCTCTAAATTCAAGGGCTTAGGTCCTCTGGAGAAGAAAATGGCAACTCACTCCAGTGTTCTTGCCTGGAGAATTCCATGGACAGAGGAATCTGGAGGGCTACAATCCGTGGGGTAGCAGAGTCAGACATGACTGAGAGACTAAAATGGCAACAACATCATGTCCTCTGTAGCCTCTTTACCTAGGATTTCCCTTCCAACTTTCTGATTAGTTTACGAGCCTAAACTCTGGTGTTTGCTATCTCAAGCAAGTAAATGTACTGTTCCTTGCAGCTCCCATTGGCAAAAAGCTGTAAATGTGCAAACCTCATTCATGGCACTTTGACTTTTAACAGAAGCTTCCTTCTAGCTTCTACTTGCTTTTTGTTCTTCCTGAGAGGTTTCAAATATTGGGTTTAAATAATGTTCTCTCAGATTTCATAATTGGAGAAGAGAGTTATTCTAACTTTCTGCCATCCCTCCACTTCCTTTTTATAATAATCTTCAAAACACATTGCTTCTTAGCCCTAAGTAGAACAATCCCAAGCTGAGTAATGTAGGTTTATTTTGTAAGCAGGAACTGTCATTTAGAAATGCTTCATTTGTGTCTGAAAGTCGAGAAAAATTCTTTTTTCCTTTTTAAAGAATGGGTGTATGTAAATCTGGGAAGCTTTTATTTTAGAAATAAATGCTTAAAAGAATCAAATACCAATTATCACTATAAGCTTTTTTGTATATTTTGACCACTTTTTTCTATTA
This sequence comes from Budorcas taxicolor, assembly GCF_023091745.1. Taxonomy (NCBI): domain Eukaryota; kingdom Metazoa; phylum Chordata; class Mammalia; order Artiodactyla; family Bovidae; genus Budorcas; species Budorcas taxicolor. The sequence continues at coordinate 34,641,968 of NC_068913.1, read as the reverse complement.
CAATTTTAGGATGCTTTTTTGAAAATCATTCTAAATGAGAGCATTAAATCCCTATGGAGTGGCCTTCCTCATACGTTGTAAGTTGAAATTTAGTATTTTTCTTACTTAGTGATGGTGGTGTTTTTGTTTTGCCTTATCAGTATGATGGGACAACATCATGCATGTTAATATCAGAACTTTTCATTTTCTAGAGCATTGGTTTGTGACTCTCACACTACCCCACATTTGATGAGTTGCTAGAAGGACTCACAGGATGTATACTTATGTCTGTGGTTTATTACCGCAAAAGGCACGAAGTGGAATCAGTAAGGAGAAAAGGCATGAAGCGGAATCAATGAGGGGAGAGGCGTGAAGCAGAATCAGTGAGGGGAGAGGCCCAACAGGAGCTGGCCAGGTGGAGTCCTCCCAAGACCCCGCTTGTGACACGCAGGGTGCATGCTGCCTCTCCCAGCCCCAGGCCACTGCGGCAAGTGCAGGGGTTCAGCCTTACCCACACTTGAATCTGAGTCTAGGGTTTGCACTGGGGGCTGATGATATAGCATGCTGTGTTCATGACTGGCTGTGGTTACTGAAACTCCAGCCCCACAAAAAGCGGTAGATGTTTACCAAAACTCACATCAGTTGCACAAATCAATGCAGGCAAGTTGGTTTAGTGCTCCAGACATACAGAAAAGCCTTGTTACAGGGAGTATTTCAAGGGCTAAATTCCTTGAAGATGACCCAAGGTCAAGTAGACAAATAGGCCCTCCTGAAGATACTGGATTTGGGGCACAAGCATTCTTTATCTTTTCATGTTCAGAAATTAAGAAATTAGTGTTCATTTGAGTTTTTATTTTACTAAGATAATGAGAGATACTGTGCTATTTATACTTCTTTTCCAGATAATTAAATTCTGTACTAACTAGCTATTACATGAATTCATATGACAAGCTGCTGCTGCTGCTAAGTTGCTTCAGTTGTGTCCGATTCTGTGCAACCCCATGGACAGCAGCAAGCTAGTAAGGCTGAATGTAAAAATTCCAATTAATACCTTGCCTTTCTCTGCCTCACTTTTCTGATTTATCTTGTTATGGAGCACATTAGTCAGTTTTGAGGCATATACTCTAAACAGTGCCTAAGGTTGTAAGGTTGGTGCTAGATCCAGGAGCAGCAGTCAGTCCTGTTCCTAAGTTCTCATCACCACACTTCACTGTCGAGTATTAGGTGTTGCCACGTGTGGTCTGTGATAGTCCTTTGGTTAGACCAGAAACAGAGACCAGTTTCTTGTTGTGTTAAATCTTTAGGACATGATAGTACCTTCAACTTTGTGTTTAATTAATAACTCCCTCTTGATATTTTCATTTGAAAGAATGTCATTGGAATTTGCTTTAAGTATATATAATTCTGGTGACATTATTTTCAATTATAAGCAGGTATGACATGGTCCACAGTTCAAAAGTATTTTATAATTTTATATATTTTTTACAAGGAATTTTTACAAGATGTTTTACTTTAGTGATTTTCATGTTACCGTAATGTATGTAGTTGGGAATGAAGACCAGACACAGAATAAGTCAAGATGACTTATTTGTCTTTTCATATTTATGACCTGACTGGATGCTCTAAACTTACCTTCTCTACTACATTACAAATCTCTGGGGAGCAGAAACCTACTTTACATCTTTTTGTTGCCTAAGTTCAGTTCAGTTCAGTCGCTCAGTCATGTCTGACTCTGCGACCCCATTAATTGCAGCACGCCATTGAGTCGGTGATGCCATCCAGCCATCTCATCCTCTGTCATCCCCTTTTCCTCCTGCCCCCAATCTCTCCCAGCATCAGAGTCTTTTCCAATGAGTCAACTCTTCACATGAGGTGGCCAAAGTACTGGAGTTTCAGCTTTAGCATCATTCCTTCCTAAGAACACCCAGGACTGATCTCCTTTAGAATGGACTGGTTGGATCTCCTTGCAGTTCAGGGGACTCTCAAGAGTCTTCTCTAACACCACAGTTCAAAAGCATAACTTCTTCGGCGCTCAGCTTTCTTCACAGTCCAACTCACATCCATACATGACTACTGGAAAAACCATAGCCTTCTAAGTTAAACACTGCTAATTCTTAAAGAAAAATTGATCTCATAGCTGATTTGTTGTGGTTTTCAGCTTCTATAAAATAGAAGGATCTTCACTTTATACTTCCCAGGTGGTGCAGTTGGTAAAGAACCCACCTGCCAGTGCAGGAGACACAAGAGATGTGGGTTCGATACCTGGGTCAGGAAGAGCCCCTGGAGAAGGAAATGTCAACACACTCTGGTATACTTGCCTGGGAAATCCCATGGACAGAGGCGCGTGGCGGGCTGCAGTCCATGGGGTCTCAGAGAGTCTGATATGACTGAGCACCTATGCACTATGACTGTATCTTGTGCTTCATAATATCGTAAGAATATGTTTCTGCCTTTTGATAGTGTTGGACCAATCTTTTCGTTTGTTCTAACAGAGTGATGGCAGTTCCTGCCACAGTTATTTATTTTACCTGCTATGATCAATTAACTGCTCTTCTGAGATCTAAATTAGGAGAAAATGAAAGCCGCATACCAATCGTTGCTGGAATCGTGGCCAGACGTAAGTAATAAATTCAGAATATTTTCATTCTGATTTCTACTTAAAGCTTGCTTTAAAATGTTTACATTCGTGGAGAATTTCAAGTAGAGTATTGGTGACGGTTTATTTTGCATTGTAGTTTGTCCTCATATGTCGACACCTATGCTCTAGCGGTCACATTGTGTGGTGACTGCCGTCAGAACCAGACGGGATCAGCCTATCCTGTTAATTCTTGGACAGAGTCTCAGATGTGAGATTGTAGACCTTAGATTCTAGATTTTAGGATAATAACACAGAGTCTAATTAATGCCAGAGTCTTTCATCATTTTCTGTATACACTCTGAGATTCAGAGTTTAATCAGAAGGACATTTTTCTCTGTGTAGTGGAAGTGAGGTTTATAATAGTCCTGGTTGATGTATAATGGCTGGGGACCTGCTCTTGAAAGAGTAAGATATGTGAAATACCTTTATCAAGGAAAAAAATCTGAGCCAGTATGTTGCCATCATGAGATACTAGACACAGTTTGCAGACATTTCAGAATAAAATTTTAAAATATAAAGATGCATGAAATAATCATTTCTGCAAGCATGTTTTCGTAATGCATGGCTTGCTTTTGTTGTATTCGCTTGTTTTGTACCAGTTGGTGCAGGACTGTAATAAGTCCACTGGAATTGATCAGAACAAAGATGCAATCTAAGAAGTTTTCTTATGAGGAACTGCTTCTATTTGTCAGCAAGAAAGTGTCTGAAGATGGTTGGATTTCCCTCTGGAGGGGCTGGGCTCCTACCATTCTTAGAGATGTGCCATCCTCAGGTAGGACTTATCTGCTACCTTTTAAGTAGCTTTGTATGTACCACTTTTAAATCAAGGAAATTCTAGACTCTTTAAGGATAAAGGTAAGTTACTGTCTTAGATGATCACACACACCTCGTTCAGTGTGGCTTTCTCAGATCTTGATGAGTATTTATTTGATGAACGGTTTCTGTTTCAAGCCTGGTTTTCTTTTCTCTTTGTGTTTTCTTTCTTTTTAAATATCAATTGGTGACTACTCATATTTAGGTAATACAAGCTACCTTTAAAATTATTGTAAAGAAGTCATAATTAGTAAGATATGTAAAGTACTACAAATCAAAATATTATAACATTTAAGACCACCTGTGAATTATATTGATGCCTACTTATTTCAATTATTAACAATCTCCCCTACTTGAGTGCGTGTCTTCTAGGGACTATGATAAATCATTTCAAGATTGTGCTAATCATTGAATTATGAAGAGGGAGAAAATCATGAAGAAATACAAAACAACTTATAGAATGTGCATACTTCAGTAGTACTTCTCTTGTGAAACTGATGTTTCCATTTAAAACCTGGAAGAAATAATTCTTGAGAACCATTGTATTAACATTCCACATTCTTTTTTAAAAAATATAAATGTATTTATTTTAATTGGAGGTTAATTACTTTACAATATTGTATTGGTTTTGCCATACATCAACATGAATCCGCCACAGGTATACACGTTTTCCCCATCCTGAACCCCCTCCCTCCTCCATCCCCATACCATCCCTCTGGGTCATCTCAGTGCACCAGCCCCAAGCATCCAGTATCATGCATCGAACCTGGACTGGCAATTCGTTTCATTTATGATATTATACATGTTTCAAAGCCATTCTCCCAAATCATCCCACCCTCGCCCTCTCCCACAGAGTCTAAAAGACTGTTCTATACATCTGTGTCTCTTTTGCTGTCTCGCATACAGGGTTATCATTACCATCTTTCTAAATTCCATATATATGCGTTAGTATACTGTATTGGTGTTTTTCTTTCTGGCTTACTTCACTCTGTATAATCAGCTCCAGTTTCATCCACCTCATTAGAACTGATTCAAATGTATTTTTTTAATGGCTGAGTAATACTCCATTGTGTATATGTACCACAGCTTTCTTATCCATTCCTCTGCTGATGGACATCTAGGTTGCTTTCATGTCCTGGCTATTATAAACAGTGCTGCAATGAACATTGAGGTACATATGTCTCTTTCAGTTCTGGTTTCCCCAGTGTGTATGCCCAGCAGTGGGATTGCTGGGTCATAAGGCAGTCCTATTTGCAGTTTTTAAGGAATCTCCACACTGTTCTCCATAGTGGCTGTACTAGTTTGCATTCCCACCAACAGTGTAAGAGGGTTCCCTTTTCTCCACACCCTCTCCAACACTTATTGCTTGTAGACTTTTCGATAGCAGCCATTCTGACTGGCATGAGATGGTACCTCATTGTGCTCTTGATTTCCATTTCTCTGATAATGAGTGATGTTGAGCATCTTTTCATGTGTTTGTTAGCCATCTGTATGTCTTCTTTGGAGAAATGTCTATTTAGTTCTTTGGCCCATTATTTGATTGGGTCGTTTATTTTTCTGGAATTGAGCTGTAGGAGTTGCTTGTATATTTTTGAGATTAGTTGTTTGTCAGTTGCTTCATTTGCTATTATTTTCTCCCATTCTGAAGGCTGTCTTTTCACCTTATAGTTTCCTTTGTTGGGCAGAAGCTTTTAATTTTAATTAGGCCCCATTTGTTAATTTTTGCTTTTATTTCCAGTATTTTGGGAGGTGGGTCATAGAGGATCCTGCTGTGATGTATGTCAGAGAGTGTTTTGCCTATGTTCTCCTCTAGGAGTTTTATAGTTTCTGGTCTTATGTTTAGATCTTTAATCCATTTTGAGTTTATTTTTGTGAACGGTGTTAGAAAGTGTTCTAGTTTCATTCTTTTACAAGTGGTTGACCAGTTTTCCCAGCACCACTTGCTAAAGAGATTGTCTTTAATCCATTGTATATTCTTGCCTCCTCTGTCGAAGATAAGGTGTCCATAGGTGTGTGGATTTATCTCTGGGCTTTCTATTTTGTTCCATTGATCTATATGTCTGTCTTTGTGCCAGTACCATACTGTCTTGATGACTGTGGCTTTGTAGTAGAGCCTGAAGTCAGGCAGGTTGATTCTTTCAGTTCATTCTTCTTTCTCAAGATTGCTTTGGCTATTCGAGGTTTTCTCTATTTCCATACAAATTGTGAAATTATTTGTTCTAGCTCTGTGAAAAATACCGCTGGTAGCTTGATAGGGATTGCATTGAATCTGTAGATTGCTTTGGGTAGTATACTCATTTTCACTATATTGATTCTTCCAGTCTATGAACATGGTATATTTCTCCATCTATTAGTGTTCTCTTTGATTTCTTTCATCAGTGTTTTATAGTTTTCTATATATAGGTCTTTAGTTTCTTTAGGTAGATATATTCCTAAGTATTTTATTCTTTTCGTTGCAATGGTGAATGAAATTGTTTCCTTAATTTCGCTTTCTGTTTTCTCACTATTAGTGTATAGGAATACAAGAGATTTCTGTGTGTTGATTTTATATCCTGCAACTTTACTGTATTCATTAATTAGCTCTAGTAATTTTCTGGTGGAGTCTTTAGGGTTTTCTATGTAGAGGATCATGTCATCTGCAAACAGTGAGAGTTTTACTTCTTGTTTTCCAATTTGGATTCCTTTTATTTCTTTTTCTGCTCTGATTCCTGTGGCCAGAACTTCCAGAACTATGTTGAACAGTAGCAGTCAAAGTGGGCACCCTTGTCTTGTTCCTGACTTTAGGGGAAATGCTTTCAATTTTTCACCATTGAGGATAATGTTTGCTGTGCGTTTGTCATATATAGCTTTTATTATGTTGAGGTGGGTTCCTTCTATTCCTGCTTTCTGGAGAGTTTTTTATCATAAATGGATGTTGAATTTTGTCAAAGGCTTTCTCTGCATCTATTGAGATAATCATATGGTTTTTATTTTTCAACATGTTAATGTAGTGTATTACATTGATTGATTTGTGGATATTGAAGAATCCTTGGATTCCTGGGATAAAGCCCACTTGGTCATGGTGTATGATCTTTTTAATGTGTTGTTGGATTCTGATTGCTAGGTTTTGTTAAGGATTTTGCATCTGTGTTCATCAGTGATATTGGCCTGTAGTTTTCTTTTTTTCTAGCATCTTTGTCAGGTTTTGTTAGGGTGATGGTGGCCTCATAGAATGAGTTTGGAAGTTTCCCTTCCTCTGCAATTTTCTGGAAGAGTTTGAGTAGGATAGATGTTAGCTCTTCTCTAAATTTTTGGTAGAATTCAGCTGTGAAACCGTCTGGACCCAGGCTTTTGTTTGCTGGAAGATTTCTGATTACAGTTTCAATTTTCATGCTTATGATGGGTCTATTAAGATTTTCTATTTCTTCCTGGTTCAGTTTTGGAAAGTTGTACTTTTGTAAGAATTTGTCCATTTCTTCTATGTTGTCCATTTTATTGGCATATAATTGCTGATAGTAGTCTCTTATGATCCTTTGTATTTCTGTGTTGTCTGTTGTGATCTCTCCATTTTCATTTCTAATTTTATTGATTTGATTTTTCTCCCTTTGTTTCCTGATGAGTCTGGCAATGATTTCTTAATTTTATTTATCTTTTCAAAGAACCAGCTTTTGGCTTTGTTGATTTATGCTATGGTCTCTTTTGTTTATTTTGCATGTATTTCTGCCCTAATTGGTAAGATTTCTTTCCTTCTACTAACCCTGGGGTTCTTCATTTCTTCCTTTTCTAGTTGTTTTAGGTGTAGAGTTAGGTTATTTATTTGACTTTTTTCTTGTTTCTTGAGGTATGCCTGTATTGCTATGAACTTTCCCCTTAGCACTGCTTTTACAGTGTCCCACAGGTTTGTGGTTGTTGTATTTTCATTTTCATTCATTTCTATGCATATTTTGATTTCTTTTTTGATTTCTTCTGTGATTTGTTGGTTATTCAGCAGCGTGTTGTTCAGCCTCCATATGTTGGAATTTTAAGAGTCTTTCTCCTGTAATTGAGATCTAATCTTACTGGATTATGGTCAGAAAAGATGCTTGGAATGATTTCAATTTTTTTGAATTTGCCAAGCCTAGATTTATGGCCCAGAATGTGATCTATCCTGGAGAAGGTTCCGTGTGCACTTGAGAAAAAGGTGAAATTCATTATTTTGGGGTGAAATGTCCTATAGATATCAATTAGGTCTAACTGGTCTATTGTATCATTTAAAGTTTGTGTTTCCCTGTTAATTTTCTGTTTAGTTGATCTATCCATAGGTGAGAGGGGAAGGTCTCCCACTATTATTGTGTTTTTGTTAATTTCCCGTTTCATACTTGCTAGCATTTGTCTAACAGATTGTGGTGCTTCTATGTTGGGTGCATATATATTTATAATTGTTATATCTTCTTCTTGGATTGATCCTTTGATCATAATGTAGTGTCCTTCTTTGTCTCTTTTCATAGCCTTTGTTTTAAAGTCTATTTTGTCTGATATGAGTATAGCTACTCCTGCTTTCTTTTGGTCTCTATTTGCATGGAAAATCTTTTTCCAGTCCTTCACTTTCAGTCTGTATGTGTCCCCTGTTTGAGGTGGGTCTCTTGTAGACAACTTATATATAGGTCGTGTTTTTGTATCCATTCAGCCAGTCTTTGTCTTTTGGTTGGGGCATTCAACCTATTTACATTTAAGGTAATTATTGATAAGTATGATCCTGTTGCCATTTACTATGTTGTTTTGGGTTTGAGTTTATATACCCTTTCTGTGTTTCCTGTCTAGAGAATATCCTTTAGTATTTGTTAGAGAGCTGGTTTGGTGGTGCTGAATTCTCTCAGCTTTTGCTTGTCTGTAAAGCTTTTGATTTCTCCTTCATATTTGAATGAGATCCTTGCTGGGTACAGTAATCTGGGCTGTAGGTTATTTTCTTTCATCACTTTAAGTATGTCTTGCCATTCCCTCCTGGCTTGAAGAGTTTCTGTCGAAAGATCAGCTGTAATCCTTATGGGAATCCCCTTGTGTGTTATTTGTTGTTTTCCCCTTGCTGCTTCTAATATTTGTTCTTTATGTTTGATCTTTGTTAATTTGATTAATATGTGTCTTGGGGTGTTTTGCCTTGGGTTTATCCTGTTTGCAACTCTCTGGTTTTCTTGGACTTGGGTGATTATTTCCTTCCCTATTTTAGGGAAGTTTTCAACTATTATCTCCTCAAGTATTTTCTCATGGTCTTTCTTTTTGTCTTCTTCTTCTGGGACTCCTATGATTCAAATGTTGGGGCATTTAACACTGTCCTGGAGGTCTCTGAGATTGTCCTCATTTCTTTTAATTTGTTTTTCTTTTTTCCTCTCTGATTCATTTATTTCTAACATTCTATCTTCTACTTCACTAATCCGATCTTCTGCCTCCATTATTCTACTATTTGTTGTCTCCAGAGTTTTGATCTCATTTATTGCATTATTCATTATATATTGACTCTTTTTTATTTCTTCTAGGTCCTTGTTAAACCTTTCTTGCATCTTCTCAATCCTTGTTTCCAGGTTATTTATCTGTGATTCCATTTCGATTTCAAGATTTTGGATCATTTTCACTATCATTATTCGGAATTCTTTATCAGGTAGATTCCCTATCTCTTCCTCTTTTATTTGGTTTGATGGGCATTTATCCTGTTCCTTTACCTGCTGGGTATTCCTCTCTCTCTTCATCTTGTTTATATTGCTGAGTTTGGGGTGTCCTTTTTGTATTCTGGCAGTTTGTGGAGTTCTCTTTATTGTGGAGTTTCCTTGCTGTGGGTGGGGTTGTATCAGGGGCTTGTCAAGGTTTCTTGGTTAGGGAAGCTTGTGTCAGTGTTCTGGTGGGTGCAGCTGGATTTCTTCTCTCTGAAGTGCAATGAAGTGTCTAGTAATGAATTATGAGATGTCAGTGGTTTTGGAGTAACTTTGGGCAGCCTGTATATTGGAGCTCAGGGCTGTAATCCTGTGTTGCTAGAGAATTTTCATGATATGTCTTGCTCTGGAACTTGTTGGTCTTGGGTAGTGCTTGGTTTCAGTGTAGGTATGGGGGCATTTGATGAGCTCCTGTCAATTAATGTTCCCTGGAGTCAGGAGTTCTCTGGTGTTCTCAGGGTTTGGACTTAAGCCTCCTGCTTCTGGTTTTCTGTCTTATTTTTACAATAGTGTCAAGACTTCTCCTATACAGCACCATTGATAAAACATCTAGTTGAAAGATGAAAAGTTTCTCCCCAATGAGAGACACCCAGAGAAGTTCGCAGAGTTACATGGAGAAGAGAAGAGGGAGGAGGGAGTTAGAGGTGACTCGAATGAGATGAGGTGGAATCAATAGAGGAGAGAGCAAGCTAGCCAGTAAACACTTCCTTATGTGCACTCCACTACTGGACTTCTCAGAGATGTTCATGGAGTTTTACAGAGAAGAGAAGAGGAAGGAAGGAGACAGAGGTGGCCAGGAGGATAGAAGAGGGGAATCAAAAGGAGAGAGACAGATCCAGCCAGTAATCAGTTCCCTAAGTGTTCTCCACCGTCTGGAACACACAGAAATTCACAGAATTGGGTAGAGAAGAGAGGGGGTATGGAGGAGACACAGGCGACCTAGTGGAGAAAAAGGAGAGTCCAAAGGGGGAGAGAGCAGTCAAGCCAGTAATCTCACTCCCAAGTAATAATGGGTACTGAAGATTGGGTTCTTAAAGGTACAAAATTGATAACAAATACCAAAAAGCAAAGATTAAAAATCTAGAGTAGAGTTTGGAATTTAAAAAATACAATATTAAAGAAGAGAAAAAGAAAAAAAAAAAAACAAAGTCACAAAAATTATTTTAAAATATATATATATGAAGTTTGCTTTTAAAAAATAGGGTCTTTTTTGCAAAGTAATAGTAGGTTATAAAGTATAAATTAAAGGAGTAATAGAGGACTTAAAATTTTAAAAAATTTTAAAAAAGAATGATCATAAAAATAGTAAAAATATATCTAGGACTTTCTCTGGTGTTGTGGGTATTGTGGGGTCAGTTCATTTTTTGATAGTTCCTTGGTCTGGCTTATATTTCTCAAGATCTATCGGCCCCTTCCTATGTAGTCAGTACTAATGGCAGGGTTTTAATCTATTACACCTGTCACTTCCAAGGCGGTTCCCTCTGTTTTAGCTTCTTCTGGTTGCTGGTCTCTTCAGTGTCTGATTTCCACCTTGACACAAACGGGGCGGTGGTGCACACTTTTTTTAGGCTCACTTGTTCAGTCATGCTGTGGGGAGGGAGGGACGCTGCAAACAAATAACACTGGCGTGTGCTCACAGTCCCTCCCCAACACTGGGCCTAACCCTGCTCACAGTGCATGTACCCTCCCTGCCCACACTGCTCAGGCTCTAGGTTGCTCCTCCAGGAACCGACCGAGGCCGGCCCTGCGTTGCATCCACCTCCCAGGTCTAAGCCACTCGGGTTCAGGCATTCTGGTAGTCCTCAGAGGCGCAGACTCAGTTGGGCCTGCATTTTGTGCCCTTCCCAAGTCCAAGCAGCTCAGGTGATGGAGTTTGGCGAGCGCAGTTGCTGCAACTTATCGCCTCCCCTGTCCCTGCTGCTCGGTTTTCTGGGTGTACAACCGGCGCACCTTCTCAGGCGGATGTTGACCGTTCAGAACCCCAAGAAGTCTTAGTTAGGAAAGAAGCCTGCTAACAGTTTTGTAGATAATGTCTCTCTGGGGCTGTGATTGCCCCCTTCCGGCTCTGGCTGTCTGTCAACCGGCAGGAGATGGTCTGCAGCTGGCTATCTCTGTTCAGTCCTTTGTTCTGTGTGCTGGCCTGCTGGTGTCTTAGGTTAGGGCTGGCTTTTCGCGTGGCAGTTATCCCACAGTCTGGTTTGCTAGCTGAAGTTAGTTCACTCAGATTGCACTGGGGGCATTCAGGCCAAATCCTTACTCTAAGCAATGCAGCCTGCGCCTCCCTGCCCAGCCCCTGCTTGCTAGTGGCGGGTGCAGGCGTCTGTGCTGCTTCTCTGCTGGGGGAGTTACCGTTGGGCTCATAATCTGTGGGTTTTAATTGTTTATTTTTCCTTCCTGTTATGTTGCCCTCTGTGCTTCCAAGGCTCACCACAGACTCGGCAGTGAGAGTGTTTCCTGGTGTTCGGAAACTTCTCTCTTTTTAAGACTCCCTTCCCAGGACGGAGCTCCATCCCTACCTCTTTTCTCTCTTTTTTTGTCTTTTATATTTTTTCCTACCTCCTTTTGAAGACAATGGGCTGCTTTTCTGGGTGCCTGATGTCCTCTGCCGGCATTCAGAAGTTGTTTTGTGGAATTTACTTAGCTTTTAAATGTTCCTTTGATGAATTTGTGGGGCAAAAAGTGGTCTCCCCATCCTATTTCTCCACCATCTTAGGACTGCCTCTCATTCCACATTCTTTCTCCCTTTGATTTAATCCTTTGCTTGGACTCCTGTTCACAGTCCTGTATCATTCCCTTTCCATTAGTATTTTTCTTCAACTTTTGTGTTCATCTATGCTTTTTAGAAACACCATGGATTCCTAGACTAATACTTTTTCATTTTATTTTTGATGTTTTATACATAAAAAGTAGTAAGGATATAAATTACCAAGTGCACTAATAAACACCTGTGACATCACCACCTCTGTATATGAATTAGAACACTGCAGTTTTTAAAATCATGAAACCACATATGTCCACCTCCACTGTCACATCATTAGTGGTAACTTCTTACCTGAATTTTTATCATTTATTTGATTTTAAAAGGTAGTTTTACCACATATGTATTATTGCTTAACAATGGTATACAGTTTTGCCTATTTTTGAGGTATAAAATTTATTTTACTTGGAAATACTCCTTTTGTTTTATATGTGCAACTGTTTTGTTTTCAGTCTTGTTTATACATGAATAAACAAGTAAAGTAGGGAGAACCACTAGACCATTCAGGTATGACCTAGATCAAATCCCTTATGATTATATGGTGGAAGTTAGAAATAGATTTAAGGGACTAGATCTGATAGAGTGCCTAATGAACCACGGACAGAGGTTTGTGACATTGTACAGGAGACAGGGATCAAGACCATCCCCATGGAAAAGAAATGCAAAAAAGCAAAATGGCTGTCTGGGGAGGCCTTACAAATAGCTGTAAAAAGAAGAGAGGTGAAAAGGAAAGATATAAGCATCTGAATGCAGAGTTCCAAAGAATAGCAAGGAGAGATAAGAAAGCCTTCCTCAGCAATCAAGGCAAAGAAATAGAGGAAAACAACAGAATGGGAAAGACTAGAGATCTCTTCAAGAAAATTAGAGATACTAAGGGAACATTTCATGCAAAGACGGGCTCGATAAAGGACAGAAATGATATGGACCTAAGAGAAGCAGAAGATATTAAGAAGAGGTGGCAAGAATACACAGAAGAACTATACAAAAGATATCTTCATGACCAAGATAATCACGATGGTGTGATCACTCACCTACAGCCAAACATCCTGGTATGTGACGTCAAGTGGGCTTTAGAAAGCATCACTACGAATAAGTGGAGGTGATGGAATTCCAGCTGAGCTATTTCAAATCTTGAAAGATGATGCTGTGAAAGTGCTGCACTCAATATGCCAGCAAATGTGGAAAACTCAGCAGTGGCCACAGGACTGGCAAAGGTCAGTTTTCATTCCAATCCCAAAGAAAGGCAATGCCAAAGAATGCTCAAACTACTGCACAATTGCACTCATCTCACACGCTAGTAAAGGAATGCTCAAAATTCTCCAAGCCAGGCTTCAGCAATACGTGAACCATGAACTTCCAGATGTTCAAGCTGGTTTTAGAAAAGGCAGAGGAACCAGAGATCAAATTGCCAACATCCGCTGGATCATTGAAAATGCAAGAGAGTTCCAGAAAAACATCTGTTTCTGCTTTATTGACTATGCCAAAGCCTTTGACTGTGTGGATCACAATAAACTGTGGAAAATTCTGAGAGACATGGGAATACCAGACCACCTGACCTGCCTCTTGAGAAACCTATATGCAGGTCAGGAAGCAACAGTTAGAACTGAATATGGAATAACAGACTGGTTCCAAATGGGAAAAGGAGTACGTCAAGGCTGTGTATTGTCACCCTGGTTATTTAACTTCTACCAGAGTAGATCATGAGAAACGCTGGGCTGGAAGAAGCATAAGCTGGAACCAAGATTGCCGGGAGAAATATCAATAACCTCAGATATGCAGATGACACCACCCTTATGGCAGAAAGTGAAGAGGAACTCAAAAGCCTCATGATGAAAGTGAAAGAGGAGAGTGAAAAAGTTGGCTTAAAGCTCAACATTCAGAAAACGAAGATCATGGCATCTGGTCCCGTCACTTCAGGGGAAACAGATGGGGAAACAGTGGAAACAGTGTCAGACTTTATTTTTGGGGCTCCAAAATCACTGCAGATGGTGATTGCAGCCATGAAATTAAAAGATGCTTACTCCTTGGGAGAAAAGTTATGACCAACCTAAACAGCATATTCAAAAGCAGAGACATTACTTTTCCAACAAAGGTCCAGCTAGTCAAGGCTATGGTTTTTCCAGTGGTCATGTATGGATGTGAGAGTTGGACTGTGAAGAAGCCTGAGCACTGAAGAATTGATGCTTTTGAACTGTGGTGTTGGAGAAGACTCTTGAGAGTCCCTTGGACTCCAAGGAGATCCAACCAGTCCATTAGAAGATCAGTCCTGGGTGTTCTTTGGAAGGAATGACACTAAAGCTGAGACTCCAGTACTTTGGCCACCTCATGTGAAGAGTTGACTCATTGGAAAAGACTCTGATGCTGGAAGGGATTGGGGGCAGGAGGAAAAGGGACGACAGAGGATGAGATGGCTGGACGGCATCACCAACTCGATCGATGTGAGTCTGAGTGAACTCCGGGAGTTGGTGATGGACAAGGAGGCCTGGCGTGCTGCGATTCATGGGGTCGAAAAGAGTCAGACACGACTGAGCAACTGAACTGAAATGAATTTAGGCATAGTGTGTGACAGTTCATGAAATACTTGGTTTTCTTCTTTTGGAGTTTTACATCAGTGTTCATGAGATGTGACTCTCTCCTTTCCTCTCGTGTTCTTATTGGGTTTTGAGATCAAACTCCTACTTTTTACTGATGCATAGTTTTGTTTATAAGACCCCTAGAATATTACTGAGAATTTGGTTACTATTTTTACAAATTTCACCGAGTATTTGTCTAAGCAGAAAGCAAGGTGTGTCAATACTAGAATTCTCTTCTCCTTTAATATATAATATTCTTCAAATATTTTCCGTAAAGTCCACATTTCATTTCTAAATGTGTTCATTCTATTCTGTTTTTGTAGCAATGTACTGGTATAACTATGAAGTCTTAAAGAAGTGGTTGTGTGCAAAATCTGGCTTATATGAACCAACATTTATGATCAACTTTACCTCAGGGGCGTTGTCTGGTTCTGTAAGTTTATTCTATTGTTGTTATATTCCAAAATAGTGATAATTGTCTTACTGAAACAGAACAAAATATTATGTAGCATTTCAAGTCCATTGAGATAGAACAGCTTTAGGGTAGTGCATCCTCAAAGTGCTAAGTATTTACTACCCTATTTTGAAGATAAATTATCAGCACTAGCCATTAAATATTTTAAAATGCATTTTATATCTGTCTTTATTATATTACAAGTACATTATATCTTTCTGAAACTTTTGAACTTGTTAGATCATTAGTTATGATAATGAGTTTAGATAGTACTTTATTACACAAAGTATTTGGCAGTTTGGTCATTAAATACCAGTAGATCTTGTTAGTTAATATTTTATAAATGTTATCTCTTATATATCATCTGATTGAATAGAAGTAATTGCATCCTTTGCTGCTAATTCCTGTTTCTTTGGGAACATTCTAGCTGAGTACCTCTTAAAAGGATTTTTAAAAAACTTACAATTAGAAGGGAGCAGTACCCAGTGACCGTTTTTGGGTAGTAGGGAGTTCACCTTTGGCCACTCCTCCACATAATGAAAACTCATGTAGTGGGCCTTTATGCAGATTCTTATCACCATGATCTTGGACACAGAGAGCTTTATTATCCCCACATACTTAGAGAATGAATTTTTGATGACACAGTGATGTGCTGACATACTGGAACCAGATAGAGAGAGTGAAGGAGCACAGTGCAGTCATGGAGACTGGCAGAAAACTACTGGAGTCACTGTCAGAAAACCTAGGCACAATCTCAGAGATTGTGTTCAAAATTGAGACATGAAGATTCTCGGGTCCGGTATATGTCAAATTAACCCTAGGGGGGTATAAATATATTGAGGCAAAAGAGCAATTCTTTGTAGCAATTTAAGAAGTTAGAATACGAGCAAAATCTTTATGATTCATTATTTCTATTTGTGAGGTGATTAAAAGTAACTTACAAATTTTATTTATATCTTAATCCACCATGAAATGAAAAACAAGTACCATTTATGTTTAGTGATCCTTAACAATTGTAGAACCAATTCTGTACTTAGTGCGTTATGTAAAAAAAGGAAAAAGTTGAATGGCTTTAGGGTCCCAGCTTTCCAGTAACGAAAGAATGTTGTTTTACTATTTCTTACCTAACACAGAAAATATATTTTTAAAATCTTTAATAATTTAGAAACTATTACTGCCTTTTAACTGTTAAACAAATAAAAATGTGTCTGCAACAGGAAAAGCACATCAGTGGGATAATGTCCAGGCTTTCTGTTAGAAAACCGAACAGCCTAAACCTGTTATTCTGCAGAGTGTCAGGCTCATCCCGCATTGTTGCTGCCTTTGATACTCCCATCAGCACCCCCTATCCAGGGGTTCTGCACCTGCAGATTGAACCAATTCGATTCTTGGCTGTTGAATCCACAGATGTGGAACCACAGACACAGAGGACCAGCTGTGCTATGACATTTTATATAAGGGACAGATACTCAGCAGGTTTCAGTATCTGCAGCCAATGCACCTCAGATACTAAAGAACAACTATATGTGTTAGATTGTGGAGAAACGATCATTGATTTTATCTTACCTGAGATCTTTGAAACTGGTTTCAAGAACTTAAATCTCCTTACATTGATGGGTGAAATAAAAATGAATGACTTTAAAGGTTATTTTATGAGCATATTGAGCAAATGTAAGTTGGGAAACAGAAAATAGAGACTAGGTTTTACTTTGCATGACTGTTATATCAAATATAAGACATTCTTAGGGGAATTTGTTCTTTCAGAAAACCTTTCTTGCTTAATTAAGGCATTATGGAAATAACTGTTAAATTCATTAATTTGACATTTTTAGTTATTTTAATTGGAGGCTAATTACTTTAGTGGGTTTTGCCATACATTGACATGAATCAGCCACAGGTGTATATGTGTTCCCCATCCTGAACCCCCCTCCCAATACCATCCCTCAGGGTCGTCCCAGTGCACTGGCCCTGAGAACCCTGTCTCATGCATCAAACCTGGACTGGTGATCTATTTCACATATGGTAATATACATGTTTCAATGCTGTTCTTTCAGATCATCCCACTCTCGCCTTCTCCCACAGAGTCCAAAAGTCTGTTCTTTACATCTGTGTCTCTTTTGCTGTCTCGCATATAGGGTTATCACTACCATCTTTCTAAATTCCATATATATGCATTAATATACTGTATTGGTGTTTTTCTGACTTACTTTGCTCTGTATAATAGGCTCCAGTTTCATCCACCTCTTGAGAACTGATTCAAATGCATTCTTTTTAATAGCTGAGTAATATTCCATTGTGTATATGTACCACAACTTTCTTATCCATTCCTCTGCCGATGGACATCTAGGTTGCTTCCATGTCCTGGCTATTGTGAACAGTGCTGCGATGAACATTGAGGTACACGTGTCTCTTTCAATTCTGGTTTCCCCGGTGTGTATGCCCAGCAGTGGGATTGCTGGGTCGTACAGCAGTTCTATTTCCAGTTTCTTAAGGAATCTTCACACTGTTCTCCATAGTGGCTGTACTAGTTTGCATTCCCACCAAAAGTGTAAGAGGGTTCCCTTTTCTCTGCACCCTCTCCAGCATTTATTGTTTGTAGACTTTTTGATAGCAGCCATTCTGACCAGTGTGAGATGGCACCTCATTGTGGTTTTGATTTGCATGAAATGTTTTTAAAAATTATTTGTGAACTACATTTGATAAATATGTTGAAACCCATAAAGAAAATGTATATGGCACTAAAAGTTCAAAAGTCCATTTTCTTTATTTTTTTAACAATTTTAAAAACATTTGGAAAATTTTAAATGCTAATTACTAGGTACTTTGATTTCTGCTTTAAAATATAATACTATACCTTCATCTATAGTAAAGGAATAATGGAACACACAGGAGCATCAGAAATTGTGAATACTGGTTTTGCAGTCAGAGGGTCTCGTTGGAATTCTGACTGCCAACTAGTGTGGTTGACCTCAAGAATATAGGAGGACTGTTCTCTTACTCCTGAACTTTAGGAGAAATGCATAAGACTTTATCTGTTCTCTTCAATAGGAGCTTCTCCTTAAATATCTCTGGTTTCACTTTTTCAGTTTAGTTCTGATTTTATTACTATCTTTATTAAGTAATACGCTAATTAGAGTATAAAATACTTTGGGAAAAATTTAATCAATTTTATTTTTTGTTAGTTTGCAGCTGTTGTAACTTTGCCATTTGATGTGGTAAAAACATAAGAGCAGATACAACTTTGGATATATGAAAGCCCGAAAAGAAGTTTAATTAATTTAAAATGTGTCTAAGATGCCATGAAAAATATTTTCTTTCGAGATAGCTAGGAATAGCTAAGATAGGGAAGACAAGATTCTCCCTGCCCCTTGGTTGCCTTCCTCTCTATTTAACTCAAACTAATGTACTGCTAGAATGGAGTACCCAGAAAAACCTCTAAACCTAAGCAAAAAATTTAAGAAAATTTAAAGACTATATTAGTATGCATATACATATTCTTTTTCTTTTCTATTTTTTAGCTTCCCTTTTGATGTGTTTTTTTCCCCCTTGCCTATTATCCCATCTACTTCTTTATAACCTGTAATCTCTTCTAGAACAAAATTGTCCTAGGGACTTCCCCTTTAATGCAGAAGGTGCAGGTTCGATCCCTGGTTGGGGAGCTAAGATCCCACATGCCTCCTGGCCAAAAAAAAAAAAAAATGTAAAACAGAAGCAATGCTGAACAACATCACTAAAGAATTTAACAATGGTCCATATTTTTTTTAAAGTACTATTAGTTGCTTCTACTAGATTCATTCTGTTTTTATTATAGAAAGTGTAGCAAGCCCACTGGAAATAGGGCTTTGTTTCTGAAACAAAATTGTTAGGATTTGATCAATTGGATGATCAGTAGAGAAGTGTTTATTGTTGTCTGTGCTTGAAATATTAATAATCACACAGTGTTTCCTTACAGTGTTTGAAGTTGCTTTTCCCCTGTAGAAAGAGCTCTTGGACGTTGGATCTTTAGGCAGGGCTCTGCCATGGCTTCCCTCCAGCTGAGAAGTCTTCTTGTTCGTCGTCTTTTACATTCATTTCACCCTACTATTAAAATAGAGACTAGTTTGGAACTTGAGAAGGGAATGGCACCCTACTCCAGTACTCTTGCCTGGAAAATCCCATGGATGGAGGAGCCTGGTAGGCTGCAGTCCATGGGGTCGCTAAGAATCGGACACGACTGAGCGACTTCACTTTCACTTTTCACTTTTATGCATTGGAGAAGGAAATGGCAACCTGCTCCAGTGTTCTTGCCTGGAAAATCCCAGGGACGGCGGAGCCTGGTGGGCTGCCCTCTATGGGGTCGCACAGAGTCGGACACGACTGAAGCAACTTAGCAGTTGGAACTTGAGCTCCGTAAGATTAGAAATACCCAGCTACTTAGCCACCTTTTTTTTTTTAATATTTGAGGCTTTATTTTTAAGAAATTCAAAACCATATATAATTAGTAAAATTTAAATTACCAGCAGAGATTACTTTTCTACTGACTATTAAATTCTTTTTTAATCTTTTTTTAAATTTACTTTTACTTTACAATACTGTATTGGTTTTGCCATACATTGACATGAATCAGCCACGGGTGTACATGAGTTCCCAATGCTGAATCCCCCTGCCACCTCCCACCCCATATCATCTCTCTGAATCATCCCTGTGCACCAGCCCCAAGCATCCTGTATCCTGTATCAAACATAGACTGGCGATTCGTTTCTTACCTGACAGTATACATGTTTCAATGCCATTCTCCCAAATCATCCCACCCTCGCCCTCTCCCACAGAGTCTAAAAGTCCGTTCTATACATCTGTGTCTCTTTTGCTGTCTTGCATACAGGGTTATCATTACCATCTTTCTAGATTTCATATATATGTCTTAGTATACTGTATTGGTGTTTTTCTTTCTGGCTTACTTCACTCTGTATAATCAGCTCCAGTTTCATCCACCTCATTAGAACTGATTCAAATGTATTTTTTTTAATGGCTGAGTAATACTCCATTGTGTATTTGTACCACAGCTTTCTTATCCATTCCTCTGCCGATGGACATCTAGGTTACTTCCATGTCCTGGCTATTATAAACAGTGCTGCGATGAACATTGGGGTACACGTGTCTCTTTCAATTCTGGTTTCCTCAGTGTGTATGCCCAGGAGTGGGATTGCTGGGTCATAGGCAGTTCTATTTGCAATTTTTAAGGAATCTCCACACTGTTCTCCATAGTGGCTGTACTAGTTTGCATTCCCACCAACAGTGTAAGAGGGTTCCCTTTTCTCCACACCCTCTCCAGCATTTATTGCTTGTAGACTTTTGGATTGCTGCCATTCTGATTGGTGTGAAACAGTACCTTATTGTGGTTTTGATTTGCATTTCTCTGATAATGAGTGATGTTGAGCATCTTTTCATGTGTTTGTTAGCCATCTGTATGTCTTCTTTGGAGAAATGTCTATTTAGTTCTTTGGCCCATTTTTTGATTGGGCCATTTACTTTTCTGGCATTGAGCTGCATAAGTTGCTTATATATATATATATATTTTTTGAATGTTCAAGAGTATTTATTTTTATTTTTTTTTAATTTTGAAATCTTTAATTCTTACATGTGTTCCCAAACATGAACCCCCCTCCCACCGCCGTCCCCATAACATCTCTGTGGGTCATCCCCATGCACCAGCCCCAAGCATGCTGTATCCTGTGTCAGACATAGACTGGCGATTCAATTCTTATATGATAGTATACATGTTACAATGCCATTCTCCCAAATCATCCCACCCTCTCCCTCTGAGTCCAAAAGTCCGTTATACACAGCTGTGTTTTTTTTCCTGTCTTGCATACAGGGTCATCATTGCCATCTTTCTAAATTCCATATATATGTGTTAGTATACTGTATTGGTGTTTTTCTTTCTGGCTTACTTCACTCTGTATAATCGGCTCCAGTTTCATCCATCTCATCAGAACTGATTCAAATGAATTCTTTTTAACGGCTGAGTAATACTCCATTGTGTATATGTACCACAACTTTCTTATCCATTCCTCTGCTGATGGACATCTAGGTTGTTTCCATGTCCTGGCTATTATAAACAGTGCTGCGATGAACATTGGGGTACATGTGTCTCTTTCAATTCTGGTTTCCTCGGTGTGTATGCCCAGCAGTGGGATTGCTGGGTCATAAGGTAGTTCTATTTGCAATTTTTTAAGGAATCTCCACACTGTTCTCCATAGTGGCTGTACTAGTTTGCATTCCTACCAACAGTGTAGGAGGGTTCCCTTTTCTCCACACCCTCTCCAGCATTTATTGCTTGCAGATTTTTGGATCGCAGCCATTCTGACTGGTGTGAAGTGGTACCTCATTGTGGTTTTGATTTGCATTTCTCTGATAATGAGTGATGTTGAGCATCTTTTCATGTGTTTGTTAGCCATCTGTATGTCTTCTTTGGAGAAATGTCTATTTAGTTCTTTGGCCCATTTTTTGATTGGGTGGTTCATTTTTCTGGAATTGAGCTGCATAAGTTGCTTGTATATTTTTGAGATTAGTTGTTTGTCAGTTGCTTCATTTGCTATTATTTTCTCCCATTCAGAAGGCTGTCTTTTCACCTTGCTTATATTTTCCTTTGTTGTGCAGAAGCTTTTAATTTTAATTAGATCCCATTTGTTTATTTTTGCCTTTATTTCCAGAATTCTGGGAGGTGGATCATAGAGGATCCTGCTGTGATTTATGTCTGAGAGTGTTTTGCCTATGTTCTCCTCTAGGAGTTTTATAGTTTCTGGTCTTACATTTAGATCTTTAATCCATTTTGAGTTTATTTTTGTGTGCAGTGTTAGAAAATGATCTAGTTTCATTCTTTTACAAGTGGTTGACCAGTTTTCCCAGCACCACTTGTTAAAGAGATTGTCTTTACTCCATTGTATATTCTTGCCTCCTTTGTCAAAGATAAGGTGTCCATATGTGTGTGGATTTATCTCTGGGCTTTCTATTTTGTCCCATTGATCTATATGTCTGTCTTTGTGCCAGTACCATACTGTTTTGATGACTGTGGCTTTGTAGTAGAGCCTGAAGTCAGGCAAGTTGATTCCTCCAGTTCCATTCTTCTTTCTCAAGATTGCTTTGGCAATTCGAGGCTTTTTGTATTTCCATACAAATCTTGAAATTATTTGTTCTAGTTCTGTGAAAAATATGGCTGGTAGCTTGATAGGGATTGCATTGAATGTGTAAATTGCTTTGGGTAGTATACTCATTTTCACTATATTGATTCTTCCGATCCATGAACATGGTATATTTCTCCATCTATTAGTGTCCTCTTTGATTTCTTTCATCAGTGTTTTATAGTTTTCTATATATAGGTCTTTAGTTTTTTTGGGTAGATATATTCCTAAGTATTTTATTCTTTTCGTTGCAATGGTGAATGGAATTGTTTCCTTAATTTCTTTTTCTACTTTCTCATTATTAGTGTATAGGAATGCAAGGGATTTCTGTGTGTTGATTTTATATCCTGCAACTTTACTATATTCATTGATTAGCTCTAGTAATTTTCTGGTGGAGTCTTTAGGATTTTCCATGTAGAGGATCATGTCATCTGCAAACAGTGAGAGTTTTACTTCTTCTTTTCCAATTTGGATTCCTTTTATTTCTTTTTCTGCTCTGATTGCTGTGGCCAAAACTTCCAGAACTATGTTGAATAGTAGCAGTGAAAGTGGACACCCTTGTCTTGTTCCTGACTTTAGGGGAAATGCCTTCAATTTTTCACCATTGAGGATAATGTTTGCTGTGCGTTTGTCATATATAGCTTTTATTATGTTGAGGTGGGTTCCTTCTATTCCTGCTTTCTGGAGAGTTTTTATCAAATGGATGTTGAATTTTGTCAAAGGCCTTCTCTGCATCTACTGAGATAATCATATGGCTTTTATTTTTTAATTTGTTAATGTGGTGAATTACATTGATTTGTGGATATTGAAGAATCCTTGCATCCCTGGGATAAAGCCCACTTGGTCATGGTGTATGATCTTTCTAATGTGTTGTTGGATTCTGATTGCTAGAATTTTGTTAAGGATTTTTGTATCTATGTTCCTCAGTGATATCGGCCTGTAGTTTTCTTTTTTTGTGGCATCTTTGTCAGGTTTTGGTGTTAGGGTGATGGTGGCCTCATAGAATGAGTTTGGAAGTTTCCCTTCCTCTGCAATTTTCTGGAAGAGTTTGAGTAGGATAGATGTTAGCTCTTCTCTAAATTTTTGGTAGAATTCAGCTGTGAAGCCGTCTGGACCTGGGCTTTTGTTTGCTGGAAGATTTCTGATTACAGTTTCAGTTTCTGTGCTTGTGATGGGTCTGTTAAGATTTTCTATTTCTTCCTGGTTCAGTTTTGGAAAGTTGTACTTTTCTAAGAATTTGTCCATTTCTTCCACGTTGTCCATTTTATTGGCACATAATTGCTGATAGTAGTCTCTTATGATCCTTTGTATTTCTGTGTTGTCTATTGTGATCTCTCTATTTTCATTTCTAATTTTATTGATTTTTCTCCCTTTGTTTCTTGTTGAGTCTGGCTAATGGTTTGTCAATTTTATTTATCCTTTCAAAGAACCAGCTTTTGGCTTTGTTGATTTTTGCTATGGTCTCTTTTCTTTTGCATGTATTTCTGCCCTAATTGGTAAGATTTCTTTCCTTCTACTAACTCTGGGGTTCTCCATTTCTTCCTTTTCTAGTTGCTTTAGGTGTAGAGATAGGTTATTTATTTGAGTTTTTTCTTGTTTCTTGAGGTACGCCTATATTGCTATGAACTTTCCTCTAAGCACTTCTTTTATAGTGTCCCACAGGTTTTAGGGTTCGCCTCCTTTCTTTACTAGTTGTTTCCAAAATTGAAAACATTTAAGCAAGGAGTATAAGTTGTCAACCTGCAGTGTAAATATTTTGTCACTGAATGTTTTTAGAGGGTTAAATTTCAGTCATAAATACTTTGTTCTTGGTTTTAAAATGTATCCTTTCCGTTTGGTTGCTCTAATCACTGTAGTTTTACTTACGCTATTTATATAGATAGTTTAGCTTCTTAAATAACAAGGCCTCATTTATCTTCATAGAGAACCTGATATTATATAGAAGAAATTTTGAGATAATGAGTCCCTCGTCATTAAGTTGCAGATTCTACAGAGCTGTTACTGAATGACCCCTTTCCCTAATTTTCCCTTCTTCCCTAGGCATACGTACTAAAATGTACTTTAATCCTGATGACTCAGAGTTATCATCACTGTACACACTGATTACTGTAGTTTCATAACACAGCTCTCAGAAGCTAGTGAGACAGTTAGGAGTGTTGGCCTATCACGCACTGGGCTGGGCAAGACTGAAATCTTCAGCTGTCACAGTGCTGAAGTGGTAGGATGCCCACCTTTTAGCAGATTTTTTTTTTCATCTTTAGTGTCTGTAGTCTGGCAGCTAAGCCAGCTGCTTAGAATCATTGTGTACAACGAAGGTGAGCAATCTTTGTGTATGTACAGCACATTCATGAGGTTTATGTTTGAATCTGAGTAACATCTATTTTTGCTGTTTTCAAAAGATGTATAAATCTGTTTCTTCACTGTGTTCCAGACACTTGAGCAGTTGCAAATAAGCGAGATGTTACTGTTAGCTACAGGAAAACAACTCTTCCCTTCAGAGGAGACAGGACTGATTTATTTCAAGACTAGCACATCTATTCAGAAAGATTCTTTTAAGGTAGAACCTCCCTAGGGAGAATGAGCTATTTTCCTTAAAGCTTCTCTTTGGGGAAAAAAGGTTTAATGTATGCACTAAAAGTACAATGAAAAATGGTTATCATGGCTTCACTTGGAGAACCCCATGAAAATTCCTGTGTATCTTTAAAATTTTTCATTATGAAAGATTTTTAAGATATGGAAAAAAGTATAAGGGATACACACCACCAAGCTTAAACATCAGTTCAGGAGAGGCTTTCTGTATATTCCTCCTTGATTACATCTGGTTCTATGTACCTTAAAAGTGCCTTTAAAATTTCTTTTTAATGAATCCAACTATTAAAAATAAGATTTAAAATAGTTCTTTATGTAAACAGATCTGTTCTTATTATAATGAAATGATATATCCCAAAGCCCATAAACACTCTTTGATGTGTATTTATCTATATTAGAAATTAAGTGGTAATTTATAATAGCATCGTTTCTTTAACATTTAGTTTCTATGCCTTTGCAAATGTCAACCTGGAGTATAATGAAGAACATTGTTGCTCAGAATGGATTTTCTGGATTATTTACAGGTAAAAATATTTCCTTTACCAAACTGTTGACTAAAATGTTTACTTTTCCTTTTAAATTAATTGCCTTTCAGCAGAAAATTTTTGAAAATATTCCTCATTTACTATTTCCTCCTAAATATCTTTGCTGTAAGTTTAAAATTTTTAAATACCAGTTGCTTTTGAAGTAATTTGGAATTAAAGTGAGGAGTGAACAGTTCTTTGACACCAGTTATGGGACAGTGTTTTATCCACTCCAGTATTCTTGCCTGGAGAATCCCATGGACAGAGAAGCCTAGTAGGTTACAGGCCACGGGGTTGCAAAGAGTCGGATACGACTGAGCAACTTCACCTCACCTCACCTCACTTAATTTGATAACTGTCAGAATGAAATCAAATAAATTAACATTTTAAAATGTAAGGTAAAATTTTTCTGTTCCCTTTTTTAGGACTGTTTTCCTCATTTAATTAAAATTGCTCCTGCTTGTGCTGTTATGATCAGTACATATGAATTTGGAAAGTCTTTCTTCCAGAAACAAAATGCTCAAAGACAGCAATACTAGAGATGCTGTTTCAACCTGAAATAACAACCATACCAAATAATAAGAGGAGACTGTTAGGCAAGAGCTTTTTTCACCTTTTATGCTATTATCTTACAGTGGTTTTCTATCATTCTAACTTCAAATTTTTATCCTACTTTTTGAGAATTTTAAAAAGGTATTCCAGAAATCATAACCATTGAGCATTCTTGTAAAGAAGAGAAAAATTATTCTACACTGAAAGCAATAATCTCAGAGTTTGGTACAGATTTCTGTGTAACTTCATCCTGTTGGGAGTGTCAGAGATGTCGGACATTTTTGCAATTGTGTGCTGAATGATGTACAGAGTCTAAAAAAATTCCCAAGTCTTTTTATACACATTTAAATCATGGACGTAGATACTTAAGTGTTTCAACAAAGTACATAACGGAAAGCAATCTTTAAATATTATTAGGCAATATTTGGTAAATGATGTGAATGTTATTTTCTTTAATTCACATATATTTGGTTTTGTTTTTTTTTCTTTCCCACCCTGTTAACTGTTTTAAGGCCTCATGTATATTAAGATTTCTCTGATCCGAGGTATGGCTATCTTACGTTCATGAACCAAAAATATAACTTGTGTGATACTGATGCTATTTTTGATGTCTAAAGACCCCCATATTATCTACTATTTCTGTGAGAGACAGCGTTCACTGACCATCTTAAATGCTCACTTCAGTCAAACTTGGGTGTGCAGTGGAAAAGCACGTGGTATTCAGGCCAGCGAGAAAGCCGTTTCAGCACAAGGCCGGCCTCTGGTTTCAGCTGTCTTGTCATCAGGCATTACCATCTGTGAAGTTCTCTAGGTCACATCTCTTCGCTTGTTCTAACACCACTGAGACAGAGTATGTTCAAGATGTCCCTTGACTTTACACATCTCACACGAGTGTGCTAGACCAAGAACTAGCTTTTGGTCACTGGAGGCTAATGCCTAAGAAGTTTAGTTTATGAATGTAAGAATGAAAAAGAATGATTTCAAGACAATATTTTTAGATATTTTTGTTTTCCTCAGTATCTGTATACTCTAAGAAAAAGCACTTTATTGCAGTCTATCTGTATTTTATGAAAATGTGAAACTTTTTTTCCCTAAAATAGAGTAATATATATTTAAGTGACATATCTCTAGTGTTGGTACGAATTAAATAGTTTTCTACTATATTGGAAAATACATTATGTTTCACCAGAAATAAACTATATAGGGTTTGTATTTAAGTTTTTTGTGTTTATTTTATCCTGTGTTGATTTACCTTAAGTTTGCAACATATATATCTATAAAAATATAAATATTTATATTTTCATTGAAATATTTTATGCTTTCTTAAAGCTACCACTGTGCTTCTAAATACTTTCATATAAAATTATGTTAATGCTATACTATCAACATATATATAAAACACAATGGAAGTTTATCTTGAACACTGAATTTAACAGTATTAAATTTAAATTTACCTTTGCTCTGCTGTGCTTCTTTTGGGTAACTAGTAGAAAAGGGCAGAAAAATTTAGGTTTTGAACAATAGTCTCAAAAAAGTTATGTATTTCAAGTTAATGTCACTTATAAACAAACAGAAAGGAAACTTTCATCCTCTCCTTCCCCACTACTGACTGCACTGTGGAAAATTATTATTTTATAACTAAAAGAACTTAAATAAACCTAATTCCCTGTAGTTTTGTAACATACATTACATGCAATGTATCTGAAAGAAAAGAAGTCTGAATTTAGGCTTTGTCTATACTTAAGTGGTAAAAAAGCATTACTAGTAGGAACCAAAAAAGGTTTGGCTAAAAATTGTATTCTTGGTAATGTTTCTAAATGCATATGTTAATGTTAAAATTTCTAACATACACATTTAATTTCTTATGTGTTTAAGTTTTTTAAGAAAAATGTCTTATTCAAGTATTACATGTTTGCTGCCTTTCATATAATTCCATATTACTTTTTAAAATAAAGTTATTTCTAGGAAAACTATTCAGTATGTTTATTTAGCCACATTTGACTCCTTTAATTCTAGCCTCTTTTTTTCCCCTGGGGCACAAATTCCAGGGATACGGGAAAGTTTGGTGTATTACTTTTTAACATGTA
This sequence comes from Budorcas taxicolor, assembly GCF_023091745.1. Classification (NCBI taxonomy): domain Eukaryota; kingdom Metazoa; phylum Chordata; class Mammalia; order Artiodactyla; family Bovidae; genus Budorcas; species Budorcas taxicolor. The sequence goes on along the minus strand of NC_068913.1, from coordinate 34,614,181 downwards.
TACTATCATGTAAGAATCGAATCACCAGTCTAGGCCCGACGCAGGATACAGCATGCTTGGGGCTGGTGCACGGTGATGACCCAGAGAGATGTTATGGGGAGGGAGGTGGGAGGGGGGGTTCATGTTTGGGAATGCATGTACACCCGTGGTAGATTCATGTCAATGTATGGCAAAACCAATACAGTACTGTAAAGTAAAATAAAGTAAAAATAAAAATTAAAAAAAAAAAAGTAAATGACTGCTGTTATGTTTTAATCCATCACTCCACACTTACTGAGATGAGTCCTTTTACGTGGTAGGCAGTATAAAAAGCACTGGAGGTAAGATACTGCAGCTACTCTCATTGGTCTTAAGGTTTCAGCTGTGATTGTTAGGAATAAACAAAAGTAATGGAAAAGCTGAAGAATTCTCCCCTGGCCTGGGGTGCACAGGCTGGTCAGGAAATGGTTCTTAGGACAGGCAGTCCAAAGCAACATACCTGGAGGCTGGGAGTCTTCAATCAGGCAGTGGTACTTAGCACCAGTGGCTTGAGCAGAGTGTACATGCCCCATGGTAGATCAGATGGGAAAAGGAGTCCAGGGGGCCTGGTCTGCCAAGAAGGAACAAGAAGGCAAGAGAAAACCAAGGAAGTATTTTGAGCCCAGCTCTGAAAAGTTAGAGTTGTGTTTTGTTTTTCTCTCAAGACCTATTTTTTTTTTTAACTGAAAGAAAATAGGATAGCATAGGTTAGCCTAGAATAAAACAGAAAACACCAGAATGTGTCACATATTAAGACCAAGTGTTGTAAAGTGAAGCTGGTTTTAGAAAAATGACTCAGGATGAAAAATGGGACTTATGATCAGGTGACCTTTTTAAAAACAAGTTTTGGTTTATACTAAAGTATGTTTTTAAAAGGTACCACCATGGCATTGGTATAATTTTATCTTCCCCCTCCTATCTGTGGGGAAAAAAAGCTAAAGCAAAATAGAAGTTGCTTTGCTTACTAAAGAGCAAAGTGGACTAGGTAAAAGAAATTAAGGGCCCTGATGTTCAAAGCAGTCACGTGACCTTTCCAGAGTAATCCAGTGGATGAGTTTATCAAAACCAGAAACTAACCAACAATGGGAAATTTAACAAAGAATTTACATAAGTTGTAAATTTGAGAAACATTTTTAACCACTTGAAAACTTGTATGTACATCTAATAAAGAGGACTTAAAACCAACTTAGTCTACTTGGATGTTTAAGGTTCCTGTCAGTCACACTTAATGGTAGTTTGCATTTGGTACTTACTGTTTCAGAACTTATAAGTTTATTTAATGTTGACTTTATCCTGATGCCATCACATAGGTGCTGAGAGGATGGTGGTGGGTCCATTTTACACGTCAGAAAACAAACAGGGTTACATAAATCACAACTCAGCCAAAACCACGACTGTCCTGTACCACTTGAGTGAATGTTGTCAATTTTAAAGCATGTCATTTTTTAGAAAATAAAAATAATTTGAAACAAAATGAAGATTTCTCCAAAATCAGTTTCATATTAGTATTTGAGGTGTTAATATACACTTACCACATTTGTTGAAACAAAAATTCAGTGTATACCTTGAATCAATAACATTTTGTCAAAGAAAAAATAAGACTACTACTGCATGGTACAAAATGTTTAATATACATGCAACAAGTATCGTACATCAAGGCAACAAAATACGCATGGAAATAGTAGCATATAGTTCAGCCTTCTATTTAGGGCAGAGTGTGTGAACAATGAACACTACTGAAGATAGAGACATACCTCATGCAAACATCAACAGACTACCTCTATAACTAGCGTGGAATGAACTGTGTAGAAACCTGAAGTCACATTAGCAGCTCAGTTTTACACCAAGAGCTCCAAGAAAGGAGGAAGAGTCGCTGTCCTCAGATGCCATGTTTCAGTATGCGTTCAGCAGCGTGTGAAGATGCACAAGATTCGGTACACGTTAGACCAAATCTGAAAATTTTGATCAATTATGGAGTCCTGTATTTCCTTTCTATATTATAAAAATGTATGGAAAATGTAACAATGATTTTCTTTAATTATTGAAGGATAATGTCATTTGAGAGTGGACCATGAATGAAAGCATTTAAATAGTCTGACTGTTAGGAAAGCAGCAGCAACAGTGCTTAAGGCTAGCCTAAAATTTTCGAAGTTCCTCCCACCCTTAATTGTCTCTCATTTGCTCCTCCCAAGGTTTCCAGTAACCTTGTTTTAACCTTCCTTCCATTCCCCATGCTGAATTACAAATTGCTGTAGATACATCATTCACAATAAGGTATACAGACTTAAGACTAGATTGATGGTACCATTTCTCAAGAATATTTGCATTACTACAAGTACCAAAGACTTAAGCTAAAGGAAGAAAGCTCTGAGTATGTTCTGATACATCTAAATAATTTAAGGGCTTCCAGGTCTTCTTTATCCCTGAAATGACATTGTTTGAACTGTCTTAACATATGACTAGCCTTGTTACTGTTTATTATCTTCAATTCTGAATAATGAGAGTCAAGTATTGCAGAGAACCACCACACTCCCACATTTCGAACACAAAGAATGACTGTGGTAAGTGCTGCTTTTCTCTCAATATTTTAGGAGGAATGTTCTTTCAATAGTCAAAGTTGCTAAGTTTGAATGTAATGTTTTATTAACAAATAAAAAATAGCATACAAAGTCCCAGATAAGTACTGTAGTAGCCTCTTCATGTAAACAATGTATAAAAGATCTTTGGCACAATTGACCATGTTTTCCTCATATTACTTACTCTAGAAAATATACTTCGTACATTTCCTCTTTCAATATGGTGGAATTTGGGGGGACCAAATGTACAATTGTTTCAAAATTTGCAAAAATTTAAAAGACATCTCAGAGCTTTTTAAGAAAACTAATTTTTAACTAGTAATTTTTAAGGTCAGTTTTAAAATGAGATTATGGCATGATTAATGACAGAAGCTGTTAAAGCACGTGAGACACAATTCATTCTTGCACACGAGAGAAAATAGCACTGGATGTCAGGCATGCTGTTAAGTGTGGTGATTAGCCTGCTGATCCTTATCTTAAAGCTTCTCAAATCCTTAAATGAACTTGATATCTTTCCTGATAAAACTGTTTTCAACATCTGTTCTACATTTTTCAGTTTTTCCAATTTATGGGACATAAATGTGATCAATTTTAAAATTGGTAAACTTTAAAGGAAATTTTGGAAAACAAAGTGTTATTCATTTTACCTAAATGGCCTAAAATACTGTAAAATACTTTCCTTGTGCCCCAACACAAGTAACTGCCTAAATGCACATCCTACAAAATTTATAAAATGCTGAATGGAATTTTAGGTTGATGCTAAATGGTAACTGTTACAGACAAACTGAATAAATTGCTATGAAACTGCAGCTGAGAACCTTTCTCCTCACTTCAAAGACAAGGCATTTAGACATCAGAACCTGGGAAGGAGTTCATGAAGTATGAAATAAGTCATTTTTAGAAAATGTAATCATTGAATAAGAGAGCAAAAGAAAATACTTAAATATCTAGAATAAAACCTTGAACTCAGTCTCTGGCAACTATGATACATTTAAATATATGAAAATCAGCTGAATAATAAATATGTACAATTTGCAATGGATTATTAGAGGATATCTGAAAGTTTTTTAAGCCTATTTTTAAACTTCAGTGACAAATATAATCATTTTTAAATGAAAAATGGCAGCATTTTTTTTTTCACCCAGAAGTTTACATGGAGCGGACTGAATTCTCTAATATAAGCAACAGAATTCCAGACATGTCCCAGAACAATATAAAATTCCAAAGATTTTCCCAGCAGTCCAACTTACGTATGTGGAATATTTGCAACATAAAAACTTCTGGCTTTCACATACAATTTTTCAGGATGGAGTCAGACCTGGACTTGTCATCTCTGTTGTAGGACTTGCAAGGTAGTCATTCGATTTTAGGCTTGTTAGAGATTTGTAACTTGCCACTGATGTTAGAGACCCACAGAGGCCAAGTAACGAGGGAGTATCTTCTTTACCTGAAAATTAGGATAAGATAACAAATATTTAGTTGCTCTTGAAGCTTGATACTAGTAAGATCCTAAAACCATTAAACCATACATACTGTATAAAACAGTGCAAACATACTGTAAAATCAAACATTTGTATGTTGACTTTTGATCTTCCAGTAGTTTCAATGCTACCCCTTATAGAAACATTACAGTGGGATTATTTGTGCTTCTTTTAAGGTTCTAGATATGGAAGCTTGAGATATTCTGGAACAAATATGGAATTTACCTTTTGGGGGGAGAATATGGGCATATCCAATTAGTAAAGAATAACAAAAAACTACAGCAACAACACAAGTGCCCAGGCGACAGAAACACCAGGAAATGCGCATGTGGGTAAAGGTGAAGCGATGCAGAAGCAGCAGAACTGCTGCAGTTCAGCTGGAGGCCTGACCTAGGGAACCTCTGCCCACTGACTGAATAAACATTCAGCATCTACTCTGCACCAGGGATACGGTTACCTGCTAGAAGTCAGTCGGTCCCTGAAGGAGGAGTGGCAGAGGTCTGTGTCCATGCCTGGGGAAAACACGTTCTTTCCCAAGCAGAACAAGTTTAACCCCCACTGTGCACATGCTTGCTCTAAGGGGCCGGCCTAAGGCTGTGAAAGGCTAGTAAGGTGAAAATCAGTTTTCCAGAGAAGATGGAAAGCTTAGGCTTTACTCACATGGTTACAGAAATGTAAACTGACCCAGATGTCAGAGGTTTCTGAATATCATACACTGTTTCAAACAGCCCCTCTGCAGTGCCTTCACTGTCATGCAATATGATCATTGTGGGGCACTCTCCTTTATTAAAAAATCACAGCCTGAGAAAGGACATGGAGTCTGTTGTAGTCGTCGTCATATTCCCAGTGCTAGCACACAGGAGACCAGCATTACGTAATTATATAATGAATGATTCAGTAAGAACCGTGCTGGGACATGAAAGAATGCCTGTGTTCTTTACAGCCGTGTGACCCGGGGAAAGGCATCTTCTCTGAGCCTGCTCCTTCCTTTGTAAAATGAGAACAGACACCAAAAGATGACTATGTTCACTACATGGTTTCGCTAATAAAATATAGGAAGGTAAAACACTGTTAGGAAAACATATGCAAGAATAATTGTTACATTCGGGTTTTAAATGTTATCATATTTTGATGAAGGAATTCCCTGGTGGCTCAGATTGTAAAGCATCTGCCTACAATGCAGGAGACCTAGGTTCAATCCCTGAGTTGGGAAGATCCTCTGGAGAAGGAAATGGCACCCCACTCCAGTACTCTTGCCTGGAAAATCCCATGGATGGAGGAGCGTGGTAGGCTACAGTCCATGGGGTCACAAAGAGTCAGACACGACTGAGCGACTTCACTTTATTTTGATGATAACATTTGTTATCATCAAAAGATACAGATGTTCCTTTTAAGGTCTAAGCTTAGAGACCTATTTCAGGCCATTTAGAGTTCTTGCTAAATGCTCCAAGAACTCAAATGCTTGAATGGTTTCTCCCAAATTCCTAATTCATCATTGACCTATAATATTGCAAAGATATTCACTGCTAATTACACACACATAAAGGTGCAATTCAGTGGTATTAATTACATTCACACTATGTGCAACCATCACCAACCACTATTTCAAAAAATTTTCATCATGCCAAACAAAAACTCCCTACCTCTTTAAACAGTAAACTTTCCTTTCTCCCATTCCCCTCAGTCTCAAAACCTCTAATCTACTTTCTGTGAATTTGCCTGTCCTAGATTCATTCTTAAAAGTGGAATCATACAGCATTTGCCCTTTTGTGTCTGGCTTATTTCACTTAATGTAATATTTTTTTAAAGGCCCATGCATGTGGTATGTATTCCTTTTCCATGGCTCAATAACATTCCATGGTGTGTATATATATGACATTTTGTTACTCCACTCATCTGTATGGACATCTGAGTTGTTTCCACCTATCGACTACTTAAAATAATTCTGCTGTGAACACTGGCATCCAAGTATCTGAGTCCTATTTTCAATTCTTTGAGAGTATATACTTAGATTACACATATTTTTAAAACATACAGATTATAACACAGTAATTGCAAAGACTAAAAGTCTAACATAAAGATATAAAAATACAAAATCAAGTAATGGAAACCTTTTATGTATGAATTACAAAGTAAAATAAAGTTAAGGTATATTTTTCTTTTAAAAACATCTTAACTCACTAGTGAAGAGGCTAGAAACAGTGACCAGTCCAATCATAACAGGGACCTCTATGGCCCAGATTATGTTCTCCAGTATCATTTTCTAGTGTAAGGAAACAGGACTTCTTGGAGAAACAGCTAATTCTGAGTATGGGCATGAAATGTACCAAAGAAACTCAGAACATCTTGTTTTCCACAAAGCAAGGAAGCTGTGACAGACTACCAGGATGTCAAAAGGAACCGTCTTTTAAAGGGTCTCTCAGTGTGCAAAAAGGTCAGTGACCTCCTAATGCTGCTGCTGCTGCTGCTGCTAAGTCACTTCAGTCGTGTCCGACTCTGTGCGACCCCAGAGACGGCAGCCCACCAGGCTCCCCCATCCCTGGGATTCTCCAGGCAAGAACACTGGAGTGGGCTGCCATTTCCTTCTCCAATGCATAAAAGTGAAAAGTGAAAGTGAAGTCACTCAGTCGTGTCCGACTCTTAGCGACCCCATGGACTGCAGCCTACCAGGCTCCTCTGCCCATGGGATTTTCCAGGCAAGAGTCCTGGAGTGGGGTGCCATTGCCTTCTCCGACCTCCTAATGACTGTACTAAAAAAGATGCATTATTTATACTGTATTCTTCCCAATGAAATTAAAAGACGCTTACTCCTTGGAAGAAAAGTTATGACCAACTTAGACAGCATATTAAAAAGCAGAGACATCACTTTGCAAACAAAGGTCTGTCTAGTCAAAGCTATGGTTTTTCCAGTGGTCATGTATAGATGTGAGAGTTGGACTATAAAGAAAGCTGAGCACCGAAGAATTGATGCTTTTGAACTGTGGTGTTGGAGAAGACTCTTGAGAGTCCCTTGGACTACAAGGAGATCCAATCAGTCCATCCTAAAGGAAATCAATCCTGGGTGTTCACTGGAAGGACTGATGTTGAAGCTGAAACTCCAATACTTTGGCCACCTGATGCAAAGAGCTGACTCATTTGAAAAGACCCTGATGCTGGGAAAGACTGAGGGCAGAAGGAGGAGGAGACGACAGAGGATGAGATGGTTGGATGGCATCACTGACTCAAAGGACACGAGTAAACTTGGAGTTGGTGATGGACGGGGAGGCCTGGCATGCTGCAGTCTATTGGGTCGCAAAGAGTCGGAGACGACTGAGCGACTGAACTGAACTGACTGATTCTTCCCAAATATATGTAACCAGAATATACTAAGAATGAACGACTAGAGAAATTTAAATTGTCAGGGATTTAACAAAACAGTTGGCTAGGTGCATAAAATACATAAATTTCAAATGAGAGAAAAAGTTGGGGGGAGGGGCACGGTGCTCTGCTAGATGAAAGGACACCAAAGAGATTGAAAACTAAATGCTCTGTGTGATCCCTGACTGGATCAAAAAAAAAAAAAAAGCAATAAACAATCAGAAAATTAAGAAACATTTCCAGTTACAGTAGCATCTAAAAGAGTAAAATACTTAGGAATAAAGCAAAAGTATGAAGGTGTGTACACTGACAACTACAAAATAGTGCTGTAAGAAAGTTGAGGTTAAAATAAATGAAAAAACATCCCTTATTTTGATGGACTGGAAGATAATATTGTTAAGATGGCAATGTTTCCCAAATCTAAAAACTCAATGTAATCCCCATCAAAATTCTAACTGCCTTTTTTTAGAAATGACAAGTTGATTCTAAAATTCATATGGGGGCTTCCCTGGTGGTCCAGTGGTAAAGAATCTGCCTGCCAACTCTGGAGACATGGGTTCGACCCCTGCTCCAGGAAGATCCCACGAAACGACTGAGCATATGCACCACAACTACTGAGCCTGAGCTCTAGAGCTTGGGAAACACAACTACTGCAGCCTGAGTGCCCTAGAGGCTGTGGTCCACAACAAGAGAAGCCACTGCAATGAGAAGCCCGAGCACTGCAACTTGACAGTACCCCCACTCACCCAAACTAGACAAAGCCTGCACGCAGCAATCAAGACGCAGTGGGGTCAACAATAAATAAGTGAATACAAACTATATTTGAAATAAAGTAATAGGAAATGCAAAGGATCCCAAACTTAACAATCTTGAAAAAGAACAAAGTTGTAGGACTCACATGTCCTGATTTCAAGCTTACTGCAAAGCTACAGTAATTTAAGGCAGTGTGATATGGACTAAGGATGATGTGGCGCCATAATAGACACACAGACCATCAGAACAGAACTGAGACTCCAGAAATGAACACACACACGTATGGGTAATGGATTTCAACAAGAGTTCTAGGACCATTCAGTGAGGGAAAGAACAGTCTTTTCAAAAAATGGTCCAGGAACAACTGACTACACACAAAAAGAATAAAACTAGAACCTTAGTTCACACCATATACAAAAATACATATACCTTGGATACATAGTTCAGTTCAGTTCAGTCGCTCAGTCGTGTCCGACTCTTTGCAACCCCATGAATTGCAGCACACCAGGCCTCCCTGTCCATCACCAACTCCCGGAGTTCACGCAAACTCATGTTCATCGAGTCGATGATGCCATCCAGCCATCTCATCCTCTGTAGTCCCCTTCTCCTCCTGCCCCCAATCCCTTCCAGCATCAGGGTCTTTACCAATAAGTCAACTCTTCGCATGAGGTGGCCAAAGTACTGGAGTTTCAGCTTTGGCACCAGTCCTTCCAAGGAACACCCAGGATTGATCTCCTTTAGAATGGACTGGTTGGATCTCCTTGCAGTCCAGGGGACTCTCAAGAGTCTTCTCCAACACCACAGTTCAAAAGCATCAATTCTTTGGCACTCAGCTTTCTTCACAGTCCAACTCTCACATCCATACATGACTACTGGAAAAACCATAGCCTTGACTAGACGGACCTTAGTCACCAAAGGAATGTCTCTGCTGTTGAATATGCTATCTAGGTTAGTCATAACTTTCCTTCCAAGGAGTAAGCGTCTTTTAACTTCATGGCTGCAATCACCATCTGCAGAGATTTTGGAGCCCCCAAAAATAAAGTCTGACACTGTTTCCACTGTTTCCCCATCTATTTCCCATGAAGTGATGGGATCAGATGCCATGATCTTCATTTTCTGAATGTTGAGCTTTAAGCCAACTTTTTCACTCTCCTCTTTCACTTTCATCAAGAGGCTTTTGAGTTCCTCTTCACTTTTTCCCATAAGGGTGATATCATCTGCATATCTGAGGTTATTGATATTTCTCCCAGCAATCTTGATTCCACCTTGTGCTTCTTCCAGCCCAGCGTTTCTCATGATATACTCTGCATATAAGTTAAATAAGCAGGGTGACAATACACAGCCTTGACGTACTCCTTTTCCTATTTGGAACCAGTCTGTTGTTCCATATCCAGTTCTAACTGTTGCTTCCTGACCTACATATAGGTTTCTCAAGAGGCAGGTCAGGTGGTCTGGTATTCCCACCTCTTGAAGAATATTCCACAGTTTATCATGATCCACACAGTCAAAGGCTTTGGCATAGTCAATAAAGCAGAAGTAGATGTTTTTCTGGAATTCTCTTGCTTTTTTGTTGATCCAATGGATGTTGGCAATTTGATCTCTGGTTCCTCTGCCTTTTCTAAATCTAATTTGAACATCTGAAAGTTCACAGTTCACCTACTGTTGAAGCCTGGCTTGGAGAATTTTGAGCATTAATTTACTAGCGTGTGAGATGAGTGCAATTGTGCAGTAGTTTGAGCATTCTTTGGCATTGCCTTTCTTTGGGACTGGAATGAAAACTGACCTTTTCCAGTCCTGTGGCCACTGCTGAGTTTTCCACGTTTGCTGGCATATTGAGTGCAGCACTTTCACAGCATCATCTTTCAGGGTTTGAAATAGCTCAACTGGAATTCCATCACCTCCACTAGCTTTGTTCATAGTGATGCTTTCTAAGGCCCACTTGACTTCACATTCCAGGATGTCTGGCTCTAGGTGAGTGATCACACCATCATGATTATCTTGGTCATGAAGATCTTTTTTGTACAGTTCTATGTATTCTTGCCACCTCTTCTTAATATCTTCTGCTTCTGTTAGGTCCATACCATTTCTGTCTTTTATTGAGCCCATCTTTGCATGAAATGTTCCCTTGAGATCTCTAATTTTCTTGAAGAGATCTCTAGTCTTTCCCATTCTGTTGTTTTCCTCTCTTCCTTTGCATTGATCGCTGAAGAAGGCTTTCTTATCTCTCCTTGCTATTCTTTGGAACTCTGCATTCAGATGCTTATATCTTTCTTTTTCTCCTATCCTTTTCACTTCTCTTCTTCTCACAGCTATTTGTAAGGCCTCCCCAGACAGCCATTTTGCTTTTTTGCATTTCTTTTCCATGGGGATGGTCTTGATCCCTGTTTCCTGTACAATGTCACGAACCTCCGTCCATAGTTCATCAGGCACTCTATCTATCAGATCTAGTCCCTTAAATCTATTTCTCACTTCCACCATATAATCATAAGGGATTTGATTTAGGTCATACCTGAATGGTCTAGTGGTTTTCCCTACTTTCTTCAATTTCAGTCTGAATTTGGCAATAAGGAGTTCATGATCTGAGCCACAGTCAGCTCCCGGTCTTGTTTTTGCTGACTGTATAGAGCTTCTCCATCTTTGGCTGCAAAGAATATAATCAATCTGATTTTGGTGTTGACCATCTGGTGATGTCCATGTGTAGAGTCTTCTCTTGTGCTGTTGGAAGAGGGTGTTTGCTATGACCAGTGTGTTCTCTTGGGAAAACTCTATTAGCCTTTGCCCTGCTTCATTCCGTATCCAAGGCCAAATTTGCCTGTTACTCCAGTATACCTATACTTAATACATATAGCTATACTTAATACATATACCTTGGATTAGGCAGCATTTTCTTAGATGTGACACCAACAAAAACACAAGCAACCCAAAGAAAAACTAGATAAATTGTATTTTGTCAAAATCGACAACTTTGTAAGTTAAAGAATATTAGCAAGAAAGTGAAAACACACACCTCAGAAAGGGAGAAAATACCTGCAATTTGTATTATCTGCTACAGGTCTACAATCCAAAATAAACATAAAGAACTATCACAACTCAACAATAAAAAGACAATGCAATTTTCAAATGGTCAAAGGATCTGAGTAGACATTTCTCTGAAGGTGATATACAAATGGCCAATAAGCACATGAAAAGATGTTCAACATTATTATGCATCAGCACAGTCCATGTCAAAACCATGAAATTCCACTTCATACCTACTGGATGGCTATTTTAAAAGGTGAAGTCGCTCAGTCGTGTCCGACTCTTTGCGACCCCATGGACTGTAACCTACCAGCCTTCTCTGTCCATTGGATTCTCCAGGCAAGAATACTGGAGTGGGTTGCCATTTCCTTCTCCAGGGGATCTTCCCAACCCAGGGATCGAACCCGGGTCTCCCGCATTGGAGGCAGACGCTTTAACCTCTGAGCCACCAGGGAAGCCAGACAATAAATAGTGTTGGTGTGGGTGAGGAGAAAATGAAATCCTCCCTGCTGGTGGGACTGCAAAATGCAACTGTCTGTTCAAAAAAAAAAAAAAAAAAAACCACAAGTTTGGCAGTTCCTCAAATGGTTAAACATATGATCCAGCCAATTCTGTTCTTGGATATATACCCAAGAGAAAAATATAAGTTCACTCAAAACCTTGTACATGAATGTTCATGGCAGCAGCATTCATCAAAGCCCCAAAGTGGAAACAACCCAAACGTTCCAACAGCGAATGCACACACTGCGGTGCAGCCACACAACGGAAGGTTATTTGAGCATAAAAGGAAATGAAGCAACTGATGGATGCTGTGGCGTGGAAGAACTGTGAAAACATGCTAAGTCAAAAAAAAACAGGCCCAAAAGAAGCTACACTTTGTATGATTTCATTTTATGAAATGTTCAGAACAGAAAAATTCAAAGAGAAGATAGATTAGTAGTCACCAGGAGGAGGGGGAAGGAGGAATTGGGACTGAACCCTAGTAGGTACAACAGGGCTTCTTTACTAGGTGATGGCCATGTTCTGAAATTAGACAGTGGTGATGGTTACACATGCTGAATATGCTAAACACCATTGAATTGTACGCTTTAATATGGTGAGTTTAAAAATTTTGTTTTATAAAATGATAGATTTTATGTTATAAGAATTATAATGAAACAGGTTTTTTTTTTTTAAGTCTAAAAGAACTTCTAAAATAAAAGTGCTGAGAGATATGGACAAATGCGTTCTAGTTTAATTGTTGGCATTTTCTTTTTTGGGGGGGGGTTTATTTTTTTTGGTTAGACTTGATGAAATACGTAGCTGTTAGCATAATAGCAGTCACATATGAAAGGCTTAATACATGCTTCCTAAAAAAAGACAACTTTTCAATCTTCCTATCAACAACTGTGGCACATTTTAACTTATAAAATTTTTTTTAAATTTAAATAATCAGTAGGAATGTAGAATTTCCTTTTGTTTTATATCTCTTTACTATATCATTCATTAAAATAAATCCTTGAGGAATGTAGGGACCTATACAAAGGCATAAAAGGTTCTTCTGTTTGAATAAAATTTTAGAATACAAGCACATATTTCTTTTCTCCAAGTAATAAGTAACAAATCTCTATTTCTTAGGACTTGTCACATAGAGATGTTAATACTTTTAACTAAAAATGTGAAAAATATGTAAAAGTAATGGTCATTTACAGTTCTATCACTAAATTAACCACTTCAAACAATACATTTGATGTATTTAATTTCCAGTATTTGTTTTTAGAAGGGAAAAATATCTATTATGTTTGAAAAAATGACATATTCATTATAAAAATTTAATCAATGCAGCAAAGCACAGAAAGAAATTTTAATGAACTTACCATCCAGCTTACATTCAACAAGAAAAGTAGGTACAAAGAACATTATAAAATTGGGATGATGTCATGAAAGTCTTTAAATTAAATTTTTTTCATTTTTACTGTGATGCAATGTAAGAAACAGCCAGGAAAAGAAACGGTGAACTTCCAATACATTTTTTTCCTGAAGAGTCAGTATTTTTCGAAAGAGTAATCTATGTTGAGAGAGCATGAAAAATGTATAGCTACCCATCAAGTTTGAGTGTTTTCTAACATGTATCAATTTTAGAATTACCTATTGAACTCTTAAAATTCAACAGTTTAAAAAACAAAGGAATTCAAGTTGAAAACAGACTAAGACAGGAAGAGATATTTCACTGGAGGATACTGATGGCAAATAAGTTCACAAAAATGAACGTCACTTGCCATCATGCATGCTGAGTGGCTCAGTTGTATCCGACTCTTTGTGACCCCATGGACTTCAGCCCAAGAGGCTCCTCTGTCCACATAATTTCCCAGGCAAGAATACTGTAGTGGGTTGCCATTTCCTCCTCTAGGGGATCTTCTTGACCCAGGAATCGAACCCATATCTCCTGAGTCTTCCTTCACTGGGAGGCAGATTTTTTACCACTGAGCCACCTGGGAAGCCCATCAGGGAAATGCAGATTAAACCCATGGTGAGATAGTGAAAGTGAAGTCACTCAGTCATGTCTGACTCCTTGTGACCCCATGGACTGTAGCCCACCAGGCTCCTCCCTCCATGGGATTCTCCAGGCAAGAGTACTGGAGTGGGTTGCCATTTCCTTCTCCAGGGGATCTTCCCGACCCAGGGATCGAACCTTGGTCTCCTGCATTCCAGGCAGACGCTTTAACCTCTGAGCCACCAGGGAAGCTGCATAGCTTTAACAATGGCTAAAATAAAAAACTGTGACAACACTGAAAGATGGTAAGGATGTGGACAAATTGGATTGCTCATACATTGCTGGTGGGGATACAAAACAGAACAGTCACTCTGAAAAATAGTTGGGCAGATTCTTAAAAACCTAAACATGCAACCACCATACAACCTAGCAGCTGTACTCCTAGCTATTCATCCCAGAGAAAGTAAGACTTAGGTTCACACAAACACCTATAAATAAAGGTTCATAGCAGCTTAGTCCATTTCAGCTGCTATACCAGAAATATCATAAACTGGGTGGCTTATAAACCACAGAAATTTGTTTTTCACAGTTCTGGAAACTGGGAAATCCAAGCTCAAGGTCACTGCAAATTCGGTGTCTGGTTATGGTCCGTCTCCTGGTTTCTATACAGTAGTCTTCTCACTCTGTCCTAACAAGACTAAAGGGGGAAAGGAGCTCTCTGGGGGTCTCTCTTTAAGGGCACTAATCCCATTCATGAAGCCTCCATTCTCATACCTAATCATCTCCCAACACCCACGTTCTAATATTCTCATACCAGACATTTGGTTTCGACAGATGAATCTAGGGGAACACAAACATTCAGTCAATGGTAGCAGCTTTACAGTCCTCAAGTGTAAACCAACCTAAACATCCCTCAATGACTGGTTTCAAAACAAAACAAAAATGATACAGCACATCCATACCATGGAATATTCTTAGCAATAAAAAAAGCAAAAATAAAAATAAAGAAAGCAATAAAAAAAATAGACACGTAACAACTGGGACAGATCTCAGGGGAATTATGCTGAGTGAAAAAATACAACCCAAAGAGTCCATGTACTATCTTAATACTCTTCATGATGTTATTATACAACATTCTTCATAATTTCATGACATATTACAGTAACATAGAACAGATTAGTGCTTGCTGTGGGTTAGGGAAGGGGCAGAGGTAAGGCATGGCTGGAAGGGAGGTGGGTATGGTTATAAAGGGCAGCATAAGGGATCCCTGTGGTGAAGGAACTGTCCATGTCTGAATGGTGGTATGTATACAGGGACCGACACATGTAAAATGTCATAAACTAAAAACACACATGACTGAGTACCTGTAAGTCTGAGTGAAATCAGTGGATTATGCTGTCAATTTCATAGATGTGATATTGTACAGTTTTGTAAGATGTTGCCCAGGAGGCAAACTGAGTGAAGGGTATATGGAGACCTCTGTATTATTTATTAAGCTGCATGTGAATCTATACCATTACTTCAAAATAAAAAGTTAAATTTTAAAAAGGGGGTAGCTACAGAAATTCTTCAAAGTGATAAGCATTCAGGGAAAAGTACAGAATGTAAACAAATATTAAGTGGACAGAATAACCTTGGGCATACATAGTTTTGTGCTACTTAAGTGTATCTCCAGGGTAAATTTACTGGATTAGAAAATAAAAGCATATGCAGGATTGTGTCAACTTTACACTAACTTGGAGAAAACTCGAAAGTATTTCTTTCCATTTACTGAGTCTGCTTTTGTATTTCTTAAAAATGGTTATAGCTCTCCTGAGATAGGAAAAAATTTAACAAGAAATATACAATGCCTAAATATTTTATCTTCTCTGCTGTTTAAATAGTTTTTCTTTTTCCATACTAACAGAGTCACTGGTTATTTGTACCACATGCAAAGGCTACTGATTTCTGTATAATTTTAAATCCTGTTATTTTAGAAGACTTTTATTTTTTAAACTTTGCAGTTTATTTCATTTTTGAATTTTGTTTGTTTCTGGCTGTGCTGGGCCTTTGTTGCTGCACACAGGTTTTCTCTAGTTGCAGCGAGCAGGGGGCTACTCTTTGTTACAGAGCCCAGGCTCAAGGAATGCAGGCTTCAGGAGCCTGCAGCATGTGGGCTCACGGGCTTAGTTACTCTGTGGTGTGTGGGATCTTCCTGGACTAGGGATCGAACCCGTGTCCCCTGAAGGTAGATTCTTAACCACAGAGAAGCTCCAAGACTTTTTTTTTAATTGTCTAAATTAGTGTTATTTATCTGTGCTTCCCAGGTTCATGCTATAAACTCTAAAATCCAATTCTCATGTCCCTAGAAGTTTCTTCTTTAAATGCACTGGCTAAACCTCCAGTATAATGTTAAATAGTGGTAGAAACAATGGGTATCTCAGCATTTCCCCATTAAGATGCTGGTTTTAGGACAGATATACACACATATATACATATTCATGTAAGGTAAGTATCACTTAGGTCTTCTGTCTTGAATGTTTATCACACAAGTGTTGAATTCTGCCCAGGGTTTCCTGGCATCTGTGGATGATAAGTCTTTCCTCAGATCTATTAATATAGTACATCATATTAATAGATTTCCTAATACTGAATCAATCTTCTGTTCCTGTTCATGGTGTATCGTTCCTTTATGTGGTGATAGATACTGTTCACTAGTACATTATTTAAAACTTTTATATCATAATCTGTAAGTGGAACTGACCTATCACTTTTTAATTTTTCATACTGTATTTATCAGGTTGTACTTATTCCCTTAATTTTTATTTGCTTTCTTTCCTTTATGATTGAATTATCTGGATCTCTTTTAATTAAAAAATAAGGTTGCTTGATTTATTAAGTAAATATCTTTTCTATTCTGTCTCATTAACTTGTGATTTTATCTTTATTATTTTATTCTTTGTGCTTTTTTATTTACTTTTTGCTTCTTTTTCCAGTTTTAGGGGCTGGGAAAACTCATTTATTTTCTTTCCTTTTTCAGTTCAGTTGCTCAGTCATGTTCGACTCTTTGCAACCCCATGAACCGCAGCATGCCAGGCCACCCTGTCCATCACCAACTGCCAGCGATTACTCAAACTCGTGTTCATTGAGTCAGTGATGCCATCCAACCATCTCATCCTCTGTTGTCCCCTTCTCCTTCTGCCCTCAATCTTTCCCAGCATCAGGGTCTTTTCAAATGAGTCAGCTCTTTGCATCAGGTGGCCAAAGTATTGGAGTTTCAGCTTCAACATCAGTCCTTCCAATGAACACTCAGGACTGATCTCCTTTAGGATGGACTGGTTGGATCTCCTTGTAGTCCAAGGGACTCTCAAGAGTCTTCTCCAACACCACAGTTCAAAAGCATTAATTCTTCGGCGCTCAGCTTTCTTTATAGTCCAACTTTCACATCCATACATGACCACTGGAAAAACCATAGCCTGACTAGATGGACCTTGTTGGAAAAGTAATGTCTCTGCTTTTTAATATGTTGTCTAGGTTGGTCATAGACAAGTAAATCTCACAGTCTGCTATGCTGTCTTCATTGGCATTTTTTAGAAATTCGTAATTTCAACTTATATTTCTCTTTCACCCAAGAGTTGTTCAATAGATGGTTTATTTACCCCCAGGTGAAAGGCCCCTTTAAAGAAAAAAATTATCAAATTCTATGATTCTTTTGCATTTTGATCAGAGTACTACCTGTAATGTATGTACATCCATCAGGGATACTGGCCTGTCATTTTCTTTTCTGTGTGATACCTTTGTCTGGTTGTGGTATCTGGGTGATGCTGATCTCATAGAATAAGTTCAGAAGTGTCCCTTCCTCTGCAGTTTTTTGGAATAGTTTCAGAAGGAGAGGTGGTGACTCTTCTCTAAATGTGGGTAGAATTCACCTGTGAAGCCATGTGGTCCTGGACTTTGGTTTGCTGGATGTTTTTAAATTATTGATTCAATTTTATTACTGGTAATACATCAGTTTGTATTTTCTATTTCTTCCTGGTTCTACCTTGGGAGATTGTATATTGAGGAATCTGTCCACTTTTTTTCTTGCTTATCCATTTTACTAGCTTTTGTAATCTATTATGATCCTTTGCATTTCTGTGGTGTCAGCTGTAACTTCTCCTTTTCCATTTCTGATTTTATGGATTTGGGTCTCATCTTTTTTTCCTTGATGAGTCCAGCTGAAGGTTTATCAGTTTTGTCTATCTTTTCAAAGCAGTACCTGAATTCTTAAAACCAATACAGTATTCTTTAGGGTAATTAGGTTCATAAAGAAACTGAGCGTGAAGGTACAGGGATTGTTCATATACCTCCTACCCCTACACATGCACAGGCTCCCACTATTAGCCTCCCCCACTAGAGTGCACACTTATTACAATGGAGGAACCTACACAAACACACAATCACCACCCAGAGGTCACAGTTTATATTAGGGTTCACTCCTAACACTGACCATCCTATGGGCTGCACAATGTATAAGGACATGTTTCTACCATTTTAGTATCACTGGAGCCATTTCATGGCCCTAAAAACTCTGTATGTGCCACCCACTCCCTCCTCCTCCACTCATTTTCTTTTTTTTTCTTAACAAATTTTACTTTATTATTATTTTGGCCACACCACACAGCATGCAGGATCTTAGTTCCCTGACCAGGGATCGAGCTCCACACTCCCAGCAGTGGAGGAGCAGAGTCTTAATCACTGGACGACTAGGGAAGTCTCACATTTGTTTTAACAGTATAAAAATATTCATTATTAATATCTTATTGATATTAAAATGCCTAAAATTAGAAACTAGATTAAAAGTTTGAACAAATGTATTTTTATATGAAAAATCATCATAAAGAAATCCATAGTATTCACTAGGTTTTTTAAACATATACATACTCTAAAAAATGACAGTTTACTCTTTTCCATCAACATTAGTGCCACTAAGACACTCTAATATGCTACCTTTATTGTCAATATCATCAAAGAAAGATCCGTTTGTATTTAATATACACTGTTTATTAAACTAGTAAAACAGACTAAGGCCCTTCAATAACATGTTAACAACTATCTTAAAAGAAGCAGGAAATTCATTTTATCATAATTTTCCCATTGCCTGAGACTTCTGGTTAACTGAATTTTTACTTTATACTACCAGTAATTTGTTCTTCACAGTCTATGACACTTATTTATTATATATACTTATTCTATCAATTAATATTTAATGACTATCTATAATTCATCAGACTCTAACAATATCCTGGTGAAAATATGGATAAGATACCCCACCCTCATGGGTGGTGAAAGCATTTGTCACCCAGTCATGTCCGACTTTTTTGACCCCATGGACTGTAGCCCGCCAAGCTCCTCTGTCCATGGAATTCTTCAGGCAAGAATACTGGAGTGGGTTACCATACCCTTCTCCAAGGGATCTTCCCAACCCAGGGATCGAACCCAGGGCTCCCACATTGCAGGCGGATTCTTTACTGTCTGAGCCACCAGGAAGCTACCCTTCTAAGCTTACATCTTAGTAGGGAGTTACAGATAAGAATCATAATGTATAACAATACGTATTGTAAAGTGACCAGGATGGGGTGGACCTGGAGACAGGTGGTGAATTAAGGTACAGCAGCCAATGAAAACTACTTTAAAGAGCTGATATTTGTCCAGAGACCTGATGAAGAAGTTGCCATGGAAAGATTTTAAGAAAGGAGCTTCAGAGCAGTGGGCAAAGGAAGTGTAAAGATAGCTGAGGCAGAAACCAGCCTGGAGGGACAGTCTGGAGGTCAGTTTGCTATGGTGTGGAGAACAAACCAAAGAATGGACCGATATGAGGCAGAAGCTGGTAAGGACCAGATCACAAGGAAGCCACGAAAAGCAGTTTGGCTTTGACTCTGAGTAGTACTGAGAGCAGTTACAGAATTTCAAGGTGGGTGGCCAATAGATTCTGATTTATGTTTTTTAATGATTACTGGTCACTAAATGGAGAATGGATTGAGAGGAGGCAGGAATGAGAGAGGAAAGCAGTCCATCCAAGAGGCTTGATTCAGGTGGCCTAGACCACAGCAGTAGTAATGGAGAGGATGAATCAATACCTGCAGCATGCACTGCATGGGAAGCAGACAGAACTTGCTGACAAGCTGACTTGCAGTTAGAGGGCAAACAGCAGCGTCTAGGATAACGCCTGTGGGGGTGTCATTTACTGCAACAAAGACAAGAGAAGAGAGGAGGCACAGAAGAAAACAGTTCCTTTGAAATAAGGCAGGGTCTGTCTTTCCCTAGACCTCACCCATCACCAAGCGTGGAACTGAGACGAGCAGAAGAAAAATATGTGAGCGTCAGATTATTCCAGCACCAGCTACCCAATCCAAAGTGTTAGAGTCACACACCTAGCCTAAACCTGGGGGATGGGTGTGGGAAAGGTAAGAATTTCTAAACAGCTATTCTACTGAAGTTTAAAAGCAAGCAGACTGTGTCTCAGAAACTGAAATGTGATCATACGATTGAAAGTGGCCTCAAAAGTTATGAAACTGGATCAACATGTTGTTCAGGAAGATGCAACTCAATGGAAAGAGGGGTGGTTAGAACACAGCTGAAAGCAGTAACAGGAAAGAAGACTCTTCTATGTTTATTCCCCACGATTTTCAGCATATTCAGAAAATAAAGTACCAAAAGGAACTCAAGAATGAGTAATCAAAAAAAAAAAAGAATGAGTAATCATCAGCTGGATCAAAAACTGCTGAGAAGTTTAACAGGGTAAAAACAGAGGACTGATGTCAACAATATGGCAGCAGTTGATTACCTTCATAAAATGCATTTTGGTAAGTAGCAGAGACTCAAAAGCCAATTTGGAAAAAAAAGAAAGCCAAACTGGGGGGAAAAGCCAATATGGAATGGGTAAAAAAGAACACAGGAAGTGAAGAAATAAAGGTTAACAGCTACAGAATATCTTTTGAGAAGTTTAGCTACAAACACATGAGATAAAAACAAGAGTTGACCCTTTTTAATCATAATGGCAGCTTAATTCCTAGCATGCTTCACAGAAATGTCACTATTATTCTTTAGCAATTAAAATACGTACAGTGCAGGAAAACATAATTTTCGAATAAATTTTTTTTCTTACCTTCACTGATTAAATTTAATGTGTCTTGTTTTCCATCTCCTTCTTGTGACTGACCTGGATCCAGTGAAGTCTGAGAAAGGCTAACCTCAGCTGATAACTGGTCAAGGCTCTGATAACTTTTTCTGTAAGACAAAGGTGAAAGACTACTTTAACTTATTCCCACAATTAAAAAAAAAAACTTCTAGAGATATTCTTTAATGGTTTTCTCCAATTTACTGAATCGCAGGCTCATTTCTCCCCATCTGCCCCCTAAACTTCATCTGTATCATGGTGGCAATAGAAACAGTTGTATCTTTCCCTCCGCCCTCTTTGGAGGTTGTTAAATCCACTAAAACAGGAAAAGAGAAACAACCTGTCAAACAAATTCAGTTCCTTTTGATGATCAAGTTAGTAAAGAAATAGGCACTTCTGGTCATTATCAATTGTCATTATCAATTGTGCATTGATATTGACTGGTCATTATCAATTGTGCAGAAAATCTCAAGTCTCTCAATACACAAATGAAACTGAAACTGACATAACTTTTGTTATGAGGATTGTGTCTCCTAAGCACAATAACTTGGGACTATTACAGATGATTTTTACATAAAAATAACAAATTACTGTTATCAATTCCTGTCACTGAGAAATTTTAAAAATGTTGGGTTGTAAAATACCTGTTTGTGTTAAAACACCTTCAAGATGATTAACCTCCTTCCATCATCTATTGACAACTGTGAGCCCATTTTCTTTTTAATTTATTTATTTTTAATTCAAGGATAATTGCTTTACAGTATTGTGTTGGTTTCTGCCAAACATCAATAGGAATGAGCCCATTTTCTATTAAACAAATTCACTAGAAATAAATTATAACAAATGAAAATTCAGTTATGAATGAAAAGTTAATGAATGTAAATGTTCAAATCTTCCTCATATTTGTTTTGTCAACATAAAACCAACTCAAAGAGATATATGCGGCTATGGTATTACTGACATTTCAGGTATGTGACAAAGCTCAGTATTATTTCTAAATATAAATGATCCAGGAAGAGGAACACATTTTTCAGGTTCAACACTTATTTCCAAAGGTAGTCAAACCCTATCTAATTTCCTAGAAGTGTTATAATAATATTGTAGAAAATATATATAATCTAAGTGACCTATTACATAGCTCTTGAATTGGCAACCCACTCCAGTATTCTTGCCTGGAGAATCCCATGGACAGAGGAGCCTGGTGGGCTACAGTCCACGGGGTCGCAAAGAGTCAGACACAACTGAGCGACTTCACTTCTCTATTCATACACACAAGAGGAGGCTCACAGATTTAACTGGTGTGTGTGTATTAAGTATACAGGGGATATAACTGGCACCTATTTGTTTTTTCCTTTAAGAAATGAGGTGAAGGTGAGGTGACAGAATAGCTTCCTAGCTTACAATGTGAGCACTTTCTCACTTTACAACAGTGATGACTTCAAATGTTGAGAGTATAAAAGTTCTTACTCATAATTTTAAATAGCAAGATAGTCTCTGTAGGAAACTTCAGAGATAATTGTAACAGATAACACAAATACATAACATGTAACAAAAAATAATACCCAGAAAGAAAAACACCAATACAGTATACTAACACATATATATGGAATTTAGAAAGAAGGTAACGATAAATCTGTGTGCAAGACAACAAAAGAGACGCAGATGTATTGAACAGCCTTTTGGACTCTGTGGGAGAGGGCGAGGGCGGGATGATATGGGAAAATGGCACTGAAACATGTAAAATATCATATGTGAAACTAATCGCCAGTCCAGGTTTGATGCATGAGACAGGGTGCTTGGGGCTGGTGCACTGGGATGACCCAGAGGGATGGGATGGGGAGGGACATGGGAGTGGGGTTCAGGATGGGGAACACATGTACACTCATGGCAGATTCAAGTCAATGTATGGCAAAACCAATACGATATTGTAAAGTAAAATAAATAATTAAAAAATGATACCCAATATTTGTATTTATATATATTTATATAGTACTTATCAAATGCTAGGCACTGTTCTACATGTACATATATATTAAGTTCCTTAATGCTCATGGCTACCAGAAGAGGTTGGAATTATTATCATCCCCACTTTACAGAAGAGGACTGGGACACAGGAGATGAGATTTGCACCTGGTTGCTAAGTCACTTCAGTCGTGTCTGACTCTGTGCGACCCCATAGATGGCGGCCCACCAGGCTCCTCCATCCCTGGGATTCTCCAGGCAAGAACACTGGACTGGGTTGCCATTTCCTTCTCCAATGCATGAAAGTGAAAGGTGAAAGTGAAGTCGCTCAGTCGTGTCCGACTCTTAGCGACCCCATGGACTGCAGCCCACCAGGCTCCTCTGTCCATGGGATTTTCCAGGCAGGAGTACTGGAGTGGGTGCCGTCGCCTTCTCCGTTGCACTTGGTAGCCTGGCTCTAACTCTCTCCCAATAATTACTACACTATCTCCTCTCTAGTGTAAAGAGAAAAGACTCGGCTTCCTATTAGAAGCCCTTCTTAAACAGCAGCTCAGTTTGCTAAGACAGATCATGGAAACTATACTGTATTTAATCAAAGCACTGACAATTTCCCTTGATTTCCAGTGAAATTTTATTTCTTTAGCGATAGCAGGAAGCAGGAATGGAAGAATTTAATAAAGGAAGGTATAAATAAGTTTCTTTTCCAAGTTATTTTTCTGTGTCTAACTGGTAGAAGACTTGCCTTTTAAAATGAAGGGCTAAAAAAAAAATTAAAAAAATTAAAAAATAAATAAAAAATAAATAAAATGAAGGGCTTAGGATGTTTCTGATGCTGCTATTTCACTATAGAAAACTTATTCATGTTGATATTATTCAACTAAAAATGTATGAATGGAAATATTTACAAACAACAAAAAACCCAGAATTAAAAAGTCTCTGTGACTAAGGACTGAGAACTTGGTGGCACACATTTACAGGCTCTCCAAGACTGGGTCACCCACTGAGGGAGGAAAGTGCAGGAAGACATCTTATGAGGGGTGTGCTTCCTGTGTGACCTGCTGAAGTACCTTTCAGAGAATCGCACTTCTACATCCAAAGTGACTTCAGGACCTCTCTACCCTTTAGGGGATAATCCTTGAGCTTACAGGCTTTATGTACTTCACCAAAGGCCAATGGAAATAAAAATAGAATTTGGTAGACAATGATATTTTGAAGCAAAAATAAAAATTCCAAGCCAAAACTAAGCACCTTATTCATAAGATATTATGAATAAGCTATGAATATGAATAAGACATTATGAATATCTTATTAGTACTATACAATATCTTCCTTGCATGAACCTATTTCCCAGCATCTGACAGGAATCTAGTTCGGCTGCTTTCAGTAATGACAAAGAATGGCTTTGGTTACCACTTTTTTTTTTTTATCATATTTGCAATGTAACTGGCAACTCCATCTGACAAACATTTTGTTGCCATGGAGTAAACTATCTATTGGAGTTGTGTCTTTAAAAGTCTTATCTTGGAATCCTATACTCACTAAAACCACACTGTAAGATTTAAGGGTATCCCATGGCTAAGTCAGGCTTCCCTAGTGGCCTCAGATGGTAAACTGCTCGCAACCCAGGTTCGATCCCTGGGTTGGGAAGATCCCTAAAGAAGGAAATGGCAACCCATTCCAGTATTCTTGCCTGGAAAATTCCATGGACAGAGGATCCTGGTAGGCTACAGTCCATGGGATCACAAGGAGTCGGACACAACTGAGAGACTTCACTTTCTTTCTTTCTTTTGTAGCTAAGTTGGTAAAGAATCTGCCTGCAATGCAGAAGACCCAGGTTCAATCGCTGGGTTGGGAAGATCCTCTGGAGATGGAAATAGTAACCCTATCTAGTATTCTTGCCTGGAGAATCCTATGGACAGAGGTACCCTGGCAGGGTACAGTCCATGGGGTCGCAAGAGTCGGACATGACTTAGCGACTAAATCACCACCATCACCAGATACACCAAACCAGGTAACAGTCTGTTCCTATTTCTCAGAGTTGAATTTTTTAAACGGCAAGAGCTTAATCAAAATAGGAACCCAGATAGTAAGAGTCATGTGTTGACTATATAAAAGTTCACAGTTTACTCTATGCCATTACATTGTTAAATATAATTTAAAATTGTAGGAACTGTTGTGAGCACTTGAGACATAACAAAATTCACAGCATTCAATTTCTTACTATAGCAACATTTAAAAACCACTCAAATTCAAACTCCTATATATAGAACTGGGTACCAAAATAAAGGCAAATCAAAGGAAACTGAGTGATAAGTCAATTCAATTATAAGTAAATTTTTCTACAATCTTATACTTTATATCAATGCAGACACAATGTTGTGGCTAATCTACATTACCTATTTGCCCATTAGACATCTTGAGGTCAATAATAAGTTACATTATCTGGTAGTCACTGGACAACAGAGAGTGTGATAAACAGAAGAATAAACTATCCACATGTAGAAAACAGAAACAAATACATGCACACAATCTATACACAGAGGCACATCACTGTGCATGGAATCCATTCTTTTTATTCTTGGTTTGATTTCCACAGAAGTATGTTTAAGGAACAAAGTAAGCATTTGTTACAGCAGAACATCTATAAACTTTTAATTTACTAAAAATGGAAGGATGAAAGGGAGCTTAAAAGAGGACAAAATGTGAGTCAGGTCAATACAAAATGTAATTTATAAAAGATTTCTACAATCTCAGTGCTTTAGACACACATGAGAAGGAGAACCTGGAATACACATGAAGTGATTATATCTAATGCACTGGAAATCATTAAGAAAAACAGGCCTAAGGAGTAGATCATAAAGGACATAAAAACCTCATAATTCTTAATAATTCTGTGAATGGCAGCTAAATTGGAAGACAATGATAAATTTAGAAAACTAAAAAAAAGTATAAGTAGAATATATATATATGGTGACGATGGATCTGATCTGGGATGGGAATAATCTAACAAAGTTATGTAACAGGTAATCTAACAAGATGATATACCAGATATTTAACAAGCTCATGTGACCTAGACTTTGCATATAAAGATATATATTAAAACAGAACTTAGTGGAAAGAAAAAAGAATCAGTTGCTCGGTGTGCGTGTTAGGGAGTGTGCCTTATATATTTATTTACTGTTGAGCTTTTACAGTAATGCCTTAAATGCCTGTAAAGCCTTAAATTTTTTTAAAATGATATGCCTATGTTTGAAATAAAAGAAGAGATATAATAAAATCCCACATAACTAACCTTGTCAGTCTAAATAATCTAGAAATAAATTTGAAATGATATGTTTAAAGCTTTATAAACAGTGTAGGAAATGGAAGTAAATTTAAGATCTCTAGTGAAAGGGGTCCTTCCATGACAAGGTGATCACAGTCAAGTTACCCAACGGGTCATTTTACCACAAAATTCATTACATCAAACAACACACTCTCTTTCTTCTAAAACCCAAGTGGGCAAATACATTTACAGAGCCTCTGGAGAAATTAACTACGGACCTTCCATATCCTTAGCGTGAAATTTCAATGACTCATTACAGGGTCAGTTTCTTTCTCCAAATTATTAAGAGAGCTAATATTCCTTGTTAAGGAGGCTCTGGCTACCTCCTTCGCAATTTGCAGTTTCTCACAAATGTTTGTTGGACTTATTTAAGACACTGATAAAATGAAGAGGAAATTGGTGATCGGCTCAGTTCTATAGCTTTGGCCTGTATTATAAATTTGAGGAGAGCCCAAACTGTATCTTGATGAAAAGCTATGATGTGTCTCAAACATGATTTATATACAGTACTACTCTGTTCTGAAAATCCATTTCTACATGAAAAAGTTGGTATTATTAATTTCAAACAACTGGGAATTTGTTGGTCATTTTAAATTTAGATAGGGCTTTAAGAGCTCTCTAAGAAATAGCAGGATATCCGGTGAATGGTACTGTCCAAACATGAAAGATATAAGGCTATATGAGAGTCCAAACAGAAAAGATTATATAGACTATAAATAAATACAGACTTATCAGAAAGGGATTAGGTGCCAGGCAATTTACTGCCTCAGATGACTCTTACAATTCCGTTTAAATAAGCATTACCCCCACTCCATGTACAGAAACAAAAAGCAAGGAGTCATGCTTAGTGTTAAACAGCAAGGAAGCAACAGAAATACGTTCAAATCCTGACTTTAAACTCTAGGTACGGGGATCTCAGCACTGCCCCAAGTGCGTACTTTTGTTCAGGGATATCAGTTTGGCAATAGGGTCACAGAAAAGCAGTGCCAACATCAGAGGTCTGGCGAGATTAAAGACTGATGATGCCAGGAAGGAAAGGGTATCCTTTCTTAACCTAATGGAGAAACCAAGTCAAGAGGGACAAAATCTGGATCCATTCTAAACAGGCAGTTTTGCTGCATTCTTTTCTGAGACTGTAGTTACTCTTGTTGCTATTACAATATTTTGTAGAAGACAGCCACTATTACTACATGCAGAGGTAACCCAGAAATAAATCTTCCACTTGGATGTTCTCACTGGTTCCCCAGTGGGCAGCTCTATGGGTAGGCAGTGGTATGTACATGTCTTTCTGCTAAAATATTTTACCACCCACTATGTAAAGTGACAACATAGATCTTGCAATAAAAAGCACAGTTACTAGGCTTTTGTCAAGATGTAGCATTATTTTTGCAGTTATAAAAGCAGGAGCATCTTATGTTATAGATAAATATACCAAGTATTGCTATAGCCAGTCCAGGTTTGATGCATGATACAGGATGCTTGGGACTGGTGCACTGGGATGACCCAGAGGGATGGTATGGGAAGGGAGGTGGGAAGGGGGTTCAGGATGGGGAACACGTGTACACCTGTGGCGGATTCATGTTGATGTATGGCAAAACCAATACAATATTGTAAAAGTAATTAACCTCCAATTTTATATTTTATATTTTAAATTTATATTTAAAAAAAGAAAAAAACTAAGTTCTCAATTATAAATCAGAAATACAAATAAATATTTTTGCATACATTAAATGTGTCAAAGAAAGATAAAATTATATCCTAGCATAATAAGATATATTGTAGTTATTTATACCTTACATAGGATATAAGGGGAACTAGGTTCCAATTCATGAAAGACCCAGTCAACACCTTGACTCATACTCAGTGTGGTGCAGGAGATGATGAAGACAGTTCTACTGATTCATTTTGTAAATAACTGGCTCCCTATTTATCTCTAACAATCAATGAAACTAACAGGCAAGTAAACATAAAAGCCTCCAGCAATCTTTTTTAAACAACAAAAGGTAAAAATTTATTTTGAGTTCTATCTCTGAAATGAGAAAAATCACAGAGGAAACCAGGCAGAAATTAGGTCTGTGCTAAGACATTCCTTGTAGAAATGCCAGGCCACTAATTACCTAGTGAAAGGTGGCCTCCGAAGCACAAAAAGAAGTATATTGCTCTACCAGTGAAGGGCTTCCCAGGAGGTGCAGTGGTAAAGAACCTGCCTGCCAATGCAGGAGACGCAGGATACGTGGGTTCAATCCCTGGGTTGGGAAGAACCCCTGGAAGAGGAAATGACAACCCACTTCAGTAGTCTTGCCTGGTTAAACCCCATGGACAGAGGAGCTTGGAAGGCTACAGTCCATGGGGTTGCAAAGAGTTGGGCACGACTGAGTATGCATGCACTACCAGTGAAATTTTTAAAAGGGCTCTTAAAAAAAAAAAAAAAGAAAAAAAAACAGAAAAAAAAAAGAGAGAGGGGGATAAAAAAAAAGGAGAGAGAAGAGAGGGAGGAGACAGGGAAACAGATGAAGGAGGGACAAAGGTAAGGGGAGAGAGAACCGAAGGAGATGGAGGGGGAGCAGGGAAAACTATCAGAAAAGTCAGCTGAAGATATGACAATAAAGACACTGAAAACAATTACCATGATGGGAAAGTGACTAAAAGCCAAAAGAAGGTAACACGATTTCCAAGTTCTGAAATGAAGACTACCTGAAGAAAGAGAGCCTAAGATTGTGCAGCTCTCAACAGGGGAAACAGTTTCTAAGTGAAACAGTCCTGAATCCTGGGACAAAGAAAAAGGAAAAGGATCTTGTGGCCATGGGTGGAGTGATTATCTTCAATATCCCCCCAAAATTAGATTTATTGAAAAATGAACAGAACTCTTTCAGACCCACCAAGAACAAGTAAATTTCTTTCTATCCTTTTATGACATGGAATTTTGTGTTCAAGCATGAAAATTAGTTCTAACGTAAAAACAAACACCACAGCTAGAATTCAAATATAGATGGCTCATTAAATACAAGCTCACTGACATAACTGAAGGACTGGCTGAAGATTCAGTAGAGGAGAAGTAGGTAGCTAATGTAATACTACAGAAGCGTTTCTCAATGTCTTTACTTCTTCAGGGTGCCTTGGCTTTGTAACATTACCACATTCACTGCCTTAATATAACCTTACCAAGCCAAAATAGTCTTAAATCCTACTTTTGCTCTGAGCTAATAATGAATTCAGAAAAGTATTAGAAACCAAAGTGGACAGTCATATGTTTCAGTACAACTAAGTTTGTAATTAGTCGGGGAAAAAAAAAAAAAAGTATTACACTTACTCATACCACTGTTTATTGTGTTTTCGGTAAAGCAACGTATCCAAGGCAACAGCATTGACATCCAGAGCTCCTGGGGAAGGCCACTGGTTGGTGAGGTGGGCAGTTAACTCTTGTCTCGATCTTAAATCATTATTCTTTAGCACAGTCCTGTGAATATTAAGATGGTGAGTGCTTTTGTCTTCACTGTTCTGCAATGGCAGAGGAACCTAACGGTATCAATTTAGGCCCCCAAATGCACCTTTTAAAAACGGAATGTTAACAGACTGGGGACAGAACTACAGGAAGACTGATTGGGCTAAGACTGCTCTGTCTCCTGCAGTATGTGTTTCTCATTCTTTCTCTACCTGCTGTAACAAATTGCCACCTGTGAAATTCAGGCTTCCTATCTTTTCCCCAGAGATATTATAACGGACTAAGGGACCCAAGCTGCACTTGACATCTTAACTAAAAATAGTGGTGATATCTTAAAAGTTACAGGTGATCAGATGCCAATAAAAACATAAAAGAGAGTGGAGATTCCATCTGTATGATTATCTAGCTTCAAAATTCACAATGTTGAAGTAATAGTAAACTAAAGAATTAAATAAAAATAAAATATAGAAAAATATAAAATAAAAACTATGAGGTTCCTGTAACTGTTCTTGATAGAAATGACTACCAGTAAATCTTCATGAAAATAATTTCCTCAATGACAACTGCATTGAACCATATACTCTACAGGAAATTTTCTACAGAATGAAGCCACTGTAACAACTCATGGTTTTATTTTCATCTTTTGTAAAGCTATTACTCATTAATACAACTTAGAAAAGAACTAGCTTTCTGCCAATATTTCAATTTCACAAAACTAATTCAACATTTGAACTGTTAGTTCAATTAAAAGCATAATTCTTTTTGCAAAGCTCTAATTCTACCTCTAAAATACCTTAAAATATCACCTAGGCAACCTGCATTCTCAAGCAGGAGTCCAGGACTTTAGTGTCCCAAGGTTCTGAACAATCAGCTCAGAGGCAGGAAGTAAAATGTGCTTTCCACTAACTTTCAGAGACCACAGTCCTGTTGTGGGTGGCAGACAGTCATCAGTGTACTAGCTAGCATGACAATCCTGCACTGAGAAGGCCAACCTGCACAACACCACTGGCTATTAACCATGATTCTAATGGAGTAATCCCACTTTTAAATGTCTCTACAAGCTACAAACAAATATTCTCATTTTACAGAGATCTGATTTTATCTGTGTGCATTTAAAACATTTGTTCCACTATGTCCATAAAGAAACATTATCTGATGTAAACAACAGACTTTCTCCTAAAATTGGAATGCTAGAAATGAAATAGGCAGAGTTCAGTGAGAATGTCTCCCATTAAGATACTACCTTAGGCAAGGTTCAACTATTTCATTTCACTAGGGAAGGAATGAAACATTTTAAAAAGGTACATTTTAAAAAGTACTTTAAAGGTACATTTTTAAAAGGTTCTAGGGTACTTTAACATTAGTTTTTACAAAAACAGTAAAGAGGGATTAGAAAACTTCTAAGACTGACAGAAAAATTGTGTAAAGCAGAAATGGTGGTTAATGGCCAGAGAATCTATTAAAATAAACTATCTTTATTTTGGGCTCTATTACTACATTTTTCTCTTTCACATACTCTTTAGGGTTTCCAGTGGTTTTCACTGGAGAACAGAATCTCGAAGTCATAACTGGCCCACAGGAAATATTCACAGCAGAATACAAGAAAGGCACATAGGCATCTGAGGAAAGGACACTGGCAAAACTCAGTTAATGAAAAGTAAGTGCACCACCTCCACTTCAGAATATTGAGGAAAGTGAAAACTTTTACACCACATAGAATGGAAAAAGGGACTGAATTTTCACAGAACTTTTTACACACTATTTGCCCGTGGATAATTTTTGCCCATTGATGAATTAAATATTGTCTTTTTCTGTGGGAACCTGCCTGTCCTCTGGAACAGGATATAAGAGATTTCAGTGTATTGAACAGGCCTAGTTTTTCATCCATGCCACACCTGGTTCCCACCATCTGTGAGGAATGTGGACAGAGGAAATCCTAGCGCTTGCCCTGCGGCTGTGGAAAGGAAAGCTTCCTGGAGGATCCTGGTATGGGGACCCTTGCTCTTACCACCCCCGTACACTAGGGGGCAGGCAAGTGAACTGGTTAGGTTGAGAACACCACCCCTGAATTCCAAATCTTGACCAGAGTTCTCTTCCGGTGATAAACAGACAAGCAGTTCATTTGTTCTAGCAGCGAGGTCCTGATCAAAATGTACCAGTAGAGAGACATTCCTATTTCCCAACTGTCTGAAGGAGCTCGGCCTGCTGCTAACATTTAAGGTCAATAATTCTACAGAAAGATGCACTAAGAGAAAATTGTTTAATTTACTAAGAGAGTAGAAATAATATATGTATTCCAGCTAATTTTTAACAGCTTTCCTGTAGTATTTACCTCTGAATTGGTGGATAACTAATTTCTCTTTAGATTCTCAGTAGGAATTATTTAGGAATTTGGCCACACCCACACAATTCAGTCTTATCCTCCTCAGCTTTACTGAAGTATAATTGATAATTTAAAATTGTATATTTAAAGTAAACAACTTGATGATTTGATATACAATGTGAAATAATAATCACACTCAAACTAATTAACACATCCAACACCTAACATAGTTAACTTCTTTTTTTGTGATGAGAACACTTAAGATCTACCCTGTTAGAAAATTTCAAGTATACAATAATGTTAACTACAGTCACTTTGTCATGCATTAGATCTCCAGAATTTGTTCATCTTACATAATAGAAACTCTGTACTCCTGAACTTAATCTCCCTAAATCCCTGCCTCTCCAGGCTCTGCTAACAATCATTTCATTCCATTCCACAGTCATTCTGTGAATTTGACTTCTTTGGAGTTCACATATAAGTGGGATCATACAGTTTTTGTCTTTCTGCATCTAGTTTATTTCACTTAGCATAATGTCATCCATGTTGTCATGAATGGTAGGATTTCCTTCATTTTTAAGGCTGCATTATCATCCATTGTATATGTTTGTATATAGACACAGTGTCTTTATATATCACATATTCTTTATCCATTCATCCATGGACACATGGACACTGAAATTACCTCTATCTCTTGGTTACTATTACTAACGCTGAAATTAACATGACAGTGTGCTATCGCTTCAAGAGAAAGGCTTTAATCTCCTAGGCCTTCCCTGAGTTCCAAAGAAGAGATTCAAGCAATTTTGAATTTAGGGAAATGAGGGAATGCAGACACAAAGGAAAAGCAGTCAAGAAACAACAGCTCACATAAACAGAAAATTATAGCGGACTGACAACAGAAATCAAAGATGATACAAACAATTGGGGAGATATATCATGTTCCTGGATTGGGAGAAATGGACACTGTGAAAATGACAATCCTACCAGAAGCAATCCACAGATTCAATGCAATCTCTATCAAATTACCAATGGCATTTTTCACAAAACTAAAACAAAAAAATTTCACAACTTGTATGGAAACACAAAAGACCCCAAAAAGGCAAAGCAATTTTGAAGGAAAAGAATGGAGCTGGAGGAATCAACCTCCTGACTTCAGACTATACTACAAAGCTACAATCACCAAGATAATATAGTACTGGCACAAAAGCAGAAATATAGACCAATGGAACAAGATGGAATGCCCAGAGATAAAATTACACACCGATGGTCACCTTGTCCTTGACAAAGGGGGCAAGAACATACAATGGAGAAAAGACAGTCTCTTCCATAAGTGGCACTGCGAAAACTGACAGCTACTCGTTAAAGAATGAAATTAGAACACTTCCTAATACCACACACAAATATACACTCAAAATGGATTAAAGACCAAATGCTAAGACCAGAAACTATAAAATTCTTAGAGGAAAATACAGGCAGAATGCTTTTTGACAAAAATTACACCAAGATCCTCTATGAGCCACCTTCTAGAGTAATGGAAATAAAAATAAACAAGTGGGACCTAACTAATAAAAAGTTTTTGCACAGCAAAGGAAACTATAAAAAAGGTGAAGACTACCCTCAGAATGGGAGAAAATAACATCAAATAAAACAACTGACAAAAGATTAATCTCCAAAATATACAAGTAGCTCATGCAGCTCAATATCAGAAAAACAAACAATCCAATCAAAAAATGGGCAGAAGACCTAAACAGACATTTCTCCAAAGAAGACATACAGATGGCCAACAGTCACATAGAAAAATGCTCAACATTGCTCATTATTAGAGAAATGAAAATCAAAACTACAATGAGGTATTACATCATACCAGTCAGAATGGCCATCATCAAAAAATCTACAAATAATAAATGCTGGAGAGGGTGTAGAGAAAAGGAAACCCCCTTGCACTGTTGGTGGGAATGTAAATTCATACAGCCACTATATATAACAGAATATTGTTGTTGTTGTTCAGTCACTCAGTTGTGTCCGACTCTTTGTAACCCCTCTGGACTGTAGCCTGCTGGGTTCCTCTGTCCATGGGATTCTCCAGGCAAGAATACTGGAGTGGGTTGCCATTTCCTTCTCCAGTATAACAGTATGGATATTCCTTTAAAAACTAGGAATAAAACTACCATATGACCCAACAATCCTACTATTGGGCATATACTTCGAGAAAACAGTAATTGAAAAAAACATATACCCCAGTGTTCACTGCAGCACTATTTATAATAGCTAGGACATGGAAGAAACCTAGATACCCATCAACAGATGAATAGGTAAAGAAGCTGTGGTACATATATACAACGGAATACTAAGCCATAAAAAGAAATGCATTTGAGTCAGTTCTAGTGAGGTGGATGAACCAAGAGCCTATCAAACAGATAAGTCAGAAAGAAAAAAACAAACTTCTTATATTCACATATATATAGGGAATCTAGAAAGGTGGTACTGATAAGCCTACTTTCAGGGTGCAAGTGGAGACACAGCCACAGAGAAAAGACTTATGGACACAGTGGGGGAAGGAGACGGTGGACCAATTGAGAGTAACATGGACACATGTATGTTACCATATGTAAAGTAGATAGCCAGTGGGAATATGCTGTATAACGCAGGGAGCCTAAATCTGGTGCTCCTTGACAACCTAGAGGGATGAGATGAGGTGGGAGGTGGGAGGGAGGTTCAAGAATGTTGCTGTATGGCAGAAACCAACACAATATTGTAAAGTAATTATCTTCCAATTAAAGATAAAACACTAAAAAAAAAATAGCTCAGTGATAACAGAGTCTTAATTCCTCCTCAAGGGATATACCTAACAACCTGACACATATTTTTGAGTTGTTCTGTAGGAACTAAGACCCCCACCCAGGTGGGGGATGGGGATGACATACTAGGTACAAGCACTGGACCTCAGACTGGCTGAAAGGTCGATGATTAAGATTCCTGAAATACCATCCTGTTACATTACCACTAACCAATGAGAAGAAGGTCATGGCCCCTGCAACCCTCATCCCAACTGTTGCTTTTAAGACCACTATGCCAGCCAGTAAGATGCATCTGAGACAAACCTTTGTCTTCCATCGTCTTGGTCAGCACCCTTTTGATCAGCAAACCTTTCCTTGCTCCCAAGTCTGACTGTTCAGTTTGTTAGGTCTCACTGTGCATGGGGCACAGGAACTTGGGTTTGATAACAATACTAATTTCCCTCCCTTTGGGTAAATACTCAGAAGTGGGACTGAGGGGGCATACAGTAGTTCTACTTTTAATTTTTTCCCGGGTGATTCGTGAAGTTGAACACCTTTCCACACATACCTGCTAGGTAATTCCTACGCCTTCTTTGGAGAAATGTCTATTCAAGTCCTTCACCTATTTAAAAAAAAAGTTATTTTTGCTACTGAGTTGTATAAGGTCCTTAAATATTCTGGCTATTAATTCTGTAAGGCAGCAATATCTGCCACCCTAAAAATGTGCCTCTTTGGCATGAGAATTAATTTAGGCTGATTGTTTTCAGGGAGGAAAAGACAGCTCAAAAGTCTGTCTTTTTACATTCCTATTAGCTACCTAAAGAATTTAGATTCTGTTCCAGGAATAGAGCTATTACTGAAAATACATACAAAGAATATGTAATCCAAGTCTATGTCCCAACCACCGATGCCAAAGAATCTGAAATTGACCAGTTCTATGAAGACCTACAATACCTTCTAGAACTAACACCAAAAAAAAATACATCCTTTTCATCACAGGGATTGGAATGCAAAAGTAGAAAGTCAAGAGATAGCTGGAATAACAGGTAAGCTTGCTGTCGGAGTACAAAATGAAGTAAGGCAAAGGCTAATGGAGTTTTTCCAAGAGAACACACTGGTCATAGTAAACATCCTCTTCCAACAATACAAGAGACAGCACTACACATGGACACTGCTGTTGTTCAGTCACTAATTCATGCCTGACTCTTTCTGACCCCATGGACTACAGCACTGCCAAGGCTTCCCTGTCCCTCACCATCTCCCGAAGCTCACCCGAGTTCATGTCCATTGAATCAGTGATGTTATCCAACGATCTCATCCTCTGCTGTCTCTTCTCCTTTACCTTCAATCTTTCCCAGCATCAGGGTCTTTTCCAATAAGTCGGCTCTTCCCATTACACGGCCAAAGTATTGGAGCTTCAGCATCAGTCCTTTCAATGAATATTCAGGGTTGATTTCCCTTAGGATTGACCAGTTTCATCTTCTTGCTGTGCCAAAGGGCTAAGAGTCTTCTCCAACATCACAGTTTGAAAGCATCAATTCTTCAGCACTCAGCCTTCTTTATGGTCCACTCGAACATCTGCACATGACTATTAGAAAAACCAGAACTTTGACTATACAGACCTATGTCAGCAAAGTGCTGACTTTGTTTTTTAATAAGCTGTTTAGGTTTGTCAAAGCCTTCTTTCCAAGAAGCAAGTGTCTTCTATTTCATGGTTGCAGTCACCATCCCAAGTGATTTGGGAGCCAAAGAGAAAGCTTGCCACTGCTTCCATGTTTTTGACTCCTATTTGCCATGAAGTGATGGAACCAGGTGCCATGATCTTGGCTTTTTAGTGCTGAGTTTTAAGCCAGCTTTTCCACTCTCCTTTACCTTCATCAAGAGGCTCTTTAGTTCCTCTTTGCATTTGGCCATTAGAGTGGCATCATCTGCATATCTGAAGTTGTTAATATTTCTCCCAGCAATCTTGCTTCCAGCTTATACCTCATCCAGCCCAGCATTTCACATGATGTACTCTGCATAGAAGTTAAATAAACAGAGTGACAATACACAGCCTTGCTGTATTCCTTTCCCAATTTTGAACCAGTCAGTCGTTCCATATAAGGTTCTAATGCTTACTTCTTGACCTGCATACAGGTTTCTCAGGATGCAGGTTAGGCAGTCTGGTGTTCCCGTTTCTTTAAAAATTTTCCACAGTTTGTTGCAATCCACACAGTCCGAGGCTTTTGCAGAGCCTAAGTTCCACTTAACTTCACATTCCAGGATGTGTGGTTTTAGGTGAGTCATCACACCATCATGGTTATCCGGGTCCTCAAGACCTTTTCTGTATAGTTCTTCTGTGTATTCCTGCCACTTCTTCTTAATCTCTTCTGCTTCTGGTGAGTCTTTACTGTTTTTGTCCTTTATCATGCCCATTCTTGCATGAAATGTTTCTTTGGTATCTCCAATTTTCTTGAAGAGATCTCCAGTCTTTCCCATTCTATTGTTTTCCTCTATTTCTTTGCATTATTCATTAAAGAAGTCCTTCTTATCTCTCCTTGCTATTCTCTGGAACTCTGCATTCAGTTGGGTCTATTTTTCCCTTTCTCCCTTGCTTTTCGTTTCTCTTCTTTCCTCGACTATTTGTAAACCCTCCTCAGACAACCACTTTTCCTTCTTGTATTTCTTTTTCTTTGGGATGGTTTTAGTCACTGCCTGCTGTACCATGTCATGAACCTCTGTCCATAGTTATTCAGGTACTGTCTACCAGATCTAACCTCTTGAACCTATTCATCACCTCTACTGTATAATCATAAGGCATTTGATTTAGGTTATATCTGAATGGACTAGTGGTTTTCCCGACCTTTTTTATTTTAAGCCTGAATTTTGCTATAAGGAGCTGATGATCTGAGCCACAGTCAGCTCCAGGCCTTGTTTTTGCTGACTGTATAGAGCTTCTCCATCTTCGGCTGCAAAGAATGTAATCATCACTCTGATTTCGGTATTGACCATCTGGTGATGTCAATTTGTAAAGTCATCCCTAGTGTTACTGGAAGAGGGTGTTTGCTATGACCAGTGCATTCTCTTGGCAAAACTTTGTTAGCTTTTGCCCTGCTTCATTTTGTACTCCAAAGCCAAACTTGCTTGTTACTCCATGTATCTTTTGACTTCCTACTTTTACGTTTCAATTCCTATGATGAAAAGCATATCTTTTTTTTTTTTTAGTGTTAGTTCTAGAAGGTATTGTAGGTCTTCATAAAATTGGTCAACTTCAGGTTCCTTGGCATTTGTGGTTAGGGCACAGACTTGGATTACTGTGATGTTGAATGGTTTGCCTTGGAAACCAACCAAGATCAGCCTGTCATTTTTGAGATTGCACCCAAGTACTGCATTTCAGACTCTTTTGTTGACTATGAGGGCTACTCCATTTCTTCTAAGGGACTCTTGCCCACAGTAGTAGATATAATGCATGAATGCTTAATTGCTTCGGTTGTGTCTGACTCTTTGTGACCCCATGGACTATAGCCCAACAGGTTCCTCTGTCTATGGGATTTTTCAGGCAAGAGTACTGGAGTGGGTTGCTATTTTCTTCTCCAGGGGATCTCCCTGACCCAGGGGTCAAACCTGTGTCTCCTGCACCTCGTGCATTGCAGGCAGATTCTTTACCACTGAAAGTTATAGTAGATATAATGGTCATCTGAATTAAATTTTCCCTTTCCTCTCCATTTTGGTTCACTGATTCCTAAGAAGTTGACGTTCAAGCTTGCCATCTCCTGCTTGACCACATCCAATTTACCTTGATTCATGGACCTAACATTCCAGGTTCCTATGCCATATTGTTCTTTACAGCACTGGATTTTACTCTCACCACCAGACACATCTAGAACTGGGCATTGTTTCTGCTTTGGCTCAGCCTCTTCATTCTTTTTGGAGCTATTTCTCCTTCCTTCCTCAGTAGCATACTGGACACCTTTCAACTTGAGCCAGTCTCTTCTTTCTGTGTCATATTTTTTTGCCTATTTATATAGTTCATGGGGTTCTATTGGCAAGAATACTGAAGTGGTTTGCCATTCCCTCCTCTGGTGGACCATGTTTTGTCAGAACTCTCCACTATGACCATTACCATCACATGGACATCACCAGGTGGTTAATACAGAAATCAGATTAATTATGTTCTTTGCAGCCAAAGATGGAGAAGCTCTATACAGTCAGCAAAAAAACAAGACCTGGCACTGACTGTGGCTCAGATCATCAGCTCCTTATAGCAAAATTCAGGCTTAAATTGAAGAAAGTAGGGAAAAACCACTTGGCCATTCAGGTATGACCTAAATCAAATCCTTTATGATTATACAGTAGAGGTAATTAATAGATTCAAGGGACTAGACCTGGTAGACAGAGTGCCGGACGAATTATGGACAGAGGTTAATAACACTGTACAGGAGGCAGTGCCTAAAACCATCCCAAAGAGAAAGAAATGCTAGAAGGAAAAGTGGTTCTCTGAGGAGGCTTTACAAATAGCTGAGGAAAGAAGAGAAGCAAAAGGCAAAGGAGAAAGGGAAAGATGCAGAGTTCCAGAGAATAGCAAGGAGAGATAAGAAGGGCTTCTTAAAAGAACAATGCAAAGAAATAGAGGAAAACAACAGAATGGGAAAGACTAGAAATCTCTTCAAGGAAATTAGAGATACCAAAGGAACAGTTCATGCACGGATGAGCTTGTTAAATGACAGAAATCGTAAGGACCTAATAGAAGCAGAAGAGATTAAGTGTTAAAGTGCTGCATGCAGTATGGCATCAGATTTGGAAAACTGAGTAGTCACAGGACTTGAAAATTTCATTTGTCATTTCAATCCCAAAGAAGGGCAATGCCAAAGATTGTTCAAACTACCATATAACTACACTCATTTCACGTGATATTCAGGTTATACTCAAAATCCTTCAAGCTAGGCTTTACCAGGGCATGAACCAAGAACTTCCAGATGTAAAAGCTGGGTTTAGAAAAGGTAGAGGAACCAGAGATCAAATTGCCAGCATTCACTGGATCATAGAGAAATCAAGGGAATTCCAGAAAAATATCTACTTCTGCTTCATTGACTACACAAAAGCCTTTGACTGTGTGGATCACAACAAACTGTGGAAAATTCTGAAAGAGATGGGAGTACCAGACCACCTTACCTGTCTCTCAAGAAACCTGTATGCGGGTCAAGAAGCAACAGTTAGAAACAGACATGAAACAATGGACTGGCTCAAAATTGGGAAGGCAGTAAGATAAGTCTGTATATTGTCACCCTGTTTATTTAACTTCTATGCAGAGTATATCATGCGAAATGCTGGGCTGGATGAATCACACACTGGAATCAAGATTGCTGGCAGCAGGATGGGATTGGAAGTGGGAGGGGGGTTCAAGATGGAGGGGACATATGTATACCTATGGTTGATTCATGTTGATATATGGCAGAAGCCAACTCAATATTGTAAAGCAATTATCATTCAATTATAAAGATTTTTAAATATATCTCAACATAAAAAAAAATTGCCAGAAGAAATTTTTCACAACCTCAGATATGCAGATAACACCACTCTAATGGCATGAAGAGAAGAGAAACTAAAGAGTCTCTTTATGAGGGTGAAAGCAAAGGAGGAAAAAACTGGCTTGAAACTCAACATTAAAAAAACTAAGATCATGGCATCCAGTCCCAACACTTCATGGCAAATAGGAGGGCAAAAATTGGAAACAGTGACAGGTTTCATTTTCTTGGACTTCAAAATCACTGCAGATGGTGACTGCAGCCATGAAATTAAAAGACACTTGCTCCCTGGAAGGAAAATTAGGCAAAGACACCACTTTGCTGACAAAATCTATATAGTCAAAGGTATGGTTTTTCCAGTAGTCATGTGAGATTTGGCCCATAAAGAAGACTGAGAGCCAAAGCACTGATGCCCATGAACTGTGGTGCTGGAGAAGACTCTCGAGAGTCCCTGGACAATGAGAAGACCAGTCCATCCCAAAGGAGATCGACCCTGACTATTCAATGGAAGGACTGACGCTGAAGCTGAAGCTCCAACACTTCGACCACCTGATGCAAAGAGACAACTCATTGGAAGAGGCCCTGATGCTGGGAAAGATCGAGGGCAGGAGGAGAAGGGGGCAACAGAGGATGAGATGGTTGGATGGCGTCAGTGACTCAATGGACATGAGTTTGAGCAAACTCTGGGAGATATTTGAGGACAATGGAGACTGGTGTGCTACATATACTTCAAGGGTCTGCAAAGAGTCAGACACAACTTAGCGACTGAACAACAACAACCAGGAATAGAGCTATCACTGAAGATACCTAAAAAGAACATGGGCCAGGTATGTGAGGGGGAGATCAGGGTTGACCATGTCCCACTATTTCTGCACGGTCAAGCAAATGTTTTCCTTCTTATTGGAATGTAACTTTCATCCCTCCTTTTAGCATTTCTAAACCACTGCTCCCAACAAATCACCTTCTTTTGTCTTTAGCTGCAAATGGCATTTAAAGCAAGGGTTTCAGCCAGAGTACCCTGGTGTCAAAAATGAAATCACACATTTTTTTTGGTACCCTCAATATTACACTCATTATTCTAATTTGGTACCCTCAATATTACACTCATTATTCTAAATGAAAGACA
Organism: Budorcas taxicolor; assembly: GCF_023091745.1. NCBI lineage: Eukaryota > Metazoa > Chordata > Mammalia > Artiodactyla > Bovidae > Budorcas > Budorcas taxicolor. Next base: position 34,572,905 of record NC_068913.1, on the reverse strand, counting down.
AAAAGAAAATTTCCAGTTTGGTCTCTTTCCTTCCTTTCAGAGATTAGGCTCAAGTCTACTGTTACTTACAAGCTCTTTTAAAAGATGTAGAATCCCATACTCTATATTTTGATAGCAATGCTCAGTCAATTCAAAGCTATTATTCTGTTCATTTATTTGATTCCTTGTTCTGTGTCTCCATACTTCAGGGTTATCCTTTCTCCCTCATTTTGCTCCTTTCCCCACTCACCTCAGATGCTGTGCTGATGTTCATGATGAAGTTTTGCTTTCAGCCTCTAGTTATACATAAGGCATATAACACTTGGAACCTACCATTTAATATCTGTGGCTCCAAGTATTCCTAAGTAACCCCAGAGGTCCATGATATGAGGCAATTTTTAATGTTGATAAGCTAACACATTTGAAGCCGATGTTGACAAGGCGAGTTCTGATGGCAAGTCCAGCAAATGCCCAAAACCCCTGCTGTACACCTTTGCTATCTTCTGTGTATTATTTATTTCCTGATGTACTATAATTCTCGGGATATAGTCCAGCGCTATTTGTGACAGGGCACACTGAGAAAATCTTAGGCTACAATCTTCATGAAGATAAAGGATCTAATCTAGCATGAGCAAGGGGCTTCCCTGGTGGCTCAGTGGTAAAGAACCCACCTCCAACGCAAGAGACACAGGTTCGACCCCTGGGTCAGGAAGATCCCCTGGAGGGGGACATGGCAACCCACTCCAGTATTGGACCGAATGAAGCAACTGAGCACACACACATGCGCAGCACAAGTATAATAATTCAGAACTTTACTCAAATGAGCAGAATGAAGTTCCAGACAGGGAAAGCCACAAAAAATGAGGTGTGGATACACTTCTCTTTTCCTCTCCTAGGAACACAGGATAAGAGCTACCTCCTTACAGTTGAAACAGGAAGGAAGTGGGTAGCGCATAACCTTTAAAATAATGACACAGCCTGAGGACACGACATAAACTGATCAGAACCAAACAGGTCCAAGATGGCAGATGGGTCAACTTCCACTGGACCTTAAGCCTCAATATAAGTTCATTGTAACACATCATCAAGCTAAATGATTCACCTTCAGGCACCATGACAGTTCCAAGGCCAATCATCAAAGACCAAAAAGCGAGTGGTGGCCCAGTTCCTAGAAATCTCTGCCCTTCCCCCCAATAGTTGGAATAATCCTCCCACTTAGCCTATGAAATTACCCAGCCCATAAAATCTAACCACAGCAGTATTACGAGGCTGCTCTTACCTTCTGAGATGGCCCGCACTCTGTGGAGTGTGTTTGTCTCTAAATAAATCCACTTTTTACCTATCCCTCTGTCTTTCACTGAATTCCTTCTGCAACAAAACATCAAGAACCAGAGCTTCATTAGGTCCTGAAACCAGGTGTCTGATCTCAGTTGGAAGAGTGGGTTTTGGCCAGGTTTCAGTCCTGGCCACGTGGGTTAGAGTACCAAACTGAACAGTTTCACAGCCTCTCGTAGCTACTTGGGAAGAGGAACAGGACGGTCACTCAGGCACTGTTTGTTACTGTTGGTGTCGGTGACTGCCGACTGCCTAAGGTAAACTCTATGAGGGCAGGAACCCTGTTTTATTCACTCCAGAATCACTAACTACTAGAACAGAGCCTGGATCTTCATGGCATTCTCAGCATTGGTCAAATGAATGGATATAAATGCCAGAGAAGTTACAAAAGCAATTTTGTACCAAAAGAAGTAATAAGAATTTACTCTTTATTCATTAAAGTTTACCAGAATTGGAAAATTTACATAGCATTTTGAAAATCCTAACTTCTTCATAATTTCAATATAAAATTTTCTTTATAGTCATGTGTTTTGCTTTTTGTTAAATTTAGACACAGACATGGGATAAAGATCACTCTTCAGTTATTCAAAAATTATAAATTATCTACCAATTTTTGTAAAGTTTTGTAGTGATTCTTTGCATCACTTTACAGTTATTTCCCCTCAAATAAAACACTCAAAGAAAAAGCCTAGTAAGGAGCCAAGTATTCAAAAATTATTATCTACCTATGAAGTATTCTTGCCCAAAAAGTTAATCCCAAATCTAAAAAGGTCTCTTAAATACTTTTCAATGTTTACATGTTTTAAAGAAATTGAAATACAATTGATTTCCAATACTCTATTAGTTTCAGTTATACAGCACAGTGAATAACTATTCACTATTTTTTGACTTATACTCCATCTATAATTATTTTAAAGTATTGGCTATATTCCCTGTGCTGTACATTACATCCTTGTATCTTATTTATCCTAGTTGAACTTTTGACCTTTACTTAAGAGCATCCTTTGAAAAGAAATATTAATGAGTAATTTAGAACCTCAAAAAACCCTCAAATGCCTCCTTATTTATTTTTCTGGCTGTGTTAGGTTCAAAACCAGGCCCCCTGCAGTGGAAACATGGCATCTTAACCAGTGGACCACCAGCAAAGTCCCTAACCCCTTTTTTTATAGTAATTATTTCCTTGTTGGTCTTTGCCGTCTTAACTACTGGAACCGCCAGGGAATTCCCTCAAATGCCTCCTTTTCCCTTTCATTGTAAAATATAAGATAAACTCTGGATCCTTAGAGGAATGACTGATTCCAGCACCAGAACTATCCAAGATCAGCCTGTGGTATCTTGTACCAGAAAGCAAGAAAGTTAGCAATGACAAATGTATCTTGTCAGAAGTACACAGGAATTAACATAAAGGCATTTCCATTAGTAAAGATTGGACAATCTGAGCATCAAAAAGAAAAATAAATTTAACTGATAGAAGGACATTGAATATATGCATTTCTGCTGTAATCCAGAAACAAAACAAAACAGTGTTCTTCAACCACACGACGAAAATAACTAGCCTGATGGGGAAAGGGCTTCACTGGTGGCTCAGACGGTAAAGAATCTGCATGCAATGCAGGAGACTTGTGTTCAATCCCTGGGTCAGGAAGATCCCCTGGAGAAGGGAATGGCTACCCACTCCAGTATTCTTGCCTGGAGAATCCCCATGGACAGAGTCTACAGTCTATGGGGTCACAAAGAGTCAGGTATGACTGAACACCTTTCACTCACTTATGGGGAGAACAGAGCTATGGGATGACAACTCAAAGCCTATTCAACCTGCTAACTAGACCACTAGAAAGACTGTGACAATCCTAACTAAACTTCAAACCTAGTGTAAAATATTTGTAAAATTCCTATTAATTAAAGAAATGTTACAATAACTTTACAATGACAACAGCTTTAACAACGACAAACAAGTAAGAGCTACTTGATGGAAGATGGTCAAGGCTCCCGAGGTTGAGGTTCACCATGAAGGCAAGGAAAAAACCACACAAAGCTGCCTTCAGTTCAGTTCAGTTCAGTTGCTCAGTCGTGTCCAACTCTTTGCGACCCCATGAATCGCAGCGCGCCAGGCCTCCCTGTCCATCACCAACTCCCGGAGTTCACTCAGACTCACGTCCATCAAGTCAGTGATGCCATCCAGCCATCTCATCCTCTGTCGTCCCCTTCTCCTCCTGCCCCCAATCCCTCCCAGCATCAGAGTCTTTTCCAATGAGTCAACTCTTCGCTTGAGGTGGCCAAAGTACTGGAGTTTCAGCTTTAGCATCATTCCTTCCAAAGAAATCCCAGGGCTGATCTCCTTCAGAATGGACTGAAAGCTGCCTTACTACAGGTCAATCATCTCCAAGTCCTAGCTCAACTGAGCTAGAGGAGAGCAGAGTGAGAATGTATTATGTACAGTTAGAGAGCGCCCTCTATCGGTGGCCTGAAGTATTTGCCTATATTCAGTTCAGTTCAGTTCAGTCACTCAGTCATGTCTGACTCTGGGACCCCATGGACTGCAGCACCACAGGCCTCCCTGTCCATCATCAACTCCCGGAGTTTCCTTAAACTCATGTCCATTGAGTCGGTGATGCCATCCATCCATCTCGCCCTCTGTCATCCCCTTCTCCTCCCGCCTTCAGTCTTTTCCAGCAACAGGGTCTTTTCCAATGAGTCAGTTCTTTCCATCAGGCAGCCAAAGTATTGGAATTTCAGCTTCAACATCAGTCCTTTCAATGAATATTCAGGACTGATCTTCTTTAGGATGAACTAGGTGGATCTCCTTGCAGTCCAAGGGAATCTCAAGAGTATTCTCCAACAACCACAGTTCAAAACCATCAATTCTATGACACTCATCTTTCTTTATAGCCCAACTCTCACATACATAAATGACCACTGGAAAAACCATAGCTTTGACTAGACGGACATTTGTTGGCAAAGTAATGTCTCTGCTTTTTAATATTCTGTCTAGGTTGGTCATAACTTTTCTTCCAAGGAGAAAGCATCTTTTAATTTCATGGCTGCAATCACCATCTGCAGTGATTTTGGAGCCCCCCAAAATAAAGTCTAACACTTTTTCCATTGTTTCCCCACCTATTTGTCATGAAGTGATGGGACCAGATGCCATGATCTTCGTTTTCTGAATGTTGAGCTTTAAGCCAACTTTTTCACTCTCCTCTTTCACTTTCATCAAGAGGATCTTTAGTTCTTCGCTTTCTGCCATAAAGGTGGTGACATCTGCATGTCTGAGAAATATTGATATTTCTCCCAGCAATCTTGATTCCACCTTGTGCTTTCTCCAGCCTAGCATTTCTCATGATGTACTCTGCATATACGTTAAATAAGCATGGTAACAATACTCAGCTTTTATGTACTCCTTTCCTGACTTGGAACCAGTCTGTTGTGCCATGTCCAGTTCTAACTGTTGCTTCCTGACCTGCATACAGATTTGTCAAGAGGCAGGTCAGCTGGTCTGGTATTCCCATCTCTTTCAGAATTTTCCACAGTTTGTGGTGATCCACACAGTCAAAGGCTTTGGCATAGTCAATAAAGCAGAAATAAATGTTTTTTCTGGAACTCTTCTGCTTTTTTGATGATCCAGCAGATGTTGGCAATTTGATCTCTGGTTCCTCTGCCTTTTCTAAAACCAGCTTGAACATCTGGAAGTTCACAGTTCATGTACTGCGGAAGCCTAGCTTGAAGAATTTTGAGCATTAATTTACTAGCGTGTGAGGTGAGTGCAACTGTGCAGTAGTTTGAGCATTCTTTGGCATTGCCTTGCTTTGGGATTGGAATGAAAACTGACCTTTTCCAGTCCTGTGGCCACTGCTGAGTTTTCCACATTTGCTGGCATATTGAGTGCAGCACTTTCACAGCATCATCTTTCAGGGTTTGAAATTGCTCAACTGGAATTCCATCACCTCCACTAGCTTTGTTCATAGTGATGGTTTCTAAGGCCCACTTGACTTCACATTCCAGGATGTCTGGCTCTAGGTGAGTGATCACACCATCGTGATTATCTTGGTCATGAAGATATTTTTTGTACAGTTCTCCTATGTATTCTTGCCACCTCTTCTGAATATCTTCTGCTTCTGTTAGGTCGCTACCATTTCTGTCCTCTATCGAGCCCATCTTTGCATGAAATGTTCCCTTGGTATCTCTAATTTTCTTGAAGAGATCTCTAGTCTTTCCCATTCTGTTGTTTTCCTCTATTTCTTTGCACTGATCGCTGAGGAAGGCTTTCTTATCTCTCCTTGCTATTCTTTGGAACTCTGCATTCAGATAGATTTATTTTTCCTTTTCTCCTATCCTTTTCACTTCTCTTCTATTCACAGCTATTTGTAAGGCCTCCTCAGACAGCCATTTCGCTTTTTTTGTGTTTCTTTTTCTTGGGGATGGTCTTGGTCCCTGTCTCCTGTACAATGTAACAAACCTCCGTCCATAGTTCATCAGGCACTCTGTCTATCAGATCTAATCCCTTGAATCTATTTCTCACTTTCACTGAGCAATCTTAAGGGATTTGATTTAGGTTGTACCTGAATGGTCTAGTGGTTTTCCCTACTTTCTTCCATTTAAGTCTGAATTTGGCAATAAGGAGTTCATGATCTGAGCCACAGTCAGCTCCCAGTCTTCTTTTTCTTGACTGTATAGAGCTTCTCCATCTTTGGCTGCAAAGAATATAATCACTCTGATTTCGGTGTTGACCATCTGGTGATGTCCATGTGTAGAGTCTTCTCTTCTGTTGTTGGAAGAGGGTATTTGCTATGACCAGTGCATTCTCTTGGCAAAACTCTTTGCCCTGCTTCATTCTGTTCTCCAAGGCCAAATTTGCCTGTTACTCCAGGTGTTTCCTGACTTCCTACTTTTGCATTCCAGTCCCCTATAATGAAAAGGACATCTTTTTTGGGTGTTAGGTCAGGAGCAGTGGCTGTACTTTGCTGGAGCATCCAGGAGTAGATACCCCATGTCCAAGGTCAGAGAAACCCCAGCAAGATGGTAGGCGCTGGAGCTGCTGTGAGGAGAGACTCCATGTCCAAGGGCAAAGGAGAAGCCCCAGCAAGATGGTAGGAGGAGCAAATTTGCATTTAGAATCAAACCCCATTTCCACCAGAGACACTCAGAGGGCTCAAACAAACCTTGTGCACACCAGGACCCATGGACCCCACAGAGACTGAGACAGAACTGTGTCTGAGCGTCTCCTGTAGAGGTACGGGTCAGCAGTGGACTGCCGCAGGGACAGGGGCTCTGGGTGCAGCAGACTTGGGTATGGCATAAACCCTCTTGGAGGAGGTTGACATTCACCCCACCATAGAGCTGCCAGAACTTACACAGGACTGGGAAATAGAATCTTGGAGGGCACAACAGAACCCTGTGTGCACCAGGACCCAGGAGAAAGGAGCAGTGACCCCACAAGAGACCGACCCAGACTGGCTGGGAGTGTCCAGGGGTCTCCAGCAGAGGCGTGGGTTGGTGGTGGCCTGCTGCAGGGTTGGAGGCAGTGAGTGTAGCAGTACATGCATGGGATGTCTTGAAGTAGGTCGCCATTATTTTCATTACCTCCACCATAGTTTGAAAGTGAAAGTGAAGTTGCTCAGTCGTGTCCAACTCTTGTAGCCTACCAGGCTTCTCTGTCCATGGGGATTTTCCAGGCAAGAGTACTGAAGTGGGTTGCCTTTTCCTTCTCCAGGTTCCCAACCCAGGGATCGAACCCAGGTCTCCCGCATTGCAGGCAGACGCTTTACCCTCTGAGCCACCAGGGAAGCCCAAAGGTAAATAGCAGGGAGGGAACACAGCTCCAATCCATCAACAGAAAATTGGATTAAAGATTTACTGAGCATGGCCAGTAAATCAGAACAAGACCCAGTTTCCCCCTCAGTAAGTCTATCCCATCAGGAAGCTTCCATAAGCCTCTTACCCATCTCCATCAGAGGACAGACAGACTGAAAACCACAATCACAGAAAACTAACCAATTAGATCACATGGACCAGAGCCTTGTGTAAGTCAATGAAACTATGAGCCATGCCATGTGGGGCCACCCAAGATGGATGGGACACGTTGCAGAGTTCTGACAAAACATGGTCCACTGGAGAAGGGAATGGCAAATCACTTCAGTATTCTTGCCTTGAGAACTCCATGAACAGTATGAAAAGGCAAAAAGATACGACACTGAAAGATGAACTCCCCAGGTTGGTAAGGTGCCCAATATGCTACTGGAAGATCAGTGGAGAAATAATTCCAGGAAAAAACGAAGAGACAGAGCCAAAGCAAAAACAACACCCAGTTGTGGATGTGACTGGTGATGGAAGCAAAGTCCAGTGCTGTAAAGAGCAATACTGCATAGGAACCTGGAATGTTAGGTCCATGAATCAAGGCAAATTGGAAGTGGTCAAACAGGAGATGGCAAGAGTGAACATAGACATGTTAGGAATCAGTGAACTAAAATGGACTGGGATGGGTGAATTTAGTTCAGATGACCATTATATCTACTACCATGGGCAAGAATCCCTTAGAAGAAATAGAGTAGCCATCACAGTCAACAAGAGAGTCCTAAATGCCCCAACCAGTAACGCTGAAGAAGCTGAATTTGAATGGTTCGATGAAGAAATTCCTGTAGAAATGGTTTTATCTAACAATCTGGTACCTGGCCTTTTTCTCTTCTGTATGCATTTTCCTGACTTTCCTATTCTTATATGGAGTATGTAATATCAGTTCAGTTCAGTTGCTCAGTCATGTCTGACTCTTTGTGACCTCAAGAACCACAGCACGCCAGGCCTTCCTGTCCATCACCAACTCCTGGAGTCCACCCAAACCTATGTCCATTGAGCCAGTGATGCCATCCAACCATCTCATCCTCTGTTGTCCCCTTTTCCTTCTGCCCTCAGTCTTTCCCAGCATCAGGGTCTTTTCCAATGAGTTAGTTCTTTATATCAGGTGGCCAAAGTATTGGCATTTCAGGTTCAGCATCAGTCCTTCCAATGAATACCCAGGACTGATTTCCTTTAGGATAGACTGGATGGATCTCCTTGCAGTCCAAGGGACTCTCAAGAGTCTTCTCCAACACCACAGTTCAAAAGCATCAATTCTTTGGTGTTCAGCTTTCTTTATAGTCCCACTCTCACATCCACACATGACTACTGGAAAAACCATAGCCTTGACTAGATGGACCTTTGTTGACAAAGTAATGTCTCTGCTTTTCAATATGCTCTCTAGGTTGGTCATAATGTTCCTTCCAAGGAGTAAGTGTCTTTTAATTTCATGGCTGCAATCACCATCTACAGTGATCTTGGAGCCCAAAAAATAAAGTCAGCCACTGTTTCCCCATCTATTTGCCATGAAATGATGGGACCGGATGCCATGATCTTAGTTTTCTGAATGTTGACCTTTAAGCCAACTTTTTCACTCTTCTCTTTCACTTTCATCAAGACTTTATTTAGTTCTTCTTCACTTTCTGCCATAAGGTTGGTGTCATCTGCATATCTGAGGTTATTGATATTTCTCCCAGCAATCTTGATTCCAGCTTGTGCTTCCTCCAGCCCAGCGTCTCTCATGATGTACTCTTCATGTAAGTTAAATAAGCAGGGGGACAATATACAGTCTTGACGTACTCCTTTTCCTAGTTGGAACCAGTCTGTTGCTTCCTGACCTGCATACAGGTTTCTCAAGAGGTGGGTCAGGTGGTCTGGTATTCCCATCTCTTTCAGAATTTTTCACAGTTCATTGTGATCCACACAGTCAAAGGTTTTGGCATAGTCAATAAAGCAGAAATAGATGTTTTTCTGGAACTCTTTTGCTTTTTCGATGATCCATCGGATGTTGGCAATTTGATCTCTGGTTCCTCTGCCTTTTCTAAAACCAGCTTGAACATCTGGAATTTCAAGGTTCATGTATTGCTGAAGCCTGGCTTGGAGAATTTTGAGCGTTACCTTACTAGTGTGTGAGATGAGTGTAACCGTGCGGTAGTTGGAGCATTCTTTGTCATTGCCTTGCTTTGGGACTGGAATGAAAACTGACCTTTTCCAGTCCTGTGGCCACTGCTGAGTTTTCCACATTTGCTGGCATATTGAGTGTGGCACTTTCACAGCATCATCTTTCAGGGTTTGAAATAGCTCAACTGGAATTCCATCACCCCCACTAGTTTCGTTTGTAGTGATGTTTCCTAAGGCCCATTTGACTTCACATTCCAGGATGTCTGGCTCTAGGTGAGTGATCACACCATCATATTATCTGGGTCGTGAAGATCTTTTTTGTACAGTTCTTCTGTGTGTAATATATGTCAGCCTAATTGTAATTTGATATTTTAATAGCTGTTACCTGCCAAAAATATATATGACCAGGAACTGCCATGTTTTCCCATTTTTAGCTGGGCTATGATGACATCATTGCACTCTGTTAGAATCCACACCAGTCATCCTAAAAGCTGTGAGCCAGGGTGCCACAGCATCAGTGACTTCTGGTTTTCAGGCCAACAGATCACACGATTACTACTCACCATGAACTACACCAAACTGGCTGTTGAACCGGAACAGTGGCCTAGTTTTAGCAATGCATGATTCTTCACTCTGCTAGTCTAGGCTCTTCACTCCCTTCTCTAGGGAGTCCTCTAAAACATTTTACTATTCCTATTTTTCAAATCACGAATAGAAAAATTTCATCAACTAGAAAAAAATCATTATACATTTTATCGATAATAATCATGACAAGGTGCTTAGCTCTTGTATCCTGTTCTGAGACTGTTCTCAAGGGCTGCAATGAGTGTTTCACAAAGAATCACTTGTACAGCAGACAGAACATCTCTGAATGCCTACCACAGATCTATAATATTATCATAAATATTCATCCAACTACCATTGAGCCTGCCTGCCAATGCAGGAGACTTTAGAGACACAGGTTCAATCCCTGGGTAGAGAAGATCCCCTGGAGAAGGGCACGGCAACCCACTCCAGTATTTCTGCCTACAGAATCCCCTTGAACAGAGGAGTTGAATAGGCTCCAGCCCACATGGTCGCCAAGAGTCGGACAAGACTGAAGTGACTTAGTACAGCATAGCACACCATTTAGAAACTCGATCTCAAAAGTGAATTCCTTGATACTCAGGGATAATACAGTCAAGTCCAGACTCACTGTCTGAGCTGTACCATTTAGGCATGTTAAGGTAAAACATTTTAAACTCAATATTCATCTGAGTGAATATATGAAGGAAATCTTAAGGTTTCTACAAGCCAAAACAGACTAATAATCTTGATTACCTTCTTTGTCCTAACAGTATTAAACATGATATGACTTAATATTTATAATAACCCAGAACACAAATATTATCTCCATGTTACAAATAAGGCAACGGAGGCTCCAAGAAAATAATTCAACGGAGATTGAGCTCATAATAGGCAAGGACAGAGCCAGTATCTGAGCACAGTCCTGATCTGCGATGAAGCTGTGGAACGCTCCTCTATGAGATCATCTACTGCCCAAACTACACAATGTTCAGATTTCACAAGTGTTTAAAGACATTATTAAAGCATATTTTAACAGTAATGAAAAAACACATCTAACCTTTGAGAAATATATAAAAAGTTAAGTGGCAAATTATCTTAATCACCCAGGAAAAGATAATCAACATAATGTAGAAGCAAATGTGGCATACTTCACATTCCATTTAATGCTCCTCTTCTAACCTTTGTCTTTATATGTTATATCTTTGACTGCGAACCTTCCTGTTGGAAAAAAATCTCAGTGACATAGGGAGGAAAAAATGTACACTCTCTCCCTACAGTTTCAAAAATGCCAGAGATTATCTGTACCTTAAATGTGACTCTGATAACATAGCAAATCGTAAACATTCTAGAAGACACCTTACTCTTCTACTAAGTGTTCTGTAATGCTTTCTGTATAAAAGGATCTTGTAAGGCACCAATTTACAACAAATCCAGAGACTGCAACCATGTTATGTGAAAATAAATCTCCAATCTCTAAATTCAATAACCTAATTCTCATCAGTGACTTTAACTTTTTATTTTTTGCTCTAGTAACTTAAAGAGATAAAACTTTAATTTATTAGTAACTAATCAATTAGTAATTTATTAGTATTGAGATTAGTAACTTAAAGAGATTAAAGACAATTGTAAGGTTTCTTTGCAAAACCAGAAAGATCAAGGACACTTCTATCATAGCAATAAGATAAAACCGAACTCACAAATTCTTTTTTAAACTATAAAGTTTGAGACTTTCCTTTAAATTATCAGAAGTAAAATAAATGTGATGCATTCAAATTTAATTCTTCAAATGGAAATATAAATAAAAACCGACTACATAATTATTTTTAGGTTAAAAGCATTTAGACAAACTACTAGTATTATTTGCAAAAGAAAAATTACTTTCTTAATCTTTTAATTGTAAAGAAATAACCAGAAATCTCTATTGTTTGCTTCATAATATTTTTCTCTCTGCTTATAGTAGTGAGGGACACTACAGGATTAGTAGTATTAATGTGCTCCTCAGTGAGAGAGACACCATAGGACACATTCTCTTTAAAATATTTTTTAAAAATCTTAAGAAACAATAAGTGAATGTAATTCTTATGAAGACACAAATTCCTAGAAACACTAAATTTTTATGTTTCTTCATAAAACTTTTTTACTTAAAAAAATCATTTAATTTTCTTAGTCGCAAAGTATCTCCATGCAAATTATGTGTTAGTTACAGAAGGAACAGCAGTAACTATACAGAAGAGAAAAATATCTTAACCAAATGATTAAAAGTAACATCACTAATAAAAGGCCAACAGACTTCATGGACCTCTGGATGTGACAGCCCAAGAACATACTGCTTGCTTACTATTCCAGCCCCAAATGGATAAGCTCATTCTAATTACAAGAAAAAGTAAACAAACTCAAACTGAGGGACAGTCTATAAAATTTCTAGCTTGTGTTTTCAGAAATACCAATCTCAATTGAGATAACCACTGAAACGCTAACATCAAAAGTAACTGAAGATACTGAGAGTCAGTGCAGAATGTGATCCTGGATTAGATTCTGTACCAAAAAAATGAAAGCAATATGAAACATTACTTGGACAACTGATGAAAGTGAAATATGAGATATAGGTACAATGGAAGTATTCTATTAATTTAAATTTCTTAAAATGAGAGCTGAACTGTGAGTGTTTAGGATAATGCTATTGTTCTTAGGAAAAACACACTGAAGTACTATGTGGTATGCAACCTTTCAGGTAGTTCAAAAAATAACATATCCATATATATAAGGAGGAAAGAATTATGACGTGGAAAATGCTGAAAATTGATGAATCTAGGAAAGAGCATATAGAAATTATTTTTTACTATCTCTGCAACCTTTCTGAAAGTTTGAAATTATTTCCACTGCTATGCATACACACTGAGGAAACCAGAACTGAAAGAAACACGTGTACCCCAATGTTCATCACAGCACTGTTTACAATAGCCAGGACATGGAAACAACCTAGATGTCCATCAGCAGATGAATGGATAAGATGAATGGTACATATACACAACGGAGTATTACTCAGCCATTAAAAAGAATACATTTGAATCAGTTCTAATGAGATGGATGAAACTGGAGCCGATTATACAGAGTGAAGTAAGTCAGAAAGAAAACACCAATACAGTATACTAACACATATATATGGAATTTAGAAAGATGGTAACAACGACCCTATATATGAGACAGCAAAAGAGACACGGATATAAAGAATAGACTTTTGGACTCTGTGGGAGAGGGCGAGGGTGGGGTGATTTAAGAGAACAGAATTGAAGCAAGTATATTACCATGTGAACTAGATAACCAGTCCAAGTTCGATGCATGAAACAGGGCCCTCAAAGCTGGTGCACTGGGACCACCCAGAGGATGGGATAGGGAGGGAGGTGGGAGGGGGGTTTGGGACGGGGGGACACAGGTACACCCATGGCTGATTCATGTCAACGTATGGCAAAAACCACCACAGTATTGTAATTAGCCTCCAATCAAAAGTAATTAATTAATTTTAAAAAAGAAAAAAAATTAAAACCATCCTTAACATTAAGTAAATATTAACATGAGGAGGTTTTCACTATAAACAACTAATTGATAAAATTGTTTGACAAAATGGTATGGCTGGTGAAAGTGCTTTAAACTAGTCCTTTAAACACTACTATAAGGAGCTGTGCCAGACTGTAGATCAATACACAGTGTTCAACAACAAAAAACTCTTGCCATGAAAAAAATGTCAGCTCTACTAAACTGTACTCAGTGACATTCTGGCACAACCTGGTAACAAAAAGTTCATCTAGTGGCACTGTACGTTCAATAGCACAGTGTACTTTGAATGGATGATCTTATATGCCATCTTTATGCAATCACTAAAACCTCAAAATTATGCATATGCATTTGGAATAACACACACCACATTATCACAGTTAACTCTGGGTAACACAACCGAAGGTGCTTTTATCTTCTTCCCATATTTTGGAATGTTTCTACAGTGAACATGGATTAGTTTTACAAGAAAAAAGGAAACTTTTTAAAAAGACTAAGTGAAAAAGAACTAAATAGCAGGCAATCAGATTTCTTGGAACTTGAATCCTTCACCAAACATGACATATTTCTTAACTTTACATACTGCCAAAATTTTTCCAAAAGGACTCACTTACAGCTGATCTTGAAGCTCCACAATTATATATTCTAATTGTTCCTTCTCCAGTTTATGAGCCAGGTCAGAATCTTCAATCCTCTGTAGTAGTATTTTATTCTGAGCAACAGATTCAGACAGCTGGTTCTCTCGAAGTTGTAAGAGTTCTTCAAGATAACCCTGGAAATAACAAGTGCAAAATTCTAATATGTATCTTGAAGATAAATGCTGAGTAGATTAAATGTTATTCTTAGCTATGTTGTAATGAAATTATTTCAAAGTATCACTGAAGAAATGGTAAGTAAAACCATTTTAACTGAATTAAAAATTTAACATATGTTCTCCATTATTTAAAGTTCTCTAAAGTTCAGTGAGACGGCTGGATGAGATGAGATGGCTGGATGGCATCACTGACTCGATGGACATGAGTTTGGGTGAACTCTGGGAGTTGGTGATGGACAGGGAGGCCTGGCGTGCTGCAATTCACTGGGTCGCAAAGAGTCGGACATGACTAAGCAACTGAATTGACCTGAAAGTTCAATCACGTATGTTTATAATTTAACATATACCTGAGTTAAAATATTATAATTTCTAAGCTCTACAACAGTGATAAACACTCTAAATGCCTTCAGGCTTCAAAACAGACTTAATTATAGAATGATTAATTAAAAATCTGCATCTCAGTGATTATTTTTCAAAAACAGTTATTAACATTTTAGCATTAGCATATTACAGGAAAGCAGTATAATGTCTAGGTTAGGCCTACAGTCTAAGGGACTGTCTCATGTCATACTCCAGTTCTACTACTTATAAACTAAGTGTCCTTGGGTAAATCATTTAATCTCTCTGGGTCTTTGTTTCATCATCTAAAAATGTGGGAACAAAAAGGGTATCTAGCTGGGAAGATTAAATGAAAGGTAAAGTGTTTAGAATACTATTAATACCTGGTACCCTGTATGTAATGTATAATTATTAGCAGACACCTAAAGACAGATTCTCTCTTATCTTTTAACTCATTTATTGGTTCTTTGTCCTTTTGCCCTACTTTCTAGGAGTGTTCATTTAATTTATTCTCCAAATCCTTATACTAAATTCCTGAACTTAGGAAATCTTATTTTTAATTTCCAAAAATTTTTTTCATGTTTTCTGCTGTTCCCTTCTCATGGCATTCTATAATTTTTAGATACAATGTGCTTTCTTCTTAGGATATTCATTAGACTCTCTTTTTTTTTCTTAAAGTATTCTTCTATTCCACTTCTTATCCTTTTCATGTGCTTAACATTAGAAAACTACTTTAGCTATTCTGGCTTCATAATACATATTAATAGCAACTAGTACTGTTCCTGTCACTTTCTTTTTCAGATTTTTTTCCTGTCAATTCTCAAATATTGGTTTTCTCCATAATAAAATCTCAAAAATTAAAAATAAATTTAATTTTTACAGATAAAACTGTTATATGTGTACACAGCTTAGTTTAAGCTATGCATGATTATTTGTAAACATCAGTAATTAAACAACACAAATTCCCAGCACCTGGATTCACTGCCAGTACTTTCAGAGTCACATGATGTCTTTCTGATCCCATCCCCTGTTCTCTGCAGAGACGACAACATCTTGAGATTTGTGTTTATCACCCCCTTGCTTTTCCTCCAGTATCACCACAAATGTGTGTCTTCTTAAACAATATACTGTTTAGTTTGGCTGAGTTTTATTCATATTCTTTTGCAACCTGCTTTTTCATCTAGTGATGAGTCTCACTACAGTTGCTGCCTTTACTCTCAACAGTGCATAGTATTCTGTTGTATGAATACTGCAGCTTGTTTACTCACTCTCCTATCAATGGCCATTTAGATTATTTTCCATATCTCTTAATATAAACATTACTGTGAACAGTCAGTTACATGATACCTGGTACAGACATCTGAGAGTTTCTCGGAGACATGACTAGGAGTAGAGTTGCTGGGTCATAGGCCTTAGATATCTGCGCACTTACCAGATAATGCTGAACTGTTCATACCACAGGTTTTAACACTAATCATATCCCATTTGACTTCATGTGACTTTATATTAGTACCAAAGTTATACTGAATTCATAAAATCAGCTGGAAACTATTCCTTCTTTTCCTCTTCTCAAGAGCAGCCAGTAGAAAACGGGAATTACTGCCTCCTGAATGTTTGGTAGCATCTACCTCAGAAACCAAACAGGTCTGGTGATTTGAGGGGAAGGTGGGAACAGATTTTAAACTACTTGTTTAATTTCTTCAATGATTATAGGTCTGCAAGTTTTGAGAAGTATTGATAAAATTATTAATAATTATGGGAGGGGTCTCCCTGGCATTTATAGTTTTACTATCTATTCTCTTTTAATTCTTAAAATCGTCTATCTGTGCCACAACTCTTAAATTTAATTATGGTTGATTCTATTTAATTAGTTTGTACAGATACTCAGCTTTTGGTTTAACTGATTATGTACCTCTGTTTATTTCATTAATACCTGCTCTTATTTTTATTATTTTGAACTGGTTTGTTGTTTTTGTTTACTTCTTGGATGCTTAGCTCTTTAATTTTCATTCTTTTCTAGGATAAGTAATTCTCCAAGTACTGTGCAAGTTGCAACTTAGGACTATCAGTGTCCATTATTTTCATTCCTATTCATTTCTAAGTATTTTCTCATTTCTTTTTGATCCATAATTTAGAAGACTTTATATTTTTTAAATCTCCATTGGTGTACCTTAGGTGGTGGTAACCTTTTTCTATTGAATCTAATTTTATTGTATTGTGGTCACTATTGTATCATTTTTTTGTATTTGCTTTGTGACCTAGTGTAGCCCATAAAAAATGGAATAGTTGTCCCATGTATGCTTTAAAAGAATGTGCATTCTAATTGTTAGCATTTACCGTATTTTTAAAAAATGATTTTATTTATTTTGGGCTGGGCTGAGTCTTCACTGCTGCATGGGCTCTCCTCTAGGTGCAGAATGTGGGGGGTACTCTCCAGCTGTGGTGCACGGCTTCTCACCAGAAGGAGTAATGGCTTCTCTTGTGGTGGAGCATGGGCTTTAGGGTGCACGGGGTTCAGCAGTTACCCCCCAGGCTTCAGAGCACAGACTTAATAGCTGAGGTACATGGACTCAGTTGCTCTGAGGCATGCGCGATATTCCTGGATCAGGGATCGAATCCAGATCTTCTGCACTGGCAGTCCACTAGTAAAAACGGTAAGCAATGCATCATTGACCTGCAGTGGATTCTCTACCACTGAGCCAGCAGAGAAGTCCCTACTATAATTCGCTGCAAGTTTACTAGTTGCATTGCTCAAGTTCATTACATCCTTACCAATTTTTTGTCTGTTTTATCTGTAATTATTGGGATGTTAAAATTTTCTACTATTATTATTGGTTTATTCATTTCTCCTAGATATTCTATTAATTTCTATTTCATATTTTTCATGGTTGAATTTTTAAATGCATGTAAGTTTAGTACTGTTATAGATTGCTGGTAAATTCTTCTCTTTTAAAAAGGCAATATCTTTCTTTAGTCTTAATAATACTTTTTGCCTTAATGTCTAGTGTGAATTATACCGATATAGAATTATTTTGGTTAATATTTGCCTACTCTATTTTATCCTCCTAGTTTCAATGTTTTTTTGAGTCACTATTATGCATGCCTATTACAGACAGACAGCATGTCACTAAAACTTATGACTTAAAAAATAAATTTAAGGCAAAAACCACTACAATATTGTAAAGTAATTAGCCTCCAATTAAAATAAATAAATTCAATTAAAAAAATAAACACAAAAAATAAATATAAGAGTTTGTCCTTTTTTAATTATTTTTTTAAACTATTAATTTTTTTGGCTTCTCCATTTTAGCTTGTGGGATCTTAGTTGCCTGACCAGTGGTTGAACCAGGGCCTTGGGCAGGGAGAGCACAGAGGCTTAACCACTGGACCACCAGGCATTCTCAAGAGTTTGTCTTAATTGTCAAGCTTATACCTTTCCCTTTTATGGCAATGCTGACTCTTGGTTGTATTGAGATTTCCGTTATTTTGTGTGGTTTTTTTAAATACTATCTTCATTTTTTTTCATTTGCTCTTTTCTATTGTAATAATCACATTTTCTTTATTTCTTCTCTTTCTTATTATCAGTTTAAAAGCTAAATATTCTATTCCTATAACTGCAATATTGGAAACAGGCATATACCTTAAAAAGGGTGTGTACACTCTTTTTACACTACACTACTTATAATACATAGATCCTAAGAGGCTTTAACTTCAATCACTTTTTCTCACCCTTTCTGATACTACTAAATAGGGTTTAGTTCCATTTTACTTTCCAGGGAAGACTGAAGCCAGACCTAAATGTTAAGCTGCCAATATTGTGTAATTCAGTCGTTAAAACACTGCTATTATTAACAATTAAATTATATAAACTTAGTTAAGTAAATTGTATTGAAAAACAAGGATCAAGTAAACCGTATTAAAAAACAACTACTCAAAATAACTACTACTTAAAATAACTTACTACTCAAATAGTAGTAGTTGAGTAGAAATTAACTACTCCAAATCCATCACTTCCCAAGTATTTTACAATAGTATACTATCGCTATTTGTGCTCTTCAAGTCACAGTCACTGTATTTCTCTGGGAGAAAAACTATATAATTGTGTGCTACTGTGCATCTTTCCCTTATCTTGCATTCAGTAACATCAAACAGGTAGTTTTAAGTTGGCCATGATGGGAGTATTTATCCCAGAGAAATCAGCAAATGAAAGCAAATCAGAGCTCATCAACTTTTCCCTGCAAAACCAGTTCTTAAGCATATTCCAGAACACCACTGCCACCCCATACTGGCATTAATACTGCTGCTGCTATCTCATGTAGTCAAGGTTTACGAATTTCTGTGCTTACTCTGCCACTGTGCATCTCATTCCTGTCTTCAAGGTTCAGTTTCCACCTTGAATGAGAGTGGGCCTAGATTTGCTGTGCCCTGTTGGTATTAAAACACAGGTACCTAGGTTAAGGGAATGGCCCCTCACCACCACCACAAGAGTTTGCAATGGCTTTAACTCAATTCACCCCCACTTGTTTTTAGGCCCTTCCTTCTTTATACAGTCCTTCAGTTCAATTCAGTCGCTCAGTTGTGTCTGAGTCTTTGTGACCCCATGGACTGCAGCACACCAGGCTTCCCTGTCCAGAACCAACTCCTGGAGCTTATTCAAACTCATGTACATTGAGCCTGTGATGCCATGCAACCATCCTGTCCTCTGACATCCCCTTCTCCTCCTGCCTTCTATCTTTCCCAGTATCAGGGTCTTTTCAAATAAGTAAATTCTTTCCATCAGGTGCCAAAAGTATTGGAGCTTCACCTTCAGCATCAGTCCTTCCAGTGAATATTCAGGACTGATTTCCTTTAGGAGGGACTGGTTGGATCTCCTTGCAGTCCAAGGGACACTCTCAAGAGTCTTCTCCAATGCCACAGTTCAAAAGCATCGATTCTTTGGCATAAAGCTTTCTTTATAGTCCAACTCTCGCATCCATACGTGACTACTGGAAAAATCATAGCTTTCACTAGACAGATCTTTGTTGGCAAAGTAATGTCACTGCTTTTTAATATGCTATCTAGGTTGGTCATAACTTTCCTTCCAAGGAGTAAGCGCCTTTTAACTTCATGGCTGCAGTCACCATCTGCAGTGATTCTGGAGCCCCCCAAAAATAATGCCCCACTGTCTGCATTGTTTCCCCATCTATTTCCCATGAAGTCATGGAACCGGATGCCATGATCTTAGTTTCCCGAATGTTGAGCTTTAAGTCAACTTTTTCACTCCCCTCTTTCACTTTCATTAAGAGGCTCTTTAGTTCTTCTTCACTTTCTGCCATAAGGCTGGTGTCATATGCATATCTGAAGTTACTGATATTTCTCCTGGCAATCTTGATTCCAGCTTGTGCTTCTTCCAGCCCAGTGTTTCTCATGATGTACTGTGCATATAAGTTAAATAAGCAGGGTGACAATATACAGCCTTGATGTACTCCTTTCTCAGTGTGGAACCATTCTGTTGTTCCATGTCTAGTTCTAACTGTTGCTTCTTGACCTGCATAAAGATTTCTCAAGAAGCAGGTCAGCTGGTCTGGTATTCCCATCCTTTTCAGAATTTTCCAAAGTTGGTTGTGATCCACACAGTCAAAGGCTTTGGCATAGTCAATAACGCAGAAGTAGATGCTTTTCTGGAACTCTCTTGCTTTTTTGATGGTCTAACCGATGTTGGCAATTTGATCTCCAGTTCCTCTGCCTTTTCTAAATCCAGCTTGAACATCTGCAAGTTCAAAGTTCACATACTGTTGAAGCCTGGCTTGGAGAATTTTGAGCATTACTTTGCTAGTGTATGAAATGAGTACAATTGTGCTGTAGTTTGAGCATTCTTTGGCATTGCCTTTCTTCAGGACTGGAATGAAAACTGACCTTTTCCAGTCCTGTGGCCACTGCTGAGTTTTCCACATTTGCTGGCATATTGAGTGCAGCACTTCCACAGCATCATCTTTTAGGATTTGAAACAGCTCAACTGGAATTCCATCACCTCCATGAGTTTTGTTGCAGTGATGCTTCCTAAGACCCACTTGACTTCACATTCCAGGATGTTTGGCTCTAGGTGAATGATCACACCATTGCGGTTATCTGGGTCATGAAGACCTTTTTTGTATAGTTCTTCTGCGTATTCTTGCCACCTCTTCTTAATATTTTCTGCTTCTGTTAGGTCCCTACCATTTCTGTCCTCTATCGAGCCCATCTTCGCATGAAATGTTCCCTTGGTATCTCTAATTTTCTTGAAGAGATCTCTAGTCTTTCCCATTCTATTGTTTTCCTCTATTTCTTTGCACTGATCACTGAGGAAGGCTTTCATATCTCTCCTTGCTATTCTTTGGAACTCTGCATTCAAATGGGTATATCTTTCCTTTTCTCCTTTGCCTTTTACGTCTTTTCTTTTCTCAGCTATTTGTAAGGCCTCCTTGGACAACCATTTTGCTGTTTTGCATTTCTTTTTTGGGGGGTGGGTGGTCTTGATCACTGCCTCCTGTACAATGTCCTTAGTGAGCTCTTATTCTTTGAGAGAGAAGTTCTGTATGAAACTTTTTCAAAATTTTATTCTACTTGGCATTTTCAGATTTTCACAGTGTAAAGGCTTTTAGTTATCTTAGTCTGACTTCTTGCTGGTATCTGGTACCGGAATTATTCTTTCACAAGTTATTAAAGCTTTCTTTGTATACCTTAACTAGTAGTTGTTTGTCTACAGGAAATCTCTTCATATTTGTAAATTTCCTTTGTAACCATTTTCCTCAGTGTATTTTTTATTGTTCTAATATTTCTATTGATATAATTCCACTAGGCTTTTCCTAAGTAGCTCATCTATGAATAACAGTAATTTGAAAGGAAGGGAAGAAAGGAAAATAAACAATACATGAAAATTAAGAGTATGTTATAACTCAAGATGCTAGTTTGTATCCCAGTCTGCTATGTACTCCCCTTTGCCTACTATAGTGCTTAACACACAAAAGCTGCTTAAATACCTGATTTTAACAAAAGGAGAGAGAGACACATATATGGAATTTCTTAAGCAATCACTGTTACTACATTTTCATAAACCAAATAATCTTTTATAAAATTAATCCTAGAAATTAATACTTCAAACGTATAAATGAAACGGCATACAGGAGGGTAAATGGGTCAGTGTTAGATTAAAATGTAAAATTAGAAGCAGTTTAGCAAACAAAAGCCTCTCCTAAAATTGGGCCTGATTTTTAATTAAGAGGAGGACAATCCAAGAACAGAAAGGAAGTAGCACTAGGTAAGTACTTCCGTTTAGCTAGCAGATCTCGTGGTAGTGACGGTCTAAAGGCAGTCACTCGAGCCGGAATGAAACGACTTCTGATGACTGAGACGCACCTTCTGTTCCAGGGTGAGCTGATACTTCTGTTTGACTCTCTTACACTTGTTGAACCAACTGTTCTCATCCATGATGACTGGAGGCCCGGCCTTCTCTGGAGTGCTGCTCTCGCTGTCACTGCTTCCCAGAGTCCTCAGTTCTTCCTCGTCACTGCTGATACTATCAGAACTGAGAAGATCAACATTTTTTAAAGAAATAAAGTTCACAGTATGTTCCATGTTGGTTTTTTAGAAATACTTCAGCATTTGCAAGTTGCTGGTAAGTAAGCTCCAAAATGTTCAGCACTAACTATACAATAATAAGGATATTATCATCAGGCCTACAGATGCTACAGAAGTTCAAGTGAGGTTTACAGATCTAAGGCATTAAAACAGGAAAACTATGAGAATGTCCCGAAGAGAGGGGAAAAAAACTTCTAAAGAAGAGAGCCAGAAACTCCACATGTGCTGAGAAGAGTTTTGTCACTGGGTTGTTTTCACTGACTGTTCAATCTCCATTGTAAGGCAGACAGCACATCACCAGTGTGCTGCCAGTGGGGGTATAATATCAGCGCAGTGCTCATGATCAGCTCGGCTTTGACTAAAAACAAGAGGTTCAGAAAACCAGTTATACCTAAACACTTTCTACTGGGGGGAAGAAGGAGAGACACAGGCGAAGCAGAGAAAAAATCCATTACAATCCATATGTAAAATTCCTTATGATATCAGTATGGTAGAAAACACAGAACAAGGTGGGGAAAAAGTAGGACAGAATCTAAATAATGGAGAGAAAGGTGTGCTAAGAGGATTGTCTAGTTTCGAAGAAAAATACATTTTAAAAGGAACAGGGAAAATAAAATTTTTTTTTTTCTTTAAAAAAAAATTTTTTTTTTAATTAGTTGGTGTTTTATTGGCTGTTAACACTGAGGTGTAACTTCACGCTACGGTTCACTTCTGGGTCCTGACAAAGAATCCTATTTTCTGCTAAGTCTTCCCTGCCTTTTCATTTTTTCCATACACGAGGATAAGGGAAAGCTTTTAAGAACATGCAATCTTGTAATGCAAATCATTAACAAATATGGAGAACAATGAAAAAGAAACACTTAACCCCTTCTTGATCCCTGGTTGGGGAACTAAGATCTTCCATGCCACATGGTGAAGCACGCCCCCCTAAAAAAGCTAAAACACATTATAGACATCAGGATATAAAGAATGAGTGTTATTATCTTCAATTTGGGAATCTTGTAAGGAGATATATGTATCCATACAATGCAAACAACGCTCACAACTCCTCTACCTAACATCACCCTCAAAGTCACAGGAGAAGATCAGTCTCATTCTGTTTACAACCAGAATGACCTCTAAAATGCTTACTGGATTTGGTCCTGAATAACTTTAGGTTGTTTCAAAACCTCAAAAACATCTTCGGAGTAGGGAGATTTCTGATCACAAAGGATATTTCAAAGAATGGGCTACTAGTTCTGAACGTCATTCCAAAGCAAAGTCTCAAGCATTTTGCTCGTTCTTGGAAAAAGCTTGTCTATGACATTCTTTCAAATGCATAAATTCCATTTTAAGAAAAAAAATCAGAGTGCTTTACAGTCAGCCAGTTATCTTCAAAGGCAACAGGGCAGATGTCACAGCTCCGCCCGTTGTGCACTGGGGCACTCTTCCGGTTTCTCTCCTCTAGAGCACCTTGCAGCAGGAAAGCTGCATGAGGTCACTGACAAGATTTAGAGCAGTATCTGCTAGGTTGTTTCTGTAACTGAAGCTTGAGCAGTTTTCGAGCTGGTGAAGGATCTAACTGTTGAGTGCTTCTCTTCCCGAGCTGTACTGACACCTCCTGGAGGCACTGGGTACTTTCGGCCATAAAGGCATGCAGCTGCTTCACGGATCCTTGCAGTTCGTC
Organism: Budorcas taxicolor; assembly: GCF_023091745.1. Classification (NCBI taxonomy): domain Eukaryota; kingdom Metazoa; phylum Chordata; class Mammalia; order Artiodactyla; family Bovidae; genus Budorcas; species Budorcas taxicolor. The sequence continues at coordinate 34,549,110 of NC_068913.1, read as the reverse complement.
CATCACCAACTCCATACAATCAAAGACTTCAGTCTGGTTCTGCAGTATCTTCTGGTAGTCAGGTTTTGTATTAAGGACTTCACTCTGGGAAGACCCGACATACATTCCAGGTTCCACTTCAACTTCAGTATTTTTGGTTTCAGCTGATCCTCTTGATAGGATCTCTTCAGCCTCTTCCTGGTAGCGCAGCAAGAGCTGATCCCAACTCTGACGTTCTAAAGAAAACTTTGTTATATATTCCTTCATCTCAGCCACTGATGTTTCCAGAGCCAAATATGATACTCTTCCTTCTGAATCTTCAAAACATTTTTGTAGTGTTCCATTACTTTCCAATCTGTCTGCAAAATGTTTCAACTCTTCAGAAAGGGAAGACACTTTGGCTCTGAAACTTTCAAGACTGAAGCCTTAGGAAAGGTTCAAGTTTCTGAACAGAGAACTGGAAACTGGAAATGAGGAGAGAGCTCAGCCGTTTGCTTTCTGTTAGGTCGACACTGATGGATCTGCAGAGCTCTGTGATGCCCTGATGAAAGGGAGGCAGTGACTTCCGCCGGTTTGTTTCCTTCATACTTGCTCGCCGCCAGGACTGCCTCCTGTCTTGATGACAAGCAGACTGCTCTGGGGACAAATGAAGGGACCTGGATTCAAGTTCTTCCTGGTGGCTGAGATCACCACTTTCCCCTTTCTGGGGGCTACGGCCAAGGTGGATTCGTTCCTTTGAAACACGTTCAGTCATCTTCAGGGAGGTGGACGATTTATTACACACTTCCACAGGGTTGGGATCGGATTCCAGTTGATGATCATGAGTCTTAGATGCCACTGGTTCCTCTCCTAGCACTTGTCACAAAAAAATCAAAATACAGAATCAAACCCATCACAACTAGGAATCTTCTACTATCTCCGGTCTAGAAGTCATCCTGAGGTGAGAACCCCGGTTTCGGGGGTGACGATGGGCAGGCAGAGTGTGGGCTGAGTCGAGTTGTCTGACCCCAAAGAGGCTGGTGTGGGGGTGAGGGAGGCCTCGTCCGGGAACAGGCCTGAGACTTTTTCACCTCAGAGAAACGCCTGTCCAACCCAGAGCCTCCATCTCCAAAACACAAGGCCGCAGGTGACTCTCTCCAGGACACCAGGTTACCCCTGGACGCGCTGCACCAAGTCCGCTGCTCTTTCCAACTCTAGGACCGCTACATTACCTTCCGGCGGCGCCAGAGCCGCCCCTTAGAAAACTCCCGCCCGAAAATAAATTTTAAAACACCAGCAATGATAATAACATTTAAGAAAGAGCAAAAAAATAGTCTTTATAACCCTCAAGGTATACAAAAAAACTCTATCAAACAGAGGAACAAAATAAGAAAATACAGTAAGTTGAAAACAAAAAATAAGATGGCAGAATAAGCACTAATACAAAAGCAATTACAAAAATCTTAAATAGGTTAAACTCAACAGCCAATTCTGATGTTCTGGTTTGATTAAGGCAAGTGAGTGCCAACAGTAAGCTATCTATAAAATACACATGAATACAGAAAAATGAGAAACGCTGGGGTGGAAGAAGCACAAGGTGGAATCAAGATTGCCGGGAGAAATATCAATAACCTCAGATATGCAGATGACACCACCCTTATAGCAGAAAGTGAAGAGGAACTCAAAAGCCTCTTGATGAAAGTCAAAGAGGAGAGTGAAAAAGTTGGCTTAAAGCTCAACATTCAGAAAACGAAGATCATGGCATCTGGTCCCATCACTTCATGGGAAATAGATGGGGAAACAGTGGAAACAGTGTCAGACTTTATTTTGGGGGGCTCCAAAATCACTGCAGGTGGAGATTAGACAAGACTATTCACTCAGTCATGTCCGACTCTTTGCAACCCTATGGACTGTAGCCCACCAGGCTCCTCTGTCCATAGGATTCTCTAGGCAAGAATACTGGAGTGGGTTGCCATTTCCTTCTCCAGGGATCTTCCCTACCCAGGGATAGAACCCAGGTCTCCCACATTGTGGGCAGATGCTTTAACCTCTGAGCCAGCCAGCCATGAAATTAAAAGACACTTACTCCTTGGAAGGAAAGTTATGACCAACCTAGACAGCATATTGAAAAGCAGAGACATTACTTTGCCAACAAAGGTTTGTCTAGTCAAGGCAATGGTTTTTCCAGTAGTCATATATGGATGTGAGAGTTGGACTGTGAAGAAAGCTGAGTGCTGAAGAATTGATGCTTTTGAACTGTGGTGTTGTAGAAGACTCTTTGAGAGTCCCTTGGACTACAAGGAGATCCAACCAGTCCATCCTAAAAGAGATCAGTCCTGGGTGTTCTTTGGAAGGACTGATGTTGAAGCTGAAACTCCAATATTTTGGCCACCTCATGTGAAGAGTTGACTCACTGGAAAAGACCCTGATGCTGGGAGGAATTGGGGGCAGGAGGAGAAGGGGACGACAGAGCATGAGATGGCTGGATGGCATCATCGACTCGATGGACATGAGTTTTGAGTGAACTCTGAGAGTTGGTGATGGACCGGGAGGCCTGGCGTGCTGCAATTCATGGGGTTGCAAAGAGTTGGGACATGACTGTGTGACTGAACTGAACAGAAAAATTAAAATTAAAAAGATGGAAACACACCTAGAAAATATGAACCAAAGGAACTCAGAAATCATAATTTTGTAAGTTAATATAGATATAATAGTAGAAAATACAAGGATCAAAGAAAGATATTCTATTTCTTTATCCTCCACAATCAGCATTTGCATCTGTTGGGTTCCTGAGTCAGGTCAAAGCACACTGCAGACTTGAATTAGAGACTGCTACATAAAAGTTCAACCCAGGTGATGTTCTTAGCTAATGATCTCAGAAACAAACCAATGACCAAACATGCCAAATGAAGTCTGCCTGTCACATCTGTGGCTCTGGGAAGCTGATAATAAAGTTTCAGTTTTGAAAAAAAGACAAGCAGAGCTCTTAAACGATGGTATTTGACATTAAAAATTAAATGAATTAGCTAAAAAGCAGATAAACTTAAGAGAATTAGTAACATTTAAGGTAGATACAAAGAAATTACAGTATTAAAGATTGTCAAAATGGTAAGGAAAAAACTGCTGAAACAGGCTAGCAAGTACAGCATAATTATCCTTCCAGAAGGAGGGCAATATAAGCATATTTCGAGAAAACTAAAATTTAAGGGATTTACCAACAAATTCTCACTTAAAGAAACTTCCTAATGATTGTAATTTAGGAAAAGGGAAACTGAGTTAAGAAGCACTAAGCAAAGAAAATAGTGAACTTGTGGGTAAACCTAAACATTGAATATAGAACACTAACAATAACGCCTAGTTTTATGGAGTTTTAAATAAACCAACAACAAACACAATTCTGGACAGAACAGCCTATGTCAAGAATGAGATGATTATAGAGTTAAAACAGTACAAGGTCCTCATTTATCTGGATAAGTGGTAAAGATATTAAATTTAGCCTTTGTTAAGGTTTAGATATGCATAGTAAAACTAGTAAAAGTACCACCAGTTTAAAAAAAAAAAAAAGCCTATAAAAGATGCCTAGTAAAAGAAGAGTCTACAAATTAAAAATGAGTAAGGAATAAAATGGCGGAAGAAACGCCCCCCCGCGTCCCCCCACATCCCCGCAAAAAAAAGAATCATAAGAAGAAGACAGAAAAGGTATAAAAGAATGTAGGACAAACAGAAAGTAAGAATGTGTTGTGTGCTGTGCTAAGTCACTTCAGTCGTGTCCAACTCTGCAAGCCCATGGTGTCAGGAAGCATTTAACAGGAGGCTTCCTGTGTGCTGTTTTGGATCTGTCATGAATCCTCTGTCCCTTATTAATTCCTGAATATTCAGGAATTGAGTGGAGTAGCAAACTACTCCCAGGGGTTTAGGAATGCATGCATTTCCTTCCTTAGTTTTTCCATACGGTGACAAGTAACTATTTACAACCATCTTCCTTTTTATGAACCATATGGTAAAAGTGATTATTTACAACCCTCTCTTTGATATGGATCGCCTTATGTTTTCCTTGATAATTTGTAAGTCTGGACTTTTGACTTTTATCTTTGCTGAAAATAGCTACCTTGTAAGACAGTATATATACTCACACGATGTTGAATAAAACACCTTTGGCTCCATCAGAGCTTGGGTCCCCATGTCTCTCTCTCTCTCTCTCTCTCTCTCAGGCTAATTCTCTGGAGTGCAGAGGCCCACTGGGCTCACTCTCCTGCCCGGGCTTCTAAGACCCTCTCAAGAAGGCACTCTGTGCCTTCACCCCCTCGACAGGGCGCCTGGTGCCTTCGTGAGCAGTGCAAGCCCCGTACCAGGGACTTTATTGGTTTTCTGCGTAAACCAAGGAATATCAGCCTCTTTCTCTCTCCTTTACTTTCTTATCGTTGACGCCAGACAACCAGGTTCTGGTCCATTAAAGGACCTCAACACCATGGACTGTAGCCTGCCAGGCTCCTCTGTCCATGGGATTCTCTAGGCATGAATACTGGTGGGTTGCTGTGCCCTCTTGCAGGAGATCTTCCTGACCCAGGGATCCAACCTGCATCTCTTATATCTCTTGCATTGGCAGGTGGGTTCTTTACCACTAGAGCCACCTAGGAAGCCCTAAGAAAGCAATAGAGTGGATATCAACCCAAAAATATCAGTAAATACCCTAAGCACCTCAGTTAAAACATAAAGCCCATTAGACTCAAGTTTTTAAACTCAAGAACTATTTTTAAAATGTGTGTGTGTATACTTTAAGAACATAAAGGCATGAAACATTAAATGAACTCTATTTTATCAGTTCTTACTGTACATTTTTTCACATACTAACACACCTGAAATCAGGGTACAACTTACAACTAATGACATATAACTACAGCTGTCAAACCAATTTCTCACATACTAAATGGAAGGTATGTCAGACTAAATATAGCTTTTTAAAAAAGACACTAGAAAAATATTAATCTAAACAAAACTGGTTAGACGCCATTAATAACGACTAAGTAAACTTCAAGGAATTTTTTTAAATTACTACATATTACATCAGGATGAATGAAGAATTCTAAACCTGTATGCATCTGACAAGGTAGTTTTTAAAATATGCAGTAAAAGTCAAAGGACCTCAAGGAAAAACCGACAAATCAAATATCATAGTGAAGAACTTAATACATTTAAATAATTAAAAAGATGAAACAAGGATAAGTGAGAAAGGACATAAAATACCATTAACAAGCATAATCTAATGAATATTGGACCCACTCACTGGAATACCACTGATTCTAGGTTATTTCTCAATAAATTTCAAGGAACTATTATAATAACTATAATATTATGTAGACCTCATTCACTAATCATAACCCAAACAAAGGCACTGAAAATATCTGAAAATTAAAAATTATATGCCAAATAACCTTTGGTCAAATAATTATAATGGAAACTGTACTTTAAACAACAAAAATAAAAAATAACATCAAACTTTTAGGATGCAGCTGAAATAGTACTTCAAGGGATGTTTATAAGCCTTATTTACTCATAAGAAAAGAAGTAAATTTAAGTTTTGAGAAAGAAAAGATCATAAAAGCTCTCAACAAACTGGGCATAGGAAATATACTTCAACATAATACCGGTTATTTACATTGAGCCCACAGCTAACACCATATTCAATGCTAAAAAGCTGAAAGCTTTTCTTCTAAGATTAGGAATAAAACAAGACTGCCCACTCTCATCACTTACATTCAACATTGGAAGTCCTAATGAGAGAGCAATTAGGCAAGAAAAGGAAGTAAAAGGCATCCAAGTAAAAAAAGAAGAAATACAACTGTCACTATTCACATATCACATGATATTATATATCAAAATCCTAAAGACTACCCAAAAAACTGTTAGAACTAATAAACAAATTCAGTAAAGTTGAAGGATAAATACCAGTATACAAAAATCAGTTGCATTTCCATATAATACTGATCAACTATCAGAAAGAGAAATTAAGAGAACAATGTCATTTTCAGTTGCATCAAAAAAGAATAAAATATCTACAAAAAATTTAACTATGAAGGTGGACGACCTGTACACTAAACACTATAAGATGTTGATGAAAAACTGCAGAAGACACTTAAATGGAAAGATAATTTTGTGTTCACAAATTGAAAGACTTAATATTGTTAAAATGTCCATACTACCTAAATCAATCTACATATCTAATGTGATGCCTACAAAAATTTCAATGCATTTATCACAGAAATAAAATGAACAATTTTAAAATTTGTATGGAACCATAACATAAACCCAATAGCTGAAGTAGTTTAGAGGAAGAAGAACAAAACTGGAGGCATCACACTTCCTGCTTTCAAAATATATTACAAATCTACAGTAATCAAAACAGGACAATACTGGCATAAATACAGATACATAGATTAATAGAACAGAGAGCCCAGAAATAAACCCATGTATATATTTATGACAAAGGAGTTAAGAACATACAATGGGGAAAGACAGTTTTTCCAACAAATGGTGCTGAGAAAACTAGTCAGCCACACACAAAGAATGAAACGAGACCTTATATCTTATACCATATGCATATCGTATATCTTGTATTGTATACCATATGTGTATCTTATACCATATGCAAAAATCAATTCTGAATTGATTAAAGATTTGAATACAAGACCCAAAACTGTAAAAATTCTAGAAGAAAACAGAGTGGGTTTTGTGTCACAGAGGGTTTTTTTACATCAATATTGACAATGATTTTTGGATTTGACAGACACACACACAGTCAAAAAAAAAAAAGCAAAAGCAAAAACTAAGAAGTGGGCCTACATCAGACTAAAAGTCTTCTGCAGCCAGTGACAGAATGAAAAGGCAACCTCCTGAAAGGGAGGAAATATTTGCAAATTATATATCTGATAAGGAGTTAATATCCAAGAGAACTCAACTGCAAAAAAAAAAAAAAAAAACAATGTGACTGAAAAATAGGAAAGGAATGGAGTGAATATTTTTCCAAAAAAGACATAGAAAGACAGTCAACAGGTACATGAAAAGGTACTCAACATCACTTATCATCAGGAAAATGAAAATCAAAATCACAAGATATCACTTAACATCTATCAGAACGCATGCATGCATGCATGCTAAGTCACTTCAGTCATGTCCAGCTCTTTGGGACCCCATGGACTGTAGCCTGCCAGGTTCCTCTGTCCATGGGATTCTCCAGGCAAGAATCCTGGAGTGGGTTGCCATTTCCTCCTCCAGAGGATCTTCCCCATCTAGGGATCAAACCTGCACCTCTTAAGTCTCCTAAATTGGCAGGCAGGTTCTTTACCACTAGTGCTCTCTGTCAAGAATGGCCATCTTAAAAAAAAAGAATGGCTATAATCAAAAAGATAAGTGAGGACAAGGATGTGGATGTGGAGAAAAGGGAACCTGTGTCAACTGATTATGGAAAATCAATTGGATTTTTTGGAAAACAGTAGGAAGGTTCCTCAAAATAAAATTGAAAATAGAACTACTGTATGGTCCAGCAATCCCACCTCTAGGTATGTATCAAAAGGAAATAAAAACAGAATCTTGAAGAGATATCCGTACTCTTCTTTACTGAAGCGTAAGTAATCAATATATGGATGGGATCTAAGTGTCCATCAACAGGTGAATGGATAGAGAAGATGTGGTGTGTACATACATACAATGGAATCCTGTTCAGGCACAAGAGGTTAGGAAATCCTGCCACTGGCAACAACATGAAGAATCTTGAGGGCGTTATACTAAGTGAGATAAGTCAAAGACAAATATTGAAGGTTATCACTTACATGTGAAATCTTAAAAGTAAAACTTATAAAAATAGTGAGTAGAAAAGCGGTTCCCAGAGGGTAGTGAAGACTAGGGAGAGGTTGGCAAAAGGGTACAAACTTTCAGCTGTAAGATTAATAAAGTCTGAGGATCTAATGTTAAACATAGTGATAATAGTTGATAACACTACTGAATAACTGAAATTGGTTACAAAAGTAGAACTTAAATGTTCTCCCACACACATAAAAGGTTAAATATGTGAGATGACAGATATGTTAGTTAATGAGATGGGGAAAATCCTTCCACAAGGTGTACATTATCAGAGGTAGGAAGAATGTATTCAGTTGTGTCCGACTTTTTGTGATCCCATGGACTATAGCCTGCCAGCCTCCTCTTCCATGGGGCTTCCAGGCAAGAATATTGGACTGGGTTGCCATTTCCTTCTCCAGGGGATCTTCCCAATCCCAGGGATGGCAGGTGGATTCTTTACCACTGAGCTATCTGAGAAGCCATTTATTGTCAGAATACGGTATCAAATCATCATGATGTACACTTTAAATAACTTAAAATTACCTGTCAATGATATCTCAATAGACCTTATTTTATAAAAAGGTAAGAAAAGACCATCACAAACCCAAAGAAGGTAAAATGAAATACTATATAATAACAACATAAATAATAGATATCTAAAACCACCCAAGAGGAGAAAGGAAGAACTGATAAGGAAGCTCCTTGTGAGGACAAGCAGGAAAACAAATACTAACCATATGGATCCACTGTGGAAAATTCCGAAAGAGATGGGAACACCAAACCACCTGACCTGCCTCTTGAGAAATCTGTATGCAGGTCAGGAAGCAACAGTTAGAACTGGACACGGAACAACAGACTGGTTCCAAATAGGAAAAGGAGTACGTCAAGGCGTATATTGTCACCCTGCTTATTTAACTTCTATGCAGAGTACATCATGAGAAATGCTGGGTTGGATGAAGCACAAGCTGGAATCAAGATTGCCAGGAGAAATATCAATAACCTCAGATATGCAGATGACACCACCCTTATGGCAGAGAGTGAAGAGGAACTAAAAAGCCTCTTGATGAAAGTGAAAGAGGAGAGTGAAAAAGTTGGCTAAAAGCTCAACATTCAGAAAATGAAGATCATGGAACCTGGTCCCATCACTTTATGGGAAACAGATGGGGAAACAGTGGAAACAGTGTCAGACTTTATTTTTGGGGGGCTCCAAAATCACTGCAGATGGTGACAGCAGCCATGAAATTAAAAGATGCTTACTCCCTGGAAGGAAAGTTATAACCACCCTAGATAGCATATTAAAAAGCAGAGACATTACTTTGCCGACTAAGGTCCATCTAGTCAAGGCTATGGTTTTTCCTGTGGTCATGTATGGGTGTGAGAGTTAGACTGTGAAGAAAGCTGAGGGCCAAAGAATTGATGCTTTTGAACTGTGGTGTTGCAGAAGACTCTTGAGAGCCCCTTGGCCTGCAAGGAGATCCAACCAGTCCATCCTAAAGGAGATCAGTCCTGAGTGTTCACTGGAAAGACTGATGTTGAAGCTGAAACTCCAATACTTTGGCCACCTGACGGGAAGAGTTGACTCATTGGAAAAGACGCTAATGCTGGGAGGGATTGGGGGCAGGAGGAGAAAGGGATGACAGAGGATGAGATGGCTGGATGGCTCCACTGACTCGATGGACATGAGTTTGGGTAAACTCTGGGAGTTGGTGGTAGACAGGGAGGCCTGGCGTGCTGCGATTCATGGGGTCGCAAAGAGTCAGACACGACTGAGCGACTGAACTGAACTGACTAACTGACAGGGATCCAAGGAACTGTATGAACACTTCATGTACCTCATTAGTCCTCATGATAACCCCATGAAGTATTGCTGCACTATCTAATAAGTTCATTCAACAAAGGAAGAAAATGAGAATAAGAGATGAAAATAGTTGCTTGAGGTCACCTCAGTCAGGGGAACTGGTATCACTCTTTTAGGGAGAATGTTCCGTGCAGGCTTCCTGACTATGATGGTACTAAGCAGAGTCTTAAAGAAGATGAGGGAAGTAGCCATGCAAATACCTTGAGAGTGATTGTGTTCCTAGTAGAGAAAACAGAACGATGCATATGCGGACTGGGTGTGCTGAAGGAGTAACAAGGTGGCCAGTGTCACTGAAGCACAGTGAGTAAGAAGGCAGGGAACAGGACATGAGGTCACGGAGGAACGGGAGGCCAGGTAAACTTGGGAATTTTGTCTTTCACTTTGAGTCAGAAGGAAAGCAACTACTGGAAAGTTTTGAACAGAGGAATGAAATTATTTGACATATTCCTAAAGGATCACTCTGGCTGTTCTATGGAGAAAAAAATGACAGGAGTCAGAGGTGGAGTTTGAAGACTCTTGCAAATCTCCGTATTTAAGTTTAGGAGGTGACAGTGGTGGTGCAAAATTTACTGATGGATTATGGAAGAGAGAATTCAACACTGACCCCAAAGTTTTTGAGCATAAGCAACTGGCATGCTAGAACTACCATTCTAGGAATGGCAAAGACTAAAGGAAGAAGTGAGTTTTTTTCCAGAGGTGGCGGTGGTGGGATTAGGAGTTCTTTATTGTACATGCTTCATCTGAGGTGCTTATTACACATCCAGGTGGAGATGTCAAGTTGGCAGCTGTGTGTATGAGTCCAGAGTTCAGAGTAGTGTTCTAGGTAGAAGCATACATATGGGAAAGAGCAGTATAGTGTTAAAAAGCCGTGAAGCTGGATGCAATTACTTAGTGTAGAGAGAGTAGACAATTCAGAACTGAGCTCGGAAACAGTCCAACATTTAGAGGTTGGGGAAGTGAAGAAAGCAGTGAGAGAGAGTAAGAAGGAGCAAACAGGAGGAAAAGTAGCAAAGTGCTAAGAGGAAGAGTTGTGTGCATCCAACACTGCTCAAAGGTCAAGTAAGGTGAGCAAACTGACCTCTGGCTTTGGCAAGGAGACATTCCTGCTGACTATGAAAAGAGTAGTTTCAGCGGTAGGTATTAAAGGCTCATTTGACTAGTTCAGGAGAAGTGAAAGTATTAGACACTCAGTCATGTCTGACTCTTTGCACCCCATGGACTATGGGCCTCCAGGCTTCTCTGTCTGTGGGACTCTGCAGCCAAGAATACTGGAGTAGGTTGCCATTCCCTTTTCCACGGGATCTTCCCAACCCAGGGATTGAACCTGGGTCTCCTGCATTGCAGGCAGATTCTTTACCAGCTGAGCCACCAAGAGAGAAAGGAGGCAAAAAACAAGAAAGGAGGCACAGTTCTGCCATAAAAGAAAGGGAACTAAAGAATAGCTCAGAAGTGTTACATGAGGGGCTGGGAAATTTCTTGGTTCCCTTTTTTAAGAAGGGAAAAATAACCACATGCTTATACGTTATGACGTGCAGGAAGATCTAGAAAAAGGAAAGTTAATGGAAAAGGACAACTACCAGAGCTAAGACCGAACAGAAGAGAGATGATGGGGTGCAGTACACAGGCCAAAAGACTGGCCTTTGGTAGAAAAATGCTTAGCTTATCCCTTCTAAGAGGGGAAAAGACAGGGTCAAGAGGTCCCTCAGTATCCAGGAAGGACTGTTTCCAGGAGCCCCCAAGAGAGCAGAGTCCATGGAAGTGCAAGTCGCTTACATGGCCAAATCCTGTATACATTTGATCCACAGTTGATTAATTCACAGATGTGGACCCTGCAGATATGGACAGCCAACTATATATGAAAAGCCACAGCTAAACTATATAAGAAAAGCAATTTAACAGCATACTTGATCATTTACAATCTTTTAAACTCAGCAATTCTGTCTGTAGAAATTTGCCTCTTTAGGAAATTATCATTCTAAATATAAATACTTAACTATAAACATGCTATATTTAAAAGTGAAAAACTGAAGGCATTATAAAAGACCAACAATCATCAGCTACTGTTAGACTTTTTTGGCTTAAAATCCATTTAAGAAAAGATCTTTAAAGCTATATCAAGCAGTAACTCAGAAAATTTCATATCTTATCACTGATACACGATTTAAAACTTAATTAAACCAATTTTAAATATGAAATATATTTTAGGATGTTTTCTATTAACTTATTTCACATATTTAGCTTCAGAAGCATAAAACTCTATTTTAAAAGAATAACTAATATTTTTGAAGTTCAACTTCACCAGCAATCAAATAAATGCAAACCAAAAACAACAACAGGATATTTTTTATTTAGAGCATTAGCCACACCTTTAAGACTTAATTGTAAATGACAAAGGTAGGCTCTGTCACATATTGCTGATAGGATCTAAACTGGTATGGCCTCTCTGGTGGGCAGTTTGACAGCAAGCTTCAAAAGTTTTAATAACATATATACTATTTATCCAAGAAATTCTACTTCAAGGTTTTAACCTAAAGAAATAATAATGGTTCTGCATAAAAAGATGTAGTGCAAGGCCATTAACTGCAATACTGTACAAGACAGGGAACTGAACACACTTCAAAAGTTGAACAATAACTGAGTTAACACACTCTATAAAGAATGAAATTCTATTCCTGTTAGGAAACAATGCTATAGAATGATGGCTAAGAACATGAAAAAGTGTTCATTATATAGTATTAAGGGAAACAGATACATGTATATCATGATTCCATTTTAATCGAAGAAAAAATATTTCTATGCACAGAAAAGGCTGAAAGTGATCTGTCAAAATGTTAACAATGCTAGTGGCTGCGCTGTAAATATAAGATTGTGAGTGACTTAAGCTTTCTTCTACTTTCTACCTTTCTGTATTTTCTAATTATTCTATAATAAACACCTACTTTACAAATAAGTTAAAAACAGTAATATGGGGAGGAATAGACAGAACCTGGAATGTTAGGTCCATGAATCAAGGGAAATTGGAAGTGGTCAAACAGGAGATAGCAAGAGTGAACATCAACATTTTAGGAATCAGAGAACTAAAATGGACTGAAATGGCTGTATTTAACTCAGATGACCATTATATCTACTATTGTGGCAAGAATTCCTTAGAAGAAATGGAGTAGCTATCAAGGACAACAAAAGAGTCCAAAATGCAATCTCAAAAACAGAATGATCTCTGTTCGTTTCCAAGGCAAACCATTCAATATCACGATAATCCAAGTCTATGCCCCAACCAGAAAAGCTGAAGAAGCTGAAATTGAATGGTTCTATGAAGACCTACAAGACCTTTCAGAACTAACACCCAAAAAAGATGTTCTTTTCATTACAGGGGACTGGAATCCAAAAGCAGGAAGCCAAAGATCCCTGGGGTAACAGGCAAATTTGGCCTTGGAGTACAGAATGAAGCAGGGCAAAAACTAATAGAGTTTTGCCAAGAGAACGCACTGATCATAGCAAACACCCTCTTCCAACAGTTCAAGAGAAGACTCTACACATGGACATCACCAAATGATCAATACTGAAATCAGACTGATTATATTCTTTGCCGAAATCAGACTGATTATCTTCTTTGCAGCCAAAGATGAAGAAGCTCTATACAGTCAGCAAAAACAAGACCAGGAGCTAACTGTGGCTCAGATCATGAACTCCTTATTGCCAAATTCAGACTTAAATGGAAGAAAGTAGGGCAAACCACTAGATCATTCAGGTATGACCTAAATCAAATGCCTTACGACTATACAGTAGAAGTGAGAAATAGATTCAGGGGATTAGATTTGATAGACAGAGTGCCTGAGGAACTATAGACAGAGGTTTGTGACATGTACAGGAGGCAGTGATCAAGACCATCCTCAAGAAAAAGAAAAGCAAAAAGGCAAAATGGTTGTCTGAGGAGGCCTTACAAATAGCTGAGAAAAGAAGAGAAGAGAAAGGCAAAGGAGAAAAGGAAAGATATACCCATTTTAAGGCAGAGTTCCAAAGAATAGCAAGCAGAGATAAGAAAGCCTTCCTAAGTAAACAATGCAAAGAAACAAAGGAAAACAATAGAATGGGAAAGACTAGAGATCTCTTCAAGAAAATTAGAGATATCAAGGGAACATTTCATGCAAAGATAGGTATAATATAGGGCAGAAATGGTATGGATCTAATAGAAGCAGAAGACATTAAGAAGAGGTGGCAAGAATACACAGAAGAACTGTACAAAAAAGATCTTCATGACTCAGATAATCACAATGGTGTAATCACTCACCTAGAGCCAGTCATCCTGGAATGTGAAGTCAAGTGGGCCTTAGGAAGCATCACTACAAACAAAGCTAGTGGAGGTGATGGAATACCAGTTGAGCTATTTCTAATCCTAAAAGATGATGCTGTGAAAGTGCTGCACTCAATATGCCAGCAAATGTGGAAAACTCAGCAGTGGCTGAGGCTGGAAAAGGTCAGTTTTCATTCCAACCCAAAGAAAGGCAATGCCAAAGAATGCTCAAACTACTACACAATTGCACTCATCTCACAGGCTAGGAAAGTAATTAATGCTCAAAATTCTCCAAGCCAGGCTTCAGCAATACGTGAACTGTGAACTTCCAGATGTTCAAGCTGAATTTAGAAAAGGCAGAGGAACCAGAGACCAAACTGCCAATCCACTGGATCATCAAAAAAGCAGGAGGGTTCCAGAAAATATCTACTTCTGCTTTACTGACTATGCCAAAGACTTTGACTGTGTGGATCACAACAAACTGTGGGAAGTTCTTAAAGGGATGGGAATACCAGACCACCTGACTTGCCTCTTGAGAAATCTGCATGCACGTCAAGAAGCAACAGTTAGAACTGGACACGGAACAACAGACTGCTTCCAAACAGGAAAAGGAGTACGTCAAGGCTGTATATTGTCACCCTGCGTATTTAACTTCTATGCAGAGTACATCATGAGAAATGCTGGGCTGGATGAAGCATTAAGCTGGAATCAAGATTGTTGGGAGAAATATCAATAAGCTCAGATATGCAGATGACACCACCCTTATGGCAGAAAGCAAAGAAAAACTAAAGAGCCTCTTGATGAAAGTGAAAGAGGAGAGTGAAAAAGTTGGCTTAAAGCTCAACATTCAGAAAACAGATCATGGCCTCCAGTCCCATCACTTCATGGCAAATAGATGAAGAAACAGTGGAAACAGTGGCCGACTGTATTTTTGGGGGCTCCAAAATCACAGCTGATGGTGACTGCAGCCATGAAATAAAAAGACACTTACTCCTAGGAAGAAAAGTTATGACCAACCTAGACAGCATATTAAAAAGCAGAGATATTTTGCCAACAAAGGTCCATCTAGTCAAGGCTATGGTTTTTCCAGTAGTCATGTATGGATATGAGAGTTGGACTATAAAGAAAGCTGCCGACGAATTAATGCTTTGGAACTGTGGTGTTGGAGAAGGCTCTTGAGAGTCCCTTGGACTGCAAGGAGATCCAACCAGTCCATCCTAAAGGAAATCAGTCCTGAATATTCAATGGAAGGACTGATGTTGAAGCTGAAACTCCAATCCTTTGGCCACTGATGTGAAGAACTGACTCATTTGAAAAGACCTTGACGCTAGGAAAGATTGAAGGCAAGAGGAGAAGGGGACAACAGAGGGTGAGATGCTTGGATGGCATCACCGACTCAATGGACATGAGTTTGAGTAAACACTGGGAGTTGGTGATGGACAACTTGGTTGCTGCAGTCCATGGGGTCAGAAAGAGTCGAACATGACTGAGCGACTAAACTGAACTGAGACTCTTATAATTAGGCATCAAATAGAATTTTTAAAACTGTGTCTAATACAGGTACGTTTGGG
This sequence comes from Budorcas taxicolor, assembly GCF_023091745.1. Lineage (NCBI taxonomy): Eukaryota > Metazoa > Chordata > Mammalia > Artiodactyla > Bovidae > Budorcas > Budorcas taxicolor. The sequence goes on along the minus strand of NC_068913.1, from coordinate 34,533,596 downwards.
TGAAAATCATTCAATTTTTAAAATATTGGTTCTTTATGACTATTAGGATAGTTTAAATCTTTCTAAAAAGAAAACCTCCATGGTCAGTAATGCTAGCTGGGTTATGACTAGGTTGAATTGATTATTTCTCTTCTTGTTCTTGTATCCTTTATATAACAAGATGGCAGGAGTCCTCTGTTATATAATGACTACAAAGGAATAAATATGTTTTTGGATTACTGCATAGAAAGAGGAAATTGCAAAAAAAAAAAAAACTGGACAAATGGTGACTAAGCAGCTGGAGACACAGAATACACATCATTAAATTCATTCTGAGGGTACCAGGTGAGAAGGTTCCATGACTTCATCTTTTTAAAAGCACTGTAATAATCACTACCTTCTCTTATTTAAGAAGAAAGGAACATTTACATTTATGATTATCTTCATACTTTAATTTAAATTTCCTAGATCACTAAAAACTGCCTTTCTATCTGCACACTGATGACCAAACTCCTGTCTCCAAACAGTCATTTTGCTCTCTAATTTCAGATCTGTGGCCCACTCTGCACAAATCTGCTGTGTCTGTGGACAAGCTACTTAACCTCTCTGTGTTTCAGTTCTTCACTTAAAAATAAGGACAGTGGTGCCGACCTCACTGATTTTTGAGGAGATTAATGAGTTAACAGAAGTAAAGCACTTAACACAGAAAGTAAAGCACTTTACACAAGAGCTTAAATAAAGCGCTTAAGCACTGATAAACATCCAATACATAGTATTGCTCATATTTACTAGTATTATTTTGAACTGTTAGTAATCTCCACAAAGTGTCCTATAATCCAATGAATCCCCAAAAGGTGATAATTTCATGCCTGCATCTTGGTGTTTCTTTTCTAGATCTAATGTAACAGAATTATCCATTTCCCAAGGGACCCTAACTAAGTTAGAAATCTTTGTACCACAATACTCTATTCCTCCTTCTCCTTCATCACCTAAAAACTCTTCACACTCCTAGCTCTGAAATCACAGTGACTTCTCTTACTAGACAGTGATTATTTTGGGTACAGGGATTGCATACCTTTACAGAAGTTTACAGAGTTCCTATACTCTTGACATCTAGGAAGAAACCTAGGAAAGATTTTTTCCTGCCTTCAGTTCAGTTCAATTGCTCAGTCATGTCTGACTCTGCGACCCCATGACTGCAGCATGCCAGGCCTCCCTGTCCATCACGAACTCCCGGCGATTACTCAAACTTGTGTCCATTGATTCAGTGATGCCATCCAACCATCTCATGCTCTGTCATCCCCTTCTCCTCTTGCCTTCAATCTTTCCCAGCATCAGGGTCTTTTCCAATGAGTCAGCTCTTCGCATCAGGTGGCCAAAGTATTGGAGTTTCAGCTTCAGCATCAGTCCTTCCAATGAATATTCAGGACTGGTCTCCTTTAGGATGGACTGGTTGCATCTCCTTGCAGTCTGAGGGACTCTCAAGAATCTTCTCCAACATCACAGTTCAAAAGCATTAATTCTTCGGCACTCAGCTGTCTTTATTGGAGAAGGAAATGGCAACCCACTCGAGTATTCTTGCCTGGAGAACCCCAGGGATGGGGGAGCCTAGTGGGCTGCTGTCGATGGGGTCGCACAGAGTCAGACACGACTTAAGCGACTTAGCAGCAGCAGCAGCAGCTTTCTTTATAGTCCAACTCTCACATCCATACGTGACTACTGGAAAAACATTGCCTTGACCAGATGGACCTTTGTTGGCAAAGTAACGACTCTGCTTTTTAATATGCTGTCTAGGTTGGTGATAACTTTTCTTCCAAGGAGTAAGAGTCTTTTAATTTCATGGCTGCAGTCACCATCTGCAGTGATTTTGGAGCCCAAAAAAAACAAAGTCTGCCACTGTTTCCACCGTTTCTTCATCTATTTGCCATGAAGTGATGGGACCAGATGCCATGATCTTTGTCTTCTGAATGTTGAGCTTTAAGTCAACTTTTTCACTCTCCTCTTTCACTTTCAACAAGAGGCTCCTTAGTTCTTCTTCACTTTCTGCCATAAGGGTGGTGTCTTCTGCATATCTAAGCTTATTATATTTCTCCCAACAATCTTGATTCCAGCTTAATGCTTCATCCAGCCCAGCATTTTTCATGATGTACTCTGCATAGAAGTTAAATAAGCAGGGTGACAATATACAGCCTTGACGTACTCCTTTTCCTATTTGGAACCAGTCTGTTGTTCCATGTGCAGTTCTAACTGTTGCTTCCTGACCTGCATACAGGTTTCTCAAGAGGCAGGTCAGATGGTCTGGTATTCCCATCTCTTGAAGAATTTTCCACAGTTTATTGTGATCCATACAGTCAAAGGCTTTGGCATAGTCAATAAAGCAGAAATAAATGTTTTTCTGGAACTCTCTTGTTTTTTCAAATATCCAGCAGATGCTGGCAATTTGGTCTCTGGTTCCTCTGCCTTTCCTGCCTTAGCACTCAATAAATGCATCTTCTGTGTATGTATACACATACATCTATTACTTACAGACATATATTACTCTCTCTCCCTTACAGTTTTTACCTGATCATAATATTTCAGAAGTATATAATTATTCAGGAAATAAATTATGAAAGCAGATCTTAAGAAAAGTTTTAGATTTCACCTGATTAATTTTTAATACTGATGAGATTGTGGGAAACCTCTAACTCTCACACAATATTGGTAGTAGGATAAATTGATACAACTCTAAGAACAGACTTTAAGAGTCACAAAATTTTTCATTGCACTTACCTAAATAACTCTATAAATTCACAAAAGAAACAAAATAAAATTATTTGCACACAAATGTTCATTATTATTTTAATTTTAATGGAGATAACATGAAAACCAATCTAAGTAATGAATTACAGTTTTGAAATCTCAATGGACTAGTATAGAGCTATTAAGGTTATTATATTAACTACAAAAGTAAAAATAGATGCTGTTTTTAAAAACTATTTATGCCATTTTATAATTATATAAAAACTATATATATATATATATACTAAAAATACAACTGGAATTTATATTTTTGAATGATTTCTGGTATGAAAATAAATGTTCTATAAAAGGTAATTTTAATCAGATGAATATATAAGACATTCAACTATAAATTAAGATTACAAAATATCAAATACCTTTGGGTAAACCTCAAATATGGTATATAGTCTATTACAGCAGGAAGGTTGCCATCCAATCTTTCTCCCTTTAGGCAGAAGCTAAGACAACAGACAATAAATATATTAATACATAAAAATTTAAATCGCAGTGTTATAAACAATCTCTTGATAGAAACATTTGTTTCATTAATGATAAAAAGATGAATTTTTTATTTGTAATTTAAATGTGGCTTGTTATAATCACCTCAATAAAGACAATTCTACCTTCAATATTAAGGGCTTACAAAAATAAATAACACTATTACATACACACATCATGCAAAAGTAAAGTTTACTGAGAAGTCTGTACGAATACTATTTATATAGTTCATTTTATCTTGGTCTTTATTAGACTTCAAAGACGTCACTGGAGTATTTTCATATGAAGAGTTGTTCTCATTTACATAGAAATTCTCAGGTGACACTGAATATTTCCTAAGAAAGTCTGACTGATTAGAAAAATCTTCATATATGAACTACTACCTTTTGGTTCCTCTGGGAAGTTTTCCTGCTAACATACTCTAATATATTAATATCAAGAGTACAGGATGCATTTTTCCAGACTTGAATAAGGAGAAAATCAAAGTGGCCACATATGGGATTTCCTTCATTTTCAAAACATTACTAATGTGTCAGTAAGATATTTGCTTTCTCCACGATATCAATGGGCTACAACAAACCGAGAGTTTATATTATTATCCGAGTTTTGTTTTCAACCAAAAAATAATTGTAAAGGATTTAGACAGAGCCAGCAGCATACGGGAAAAAGTTAACACCCTTAGAGAAATCATGAAGACAGCCTTCATGCTGTATTCACCACTTGCATCCCAAACAATTAAGTTAGTTAACCTAATCCCACTTTATCAAATTTCAAATAGAGGAAAGTTATAAAGAGAAAAGTATTTTGAAAAAGAAGTGACTTACTAGAAAAAAGTAACATGAGTGAAACTGAGGAACTTAAGGAATTGACTGAATTAACCCTTCCTCAGTTAATTTCTTAAGTTTAAGACAGTCTCTTTTTCGAGGGCATTATTTTTTAGTTCAAGACCTAAAAGCAGATTTTTAAGTTTTATGCTTATTTGTTAACAGTGAATTTTTAAGTGATATATTTCAATGAAAATATAATCCTTAATTCTCAGGTTTGAATTCTTATTATAGACAAACCTTTTACTTTTAGTACAATGTAAAATCTTAGATCAATAAATGAAATGCAGAAGGATGCTTCCAACAACCTACGGAGAACTTAGAATGTCCATTTTCAGTACATACAATCTTAGTTTGGAATCAACTCACCTTGTTAATAATAAAAGCAAATATTAACAAAATTTTTAATACTCCAGAAACAAAATAAGAAACATAAGGCATCTAAGACAGCCTGTCAAGATCCTCTTTATCTCACCACATGAGAAAATGAAAATCTTTCTGGCTATGAATCAATATTAGTACATTTCTTTTTCATTTTAAAACAATAGTGGAAAAATACTAAGAGATACGATCTAAAACCTTCCTTCAGTGCTACCAGAATATATGATTTTTCTGGTTGGTGGGGATGTGGTCCAAGCTTTCTTTTTCCCAAGCCAGAAAGCAAATAAGTTTCGTCAGTTAATTCCTTAAGTTTAAGACAGCCTCTTTTTTTAGAGCAAACCTATTTATAAAACTGATCTCATTATAAAGGGAAAAACAAAAATCAAATCAATATCCAACTGCATGCCTTACTTAGAAAACTGAAAGAAAAGAATCATAAGCAGAAACTATTATGAGGTAGAATAATTTTAAATCAGAATACATACAGTTAGATGAAGTACCTGAAATCAATAGCATTGAGTCCAAGGAGCATGCCAGCAAGCATATTTGCTTCCTCACCCAAGACAATTGCTCCATCTTCATAAAATCTCCTAAAAAATGAAATGGGTGAATATGTATTAAAAACAGACTGAAGCTTCAGCTACAGGAATCAGTTAAAGCCCAAGCTAGAGTAGAAAGAACTAAAATTTATTTAATTTGTCAAAACAAGAACATACCGAGATCACTTAAATCTCTTGCACATACTTAGCAGAATAAAAAAAAGCTGAAATTGTAACAAGGAAAAAAGTCTTTCTAAGTGTTTATATCTCTCTTAAAAAGAATCTTCAAAGTGACTCCTTTAGTAGGCCTACAGTGTCTAGCATTTTTCCAAGACTGAAGCAATATATATGTAAACTGAAAGGTGGTAAACAGTCATTTAAACTGGTCTCCTTTCAAAAATATGCAGATTATTTTCTATTAATATACACAGAACAAACATAAACATACATTTTTTTTCTGTAATTCCAAGGGTTATTAACCAAACTAAGAACTAGGAAGATGTGATTAATAGTAATTTCTGCTAACCTTGTCACCCTGCTTATTTAACTTCTATGCAGAGTACATCATGAGAAACACTGGACTGGAAGAAACACAAGCTGGAATCAAGATTGCCGGGAGAAATATCAATAACCTCACATATGCAGATGACACCACCCTTATGGCAGAGAGTGAAGAGGAGCTAAAAAGCCTCTTGATGAAAGTGAAAGAGGAGAGTGAAAAAGGTGGCTTAAAGCTCAACATTCAGAAAACGAAGATCATGGCATCCAGTCCCATCACTTCATGGGAAATAGATGGGGAAACAGTGGAAACAGTGTCAGACTTTATTTTGGGGGGCTCCAAAATCACTGCAGATGGTGATTGCAGCCATGAAATTAAAAGATGCTTACTCCTTGGAAGAAAAGTTATGACCAACCTAGACAGCATATTCAAAAGCAGAGACATTACTTTGCCGACTAAGGTCCGGCTAGTCAAGGCTATGGTTTTTCCTGTGATCATGTATGGATGTGAGAGTTGGACTGTGAAGAAGGCTGAGCGCTGAAGAATTGATGCTTTTGAACTGTGGTGTTGCAGAAGACTCTTGAGAGTCCCTTGGACTGCAAGGAGATCCAACCAGTCCATTCTGAAGGAGATCAGCCCTGGGATTTCTTTGGAAGGAATGATTCTAAACCTGAAGCTCCAGTACTTTGGCCACCTCATGCGAAGAGTTGACTCATTGGAAAAGACTCTGATGCTGGGAGGGATTGGGGGCAGGAGGAGAAGGGGACGACAGAGCATGAGATGGCTGGATGGCATCACTGACTCAATGGACGTGAGTCTGAGTGAACTCTGGGAGATGGTGATGAACAGGGAGGCCTGGCGTACTGCGATTCATGGGGTCACAAAGAGTCAGACACGACTGAGCGACTGAACTGAACTGAACTGATGCTAACCTTTAACGTTACAATACTAATAGGGCAGATGGGCTACCTAGGTGGCTGCATACAAAAAAGAAAGTGCTCACTGTAACTCTGACAAAATGTAAATATGAATCTATCTTTTTTAATTCTTGTAAAGCCTTCTGTTTTGGTTAATGTTAATTTTTATAATGTTAAAGTTTATTTTTAAATATTTAAAATAAATATTTTGGAAAAATATCATTTAATATGGGCTTAAGGTATTTTTCCACAAAAGAATCTAAAGATTATTGAATTCATTTTCAAATAGTATCAAAAACTTGCTTATGTTCAGTAACAAGGATAATAAAATTGTTATAAGTCTTTATGTTACACAATGGCAAGGAACACCACTCTATAATCCCACTAACTAAAAGGAAAGCATCTTAGTAAATGAAATTTGTCCTGCTCTTTTCTATATTCTTGAGCTTATAAAGCGGAGAAGGCAATGGCAACCCACTCCAGTACTCTTGCCTGGAAAATCCCATGGATGGAGGGGCCTGGGGTTGCTGTCTTTGGGGTGGCACAGAGTCGGACACAACTGAAGCAACTTAGCAGGAGCAGCAGAGCTTATAAAGACTGCATATAAAGCCTATATTCTTATATTACTACCATCAATTCTGAATAGTCCACAGTTTACCAAACACTTTTATAATCATACTGTTTGATACTTGCAAAGCTGATCAAATAAATACAGAAGCAATTGTCATTCATTTCAATTTCATTATCAAGAAGAGAGACAGGTTAAAACAGTTTGCCCAAGATGATGCTGATAAACTTATCAAGGAAGAAAACCAATTTTTACTTAAGTTCTACATCTTTTCTACTGAACCATGATACTTCCTATAAAATAAAAATGTTTAAAGAGAATTTAACCTCTGTTACAGTCTGTAAGAAATTTTACATGAATAAAAAGTACAAAGGAAAATATAACTATTTACCCTCTGACAGATGTAAGGATACAAACAAACGTGATGGGAAGACTAGCTTGGATTAGATGCTCTTTCTTGGAACTATGTAAATTTACATTTCTTGAAAATGCAAATGAATAGTTACCATTTACATAAAGAGAAAAACTTAAAGTTTCAGCCTAACAAAGATCAGTAAAATAAATGGAAGAAATTCCTACATATTCAACTGAGGTGTTCCACAAAATGGTAAAGATATTTAGACAAAACTAATCCCAAAGAAAGGCAATGCCAAAGAATGCTCAGACTACCACACAATTGCACTCATCTCACATACTAGTAAAGTAATGCTCAAAATTCTCCAAGCCAGGCTTCAACAATACGTGAACCATGAACTTCCTGATGTTCAAGCTGGTTTTAGAAAAGGCAGAGGAACTAGAGATCAAATTGCCAACATCCACTGGATCATGGAAAAAGCAAGAGAGTTCCAGAAAAACATCTATTTCTGCTTTATTGACTATGCCAAAGCCATTGACTGTGTGGATCACAATAAACTGTAGAAAATTCTGAAAGAGATGGGAATACCAGACCACCTGACCTGCCTCTTGAGAAATCTGTATGCAGGTCAGGAAGCAACAGTTAGAACTGGACATGGAACAACACACTGGTTCCAAATAGGAAAAGGAGTACATCAAGGCTGTATATTGTCATCCTGCTTATTTAACTTCTATGCAGAGTACATCATGAGAAACACTGGACTGGAAGAAACACAAGCTGGAATCAAGATTGCCGGGAGAAATATCAATAACCTCACATATGCAGATGACACCACCCTTATGGCAGAGAGTGAAGAGGAGCTAAAAAGCCTCTTGATGAAAGTGAAAGAGGAGAGTGAAAAAGGTGGCTTAAAGCTCAACATTCAGAAAACGAAGATCATGACATCTGGTCCCATCACTTCATGGGAAATAGATGGGGAAACAGTGGAAACAGTGGCTGACTTTATTTTGGGGGCTCCAAAATCACTGCAGACGGTGATTGCAGCCATGAAATTAAAAGATGCTTACTCCTTGGAAGAAAAGTTATGACCAACCTAGACAGCATATTCAAAAGCAGAGACATTACTTTGCCGACTAAGGTCCGGCTAGTCAAGGCTATGGTTTTTCCTGTGGTCATGTATGGATGTGAGAGTTGGACTGTGAAGAAGGCTGAGCACCGAAGAATTGATGCTTTTGAACTGTGGCGTTGGAGAAGACTCTTGAGAGTCCCCTGGACTGCAAGGAGATCCAACCAGTACATTCTAAAGGAGATCAGCCCTGGGATTTCTTTGGAAGGAATGATGCTAAAGCTAAAACTCCAGTACTTTGGCCACCGCATGCGAAGAGTTGACTCATTGGAAAAGACTCTGATGCTGGGAGGGATTGGGGGCAGGAGGAGAAGGGGACGACAGAGGATGAGATGGCTGGATGGCATCACGGACTCGATGGACATGAGTCTGAGTGAACTCCGGGAGTTGGTGATGGACAGGGAGGCCTGGAGTGCTGCAATTCATGGGGTCGCAAAGAGTCAGACACGACTGTGCGACTGAACTGAACTGAACTGAAACATCTGAGATTTTGTCACTGCCTCAATGGCTAAATTGGCTGTTGACAGAATATTTGATCAACTGCTTGAAGAACTATGATTCCAATGGTTCTAGACCACCACTTCCTACGGGACACATGCATTTATTCTGGCATTTGACATCAGCAATCACCCATAATTCCCAGTACTTCCCTATATGAGAATAGGTCTATTTTATTTGCCACCTTGAGCTCATCATGTTTAAAAGTACATTCCAAGAGTCACATCAAAACTATTTTTGCTTGCTTTCCAATGTTAATATTATACTAGGAACTAATGAAAAATACCTGAAACAAAGATTAAATGGTTTTAGAGCCATTTTTAAGCAAGCTTAAAGGTAATTTATATACCCTATGTTTTATATATCATTTTGTTTTACTGAGTTTTTCTGGCCTTTGTTTTACGATTGATTTTTTAAGCTAACCTAGGGGCTTCCCTGATAGCTCAGTTGGTAAAGAATCCACCTCCAAGGCAGGAGACCCCGATTTGATTCCCGGGGCAGGACCATCTGCTGGAGAAGGGAAAGGCTACCCACTCCAGTATTCTGACCTGGAGAATTCCATGGACTACAGTCCACAGGGTTGCAAAGAGTCGGACACGACTGAGTGACTTTCACTGTCACTGTCATATAATACACTAAATGTGAAATCAATTAATTCCACTTAAAACCATATCTGAAATATAATATTACATAGACCTGATTTAATACGCCTTTACTGTAGCAGACGGGAGGGGAGGACAAACAGAAGAGGAAAGGCTAGTTAAGAGAACTGCCCATTGTATGTTGAACTTTTCACTATTAGATCTGATTAAGAAAATAAATAAATGCACTTAAAGAAATCTATCAACATTTAGTTTCATTTATAATATGCTATTTTATGTCACTTGACATTTGATATACTATCATTTAATCAAAGATACAAAGTCATCCATGTGTATTAAAGAGGCAGAAGCTATTACAAAAAATTGTTTTATTCCCTTAAGACAATATAGCAATAATTCTGACTGAAAATTTGATTTTTGTTATCAATATTTTCAAAGACTTCTAAAGACTGTAAACTTTCAATCTCTTCATTTTACCTCACAGAAAAATTGGAACATTAATAAAGCTTGCTTATATAACCAAGGTTATGTAACCAATGAGCCAAGAGTAAAGGCTAAGATGACTAATAATAGTAAGGTATACACTAAAAAAAAATTCCCTTTTGTTGAAAATATTTTTTGTTCTAAGGAAAATATTTTTATGAGAAGGATCTAAACCAAAACAGCATATTGGCTTGCAAAAATGGATTATAAATATTGAAAGTAGCAACATGAAAAATAAGTTTAAAACTTCTATTTAAAGAGTTACATGTTCAACTGTATCTTTCAAGTTTTATGTTTTAGAAACAAAGGAAAATTGTCAGCAACTATTTGATATTACTGTGATCTGTAAGAAAAGTCCCCACTTTCTATCAGGTGTACTCTTTCCAATGATTTGTATGTTGACTAGAAAAATACTAGACACTAGAAAGGTACTTAAAATAACACTCAAATAAGAATAATAATCTTTTTCTCAACACATATAATTTAATTCCAACTGAAATACGTCTACAATGCCATCTTTAGTGCTTATTCTGAAGGACTATTTTAAAACCTTTCAGGTATTTCAGTAACAAATATCCTTTGGATGGGAAGTGAACCACCAGAATAGATGATGTTGATACTGAACAATATCATGCTTCAAAATTTATTTTGAGAGTCATAAGTTATTCTATACACTAAAAGTGTAATACTCAAATATGAGAAAGCTTATTTTATAAGCCAAAGAAATTCCATTATCAATATCTTGTTCTCTTCCTCAGTTTAGTCTTTATTTAAGAAGCTTGAAGTGGGGGTAGATAAGATTCTCCCTCATGACATACAAAACAAATTATAGCATTACAAAGAAATGTGTTTTAGACCTATTCTATTCAACGACAAGCTGAATCAGAAAGAAAAGATAGCCAAAAAAGTCAATCTCCAAACAGTCTTGCTAAGAATGTAAGATTCTCTATTTTAACAACAAATACATCATGTAGCAAGACCTGTGTTATGTATGAGAGATAAAACGATAAAGAAGGTAAACATGACCCCTCTTTATGAAACTTACAGTCTAGGGGAGAGGACAAGCAATAAACAGAAGAGACAATCAGAGATGGCAAGCAGTATAAAATGAGGAACTAGGTTGTCGAGGTGGAGAAAAAGTAAAGATGAATCCAACTTTGAAAAAGGGCATTGGGAAAGATATTCTCGAGTAAGTGTTTATTCTGGGACCTTAGGCCCAAAGAAGTCTGAAAACAGGGCTTTGGAGGCCATATAACATTAATAATTGTGAACATGTACTGAGCGCCAGGCATAGTTATAAGTGCTTTACATGAATTATCTTGCTTAACTTCACCAACAATTTTTATGCCACAGAGGGAGTAAGAAATTTACCCACGATTCCACAGCTAGAAAGCGGTGAAACCAGGATCTGACTCCAGGAAATGTGTTTGCAGAGCCTGCTGGCTAAAGTAATGAGAAAGCATTTCAATGTTTAAAGTAGGAATTGACAGGATCCCTTTTACAATACTTTTTAAGAAGACTGGCTGGATGCTGGGTGGTCACTGGCAGGGGGGGAAACTGGAATCTCAGGCGGGAGGCTAACAGGGGAGGATGTAGGCAAGAGATGAGAGAGGTGTGCATTACTACTGCAGCCATAATGATAAAAGGAAACGGGTAGATTTGAAGCAGATTCTGGAAATAGGAAAAAGACTTGCTAATGGAATGGCTGTAATGAATGAAGGAGAAAAAGGAATCAAATATGAATTTAGATTTTGACTTCATCGGCCATTTAGGTAAGGCAATGAAACGACTTTCAAGAATGGGGTGAACAGGGTTAGACGGGAGAAGAATCAAGAAATCTGAACTAGCTAGAGATTTAAATGTGGTGTCATGACCACCCAGGTGGTATTTAAAACTCCAGAGATACAATGAGATATCACATCACACTGGTCAGAATGGCCATCATTTAAAAAAAAAAAAAAGTCTACAAACAACAAATGCTGGAGAGGAGGTGGAGAAAAGGGAAAAACCCTCTTGCATTGTTGGTGGGAATATAAATTGATACAACCACTATGGAAGAAGTATGGAGATTCCTTAAAAAAACTAGGAATAAAACTACCATATGACCCAACAATTCTACTACTGGGCATATACCCTGAAGAAACCATAACTAGAAAAGACACATGTATTCCAATGTTCAATGCAGCACTATTTATAAAAGTTGGTACATGCAAGCAACCTAGATGTCCATCAACAGATGAACAGATAAAGAAGCTGTGGTACATATATACAATGGAATATTACTCAGTCATAAAAAGGAATGCATTTGAGTCAGTTCTAATGAGGTGGATGAACCTAGAGCCTATTAAACAGAGTCAAGTAAGTCAAAAAGAGAAAACAAATACCATGTATTACCACATATATATGGAATCTGGAAGGATGGTACTGATGAACCTATTTGCAGGGCAGCAAAAATGGAGAAGGCAGTGGCACCCCACTCCAGTACTCTTGCCTGGAAAATCCCATGGACGGAGGCTGTAGTCCATCGGGTCGCTAAGAGTCGGACACGACTGAGCAACTTCACTTTCACTTTTCACTTGCATGCATTGGAGAAGGAAACGGCAACCCACTCCAGTGTTCTTGCCTGGAGAATCTCAGGGACAGGGGAGCCTGGTGGGCTGCCGTCTATGGGGTCACTTAGAGTCAGACACGACTGAAGCAACTTAGCAGCAGCAGCAATGGAGATGCATGAAATGTTCCCTTGGTATCTCTAATTTTCTTGAAGAGATCTCTAGTCTTTCTCATTTTGTTGTTTCCCTCTATTTCTTTGCACTGATCACTGAGGAAGGCTTTCTTATCTCTCCTTGCTATTCTTTGGAACTCTGCATTCAGATGCTTATATCTTTCCTTTTCTCTTCTTTTCACAGCTATTTGTAAGGCCTCCTCAGACAGCCATTTCGCTTTTTGCATTTCTTTTCCATGGGGATGGTCTTGATTCCTGTCTCCTGTATAATGTCACAAACCTCCATCCATAGTTCATCAGGCACTCTATCAGATCTAGCCCCTTAAATCCATTTCTCACTTCCACTGTATACTTATAAGGGATTTGAGTGAGGTTATACCTGAATGGTCTAGTGGTTTTCACTACTTTCTTCAATTTAAATCTGAATTTGGCAATAAGCAGTTCATGATCTGAGCCACAGTCAGCTCCTGGTCTTATTTTTGCTGACTGCATAGAGCTTCTCTATCTTTGTCTGCAAAGAATATAATCACTCTGATTTTGTGGTTGACCATCTTATGATGTCCATGTATAGAGTCTTCTCTTGTGTTGTTGGAAGAGGGTGTTTGCTATGACCAGTGCATTCTCTTGGCAAATTCTATTAGTCTTTGCCCTGCTTCATTCCATACTTCAAGGCCAAATTTTCCTGTTACTCCAGATGTTTCTTGACTTCCTACTTTTGCATTCCAGCCCCCTATAATGAAAAGGACATCTTTTTGGGGCGTTAGTTCTAAAAGGTCTTGTAGGTCTTCATAGCAGAAGACATTACTTTGCCAACAAAGGTCCATCTAGTCAAGGCTATGGTTTTTCCAGTGGTCACGTATGGATGTCAGAGTTGGACTGTGAAGAAAGCTGAGTGCCGAAGAATTGATGCTTTTGAACTGTGGTGTTGGAGAAGACTCTTGAGAGTCCCTTGGACTGCAAGGAGATCCAACCAGTCCATCCTAAAGGGGATCAGTCCTGGGTGTTCATTGGAAGGACTGACGCTGAAGCTGAAACTCCAATACTTTGGCCACCTCATGTGAAGAACTGACTCATTGGAAAAGACCCTGACGCTGGGAGGGATTGGGGGCAGGAGGAGAAGGGAATGAAAGAGGATGAGATGGCTGGATGGCATCACCGACTTGATGGACATGGGTTTGGGTAAACTCCAGGAGTTGGTGATGGACAGGGAGGCCTGGTGTGCTGCAATTCATGGGGTTGCAAACAGTTGGACATGACTGAGCAACTGAACTGAACTGAATGGAAATGCAGACGCAGAAAACAGACTTATGGACGTGGGGTCGAGGGAAAGAGTGGGTGGGATGAATGGACAGAGTAGTATGGAAACATATACACTTTATGTAAAATAGATAGTGGGAATTTGCTGAATGACTCAGGGAACTTAAAGTGGGGTCTGTGACAACCTAGAAGGTGGGATGGGATGGGAGGTGGAAGGGAGGTTCAGGAGAGAGGGGACATTATGTATACCTATGGCTGATTTGTACTGATGTATTGCAGAAACCCACACAATATTGTGAAGCAATTAGCCTTCAATTCAAAATAAATTTTTAAAAAAATCTCCAGAGACAGGTGCAGTTGTGAGGAGAGAAAGAACAGCAGACAACAGAAGACTGAGTGCAGAGAATACTGACACGAAGAAGCTGTTAACAGCAAAAGAAGCCTGAGAAAGAGCGAGTATTGAGGGACACAGAAAAGCCAGGAGTGTTATGTAGGTAAAAAAACAAAGAGGTTTTTCAAGAAAGAAGAAGGTTTCAACTCTTTCAGCTGGGCTGTGGAGTACAATGGGAACAGAGAGACACTCATTACATTTGGGTAGCTTGTGCATTATTGGTTTTCTTTTAAAAATCACCTTTGGTGGAGTGGTAGAGGCAGAGGCCAGACAAGGATGAAGAGTGACTCTGAAGAAAGGAGATGACAACAATGTGTATTTCCACTGTTTTCTCATCTACTTGCCATGAAGTGATGGGACCAGATGCCATGATCTTAGTTTTCTGAATGTTGAGCTTTAAGCCAACTTTTTCACTCTCCTCTTTCACTTTCATCAAAAAGCTATTTAGTTCTTCTCCACTTACTTTCTTAATTGTGGTGTCATCTGCATATCTGAGGTTATTGATATTTCTCCCAGCAACCTTGATTCCAGCTTGTGCTTCCTCCAGCCCAGCATTTTTCATGAAGTACTCTACACATAAGTTAAATAAGCAGGGTGACAATATACAGTCTTGACGTACTCCTTTCCCAATTTGGAACCAGTCTGTTGTTCCATGTCCAGTTTTAACGGTTGCCTCTTGACCTGCATACAGATTTCTCAAGAGGCAGGTAAGGTGGTCTGGTATTCCCATCTCTTTCAGAATTTTCCACAGTTTATTGTGATCCTCACAGTCAAAGGCTTTGGCACAGTCAATAAAGCAGAAATAGATGTTTTTCTGGAATTCTCTTGCTTTTTTGATGACCCAACGGATGTAGGCAACACCTAAGCAAAGATACTGTCATCTGTACCAGCTAGTCAGCTAAAACAATGTGTCACATTAAAGACCCAGATTTTCTCAAAATCCAAAATGTCAAACATGCCATCAAGACGTGCAAATTAAGATTTTAGATATATGATTTCTGTATATACATGCCTAATTTCCTGTCAAAACTGGCCTACAGTCACTCTCTTCCTTCAGAAACATGATTAACAAGGTAGAAATATGTATGGTAATTTAAGTGTCAAAGTCAGTGCTGCCAGATAGAACCTTCTGCCATGAAGCACTGTTTTGCATTCATGCTGTCCAATTTGGTAGCCATGAACCACAAAGGGCCAGAGAACACCTAAAGTGTGATAAAGCAACTAAAGAACTGATTCAGTAATTTAATTTCTATTTTAATTTACTCAGTGGCATGTGGTTAGTGGCTACTATACTGAACAATACATATATAAGATACTGAAATTATTTAATATTTTCATTTACAAATACTATTGAAATGGAAAAAAAGTGAGTGCTTTAACAAAAGCCTTAAATATAGATTAGCAGGGCAGAGCTGAGTGGGCATGACTGTTGTCCTTATATGAACCTTTTCTCTATCATCATAGAGTGAAAGTCAATCAGTCGTGTCTGACTCATTGCAACCCCATGGACTTTACAGTCCATGAAATTCTCCAGGCCAGAATACTGGAATGAGTAGCCCTTCCCTTCTCCAGGAAGAATCGTCATAAAAAGTTAATAAAAATCCTGTTTTGCACAATGTACCATCTCATAAATCTATACAGCCTAAGGAGAACATTGGTATAGACTGCCCCAAAAACACAACTGAGCAATCATTAATTATATAAGAATTAAAGAAGTGAATAAAATAAATGTTGTGGTGTGGAAAGAGGAAGAAAGCAATAGGAAAAGTCTGTGGTGAGAATGAAACTTCAAGTGCTGAAAAAGTAAGAATCAAAACTTTTCAGAAAAAAGATATTCCAGGCATAATGAGGCCTGAAAAGGTAAACCAAGGTGGAAGTATGTTTAGTTGAAAAACTATTTCCCTAAGAAGACAGTGGACTTATCTGAAACATATAAAAAGGGGAAATAAAATAGGTGAGGACTTGAAAAACAAAGAAGTCTTTATTCTATTTTTACTTCTAAGTCTTCAGGTGACTCTCTTAATATATATTTGAAAATTAAAAGGACTTTTAAACCTGGTTGTTTTGAAGTCTCTCAGAGCTGTAGAGATGTATTCAGACAAATGTTTTTCCATGAGTGCTACTCTGATCCAGGCTCTACCCTAAAAGGAAAAAGAAAGAATCAAACATAAAGAAAAAATTAGAAATTAAAAAATTTTGTGTTCACTATGTCATCAAAAATATAAGCATTTTAACATGCAAAGAATAACTCACTCAAAATGTGTATTTGATAAGATGAGATAAATTTTAATTATATATAGTATATACTTTATTTCTCTAAAGGTATAGGGTAGAGCATGTCCGATTAATTTTCTAGCTTCTGCAGGGACAGAACCATCAAAATTGAGTTACTTGGGTTAGAGACTCCTTGTGAATTATATAAGGAAATTACAAGACTCATCTCTTTACTTCAGTGTCCAAATCAACACACTAATTGAAATGAGTCCCCTTATAAAACAAGAGGAAAGAGTCCATTCTCATTAATAAAAATAATCCTCACACCACTTGTTTAGTCTTTCCAGAAGGAAGTTTACACAACAAATAGTGAACCAAATTTCATTATTTATCATTTATCCAAATCATGAGTCACTGAATTTGGTGCCTCCAGAGCATTCTAAAAGATATTACCAGAAATTTAAACCAGAAAAAGCAAAAACACAACAAAAAATAGCCCAGAAGCATATCCTAGAATAAAATGACAGAAATACACAATTCTAACAAAATATGAATAATCTTACTTTTGAAAAGGGGTAACAGCATTCAGTAGTTGGGACTAGTCAGTAAAGTTTTCTTCATAAGCCAAAACATTTATTCTGAACTTTTTGTTTAGAATCAAAGAATACTCAATAGTGAGAATTTTATAATCCTATTATGTTCATTTCACTCAACCCTTTCACACCTCTCCAGAAAAATCTATGAAGATTGACTATATAAAAAATCAAACCACTGTAATAGTAGCTAAGAATAAAGTGAAACTAACCAATATGATGGTCAACTACCAACTACCAGTATAGAAAAAAAGCACTGAAATGCCTACACTTACAGAAATATCTACAGTTCTAGTGATTTCCTCAAACTGTTGGAAAGAAAGGATTGAAAACAAGTTAATCCAGACAGTGGCAAAACCTGGCAGGCTAGAAACTGCTGTACTGTTTGGAAATAAAGGAATGACATGGGCGTGGCTTAGCACGCCAGTCAATCTGCCCACCAACCTCAAAACCCCTTAGCTTGCCCTTGTGCTCAGCCAACTGCTTCTGCTGAGTAAGCCTAGGGGAACCTACAGTTAGTTGTAGCTGATTGGAACAGAGGAAGGGAAGAGGCACACAACAGCCCTCAGTCTCAAGTTTCTTAAAATTTCATCGAAAAGACAGACTAGCAGTAGTGGCTTGAATCAAAAAGCTACATGCTCACACAGAAGCAGGGAAAGTTGCCCTGGAGAGAAAGTGTGCTATTGTTAGATAAGAAACGAGGGGGAAAGCCTTGCTTCCTGATTTATCCATTTCAAGCCATACAAAGCTGGGCTACACCTAGTTTCCTGTCTTTGGATGTTGTGCAATCCTGTTACACTGTTGTAATATTTGGTGCTAATTTTTAACGGTTTCTTTTCTTTCAACAAAAGCAACAGAATATTTAAAGCTTGTTGGAATCATCAACAGGGAAAAGCTGAAAAGCAGGTATAAGATTTTAGACTGCATCAGTTAGGTAATGGTGAATCACTGTAGGTTGTTGTTATTGTTTGGGAGACACAAATATTAGCCTGTTTGCCACTAAAGGTTTTTGGGAAAAAAAATTAATAAAAGTAGTCAACACTCCTGAAGAATGTAATTAATAAAAGCTTGCCTCTGTATTAGACACATTAAGATATTTAACCCTCCTGAGAACTGTGTCAGTTACAATACTGTCCCTACCTTACTATATGAGGAAACAAAACAGACACAACGAGAAGGCAGGGGACTCATCTCACCACCAAACTGACCAACCTAATAGAATTACGATCCATACCCCCTACCTTCCCTATTTCAGGGGGTGGACTACAACTATGTAAGAGAATAAAAAGACGAATCACAGAGTGGACAAAAGTATCTGCGTTATATGGAACTGACAGAAGACTCTCGTCTGTAAAATACAAAGAGTTCTTACAAACCTCTAGGAAAAAGATAAGTCCATTTAAAAATGGGCTGTAAGGGGGCGAGTTCAAACCAGAGAGTCAATTTCTTTAGCAGACATCAGAATACTTAGTTTTCTTCCTTTCTGTATTAGTTTTTATAAGTGGCATTTTTCAAAGAATTTGCCCATTTCATTTAAATTTTTTAATTTACAGGTGTGAAGTTATTCATACCTTCTCTTGGGATTTTTAATGTTTGTACAGTCTGTGGGGTTTACACTTCTTCATTACAGATATGGGTAATTTATAACCTCTCTTTTTTTCCTTCTAGTAGCCTTGCTAGAAACTTATCAGTTATACTAATCTTTTTAAAACACCAACGTCTGGTTTTGTTGATTTTCTTATAGTGTACAATTATTTATTTGAACTTTTATTCTTCATTACTTCTTTCCTCCTACTTTGGGCTTATTACTTTTTTAAAAAGTTTCTTGAGATGAAAGCTTTGATAACTGATTTTCTGCCTTTTTCTTAAAATACATAAAAGCCTACTTAAACTTATCTATTCTCCTTTAAGTACAATTTTTATATATTTTCATTATCATTACTAAGTATGTTTTCATTTCATGTGCAATTTCTTTTTTCATTCGTGAGTTATTTAGAAATTCTTCTCAACTTCAACTTATATAAGCCTAGTTAACTCTTTGTTATGGATTCTACTGTGGTTAGAAAACATTATATTTGTTTATATTTCAATCCTCTGAAATTCATTGATGTGCAATACAACTTAGCAAACGATCGATTATTGTAAAGCTCATTAAGACTGAATATTTTGTAGTTTCCTATTTTGATTTTCTTATATACTCCAGTTCTCTAGTATTAATCTTTATTTATATCTTCTTCATATTATAATTACTTAATAGTCCATTATCTGCATCTCCCATAGGTCTGTTTCAATTTTTTACATTTCTTAGTTTTGTTCATTTAACCTTGTTTCCCAATATGCTTGGTGATTTTTTATTAAATATTAGACATTGTGGAAGAAAATTTGCAGCAACTCTAATGCTACTTTTCTCTAGAGTAGATTTACTTTTCTTATGGTAGACAAGTGTATTTGAAAACCACTTTGTACCACTTAAGGGCACCACTTTTAGGTTTTTGGGGTGCTGGTTTTCATCTGAATTTCCCTAACTCCCAAGGAACAGCCTTTCTGGCGTCTCAAAAGCCTGGAGTGTTTACAGGGCCCCTTCAATTTGTTTCACTTCCAGGTTTGGGGCCATCACAGTAATGAACTAGCGATAGGAAAAGTGGAGTGGTAGTTAAAAGAGGAGGTAGATTATGAATCAGTAAGAGAAAATGAACATAAAAGTGGCCTCTTTGCAATACTGTATCTTACTGTAAAGTTCCAGTATTTGGTAACTCTGGTGTATCTGTGATTAACACCCTCGCTCTCTGCCTCTGCCTCTTTCAGTAGAAAATCTGGCTAACCACCATCTAGGACAAAGCACGACAAGGTAAGCGTCTGAACAAGGAAAAAGTAAGAAGAAGATGAGACCAGGAAAAACTAGGCAGAATTAGGGACATAAATCATCAGAATGTATTAAGGGCTACACTCACAGTTCTGTCACAGTATAGGTGCTCAATAAAAATTTATCAGCTGGAGAGATGCATGGATATACGAGTCGTTGATGTGATTAGTATATTCAGAAGTTATAATATGTTACATTTATACTGAATAGAAGGAATACATAGGGTAAGCAACCATAAATTACGAAAGCCTAACACATCCTTAAATAAGAATTTTAAAAATAAGAACGCTCTTAAAACCAAAGAAAAAGAAAATTCACACAAGACATCCAGGAAGAAGGAAGAACTCAATGACAGTAGAGAGTTCATACTTTCAGGCCAGAGACTGACTAAAGGGGAAGAAGGCAATCTTGAACTTGAAATCAGCTGGGAT
The DNA here is from genome assembly GCF_023091745.1 of Budorcas taxicolor. Taxonomy (NCBI): domain Eukaryota; kingdom Metazoa; phylum Chordata; class Mammalia; order Artiodactyla; family Bovidae; genus Budorcas; species Budorcas taxicolor. The sequence goes on along the minus strand of NC_068913.1, from coordinate 34,513,075 downwards.
ACTAAGAAAATCCAATGGAAATATCTGCAACATGAACAACAATAGTAACTAAGGATCCAATACAATGGACCTCCTGTCAAAGGTCATGTATTAATATCATGCTTACAAGTAATTGGCCCACATTAGCAAATAGGGAAGATGGATAAGTTCAGAAGCAAACAAAATAGGTACCTGTTGATATGAAGTTATTTTTCTCAGAAAGCTAATTCTAGCCTGATATGAAATAAGCTGACGTACAGAAATCCTATGTCCCTAATTCCTGCATATTTTTATTCCTGCATACTTTTTATTTTTGGCTGCACTGGTGGGCCTGCGGGATCTTCGTTCCCTGACCAGGGATCAAACCCATGCCCTCTGCAGTGGAAACAGAGTGGTAACCACTGGACTGACAGGGAAGATCCCTTGTGTACTGCAGAAAGAAGAGCTGCAAATATGGCTGAGATGTAAAGATTACAGTCACAGTCTTCAATTCAAATATTCTATTTCATTGACAGGCTATGAATAGGCCCTGGAAAACGAGCTCAGCTAGTCACAGACTAAGCAAAGAAAGGGAATGTCTACATTTTACAGGTCTCAGATTACGGTGACTAAGTTCACATCTCTTGTGGCAGCAAGTTTCTACAATGTGAATCTCAGCTGTACAGTGATACAAAGACACAGGCAATCCTGATTCAATCAATCAATTTGGAGAATGTCTCTGGACTGAATCAATCATTGCGCCACAGGGCATCCTGCCTTCCACTATTTAAAATGTTCACATAGCCCTAAAAGTATAATCAGAATGATCTGGTTTCTTAAATAGGAGTCAAAAATGAAGATTGTAGTTTTGGTCCCAAGCCTACTGAGTTACACACTGTTTAAAACGTAAGCTTGGTGCTCAGGTTCTGATACGTTTTCCCAAGTATCAAGGCTGGATAAGAGTGCTATACATACTAGCAGTCACTCCGAACTGCAGTTCAAAGGCTCAGTAAACCTGCCAGCTGAGATATCTGTTTAATCCTTCAATCCTGACACTTGGCAGATGTGATTCACTGAGTAGATTAACTAGTTTGCTCTTTGCACTACAATAAATAAAGACAGGTGTAATCTTTGCCTGCAGACTTCTCTAGACAAGTAGTAGATCTTTTTTCCCCCACAAGTATTAATAAATGGAGGCTTCTCTGGTGGCTAAGACGGTAGGTAGAGTCTGCCTGCAATGAGGCAGACCTGAGTTTGATCCCAGGGTTGGGAAAATCCCCTGCAGAAGGAAATGCCAACACACTCCAGTATCCTTGCCTGGGGAATGGACTCTGTTTGAGGCCTGAGCAAAACAAAGATATAAAAACAGGATTTAGAACGTAATTATTCTGTGGTGTTTTGATACTCAATACCAGTTTTTTACAGAATAAATATTAATCTGTCTCTGCTGGGCAGCATCTTGCTGTGTAGGGCCTACTCCCAAGGCTTATTAAGAGAGCTGGTCAGCTGGAGTTTGGGATTCTTTGGTCCACCCAGGTCAAGAGTGCTACATTTCTAGTGCTTCTTACCTTCTCAACTACCTTTTCTACTTTGGTATATGCTAGTTATAGAAATATATTCTCCCCTATATTGAAGGGGTTTAGAATACACTTGTCATGTTAATCTTTCCTGCTTTTAATTTGAAAATAAGAAAATAAAGTTTCTGTATCACTGGGGTACCTTCTATGAATACAACCCCTTATGATTATACAGTGGAAGTGACACACAGATTCAAGGGATTAGATCTAATAAACAGTGCCTGAACAACTATGGATGGAGGTTCCTAGCATTGTACAGGAGGTGGTGACAAAAACTATCCCCAAGAAAAAGAAATGCAACAAGGTAAAATGGTCATCTGAGAGGGCTTATAAATAGCTGAGAAATGAAGAGAAGCTAAAGGCAAAGGAGAAAGGGAAAGATACACCCATCTCTAAACAATAGCAAGGAGAGATAAGAAAGCCTTCCTCAGTGAACACTGCGAAGAAACAGAGGAAAACAACAGAATGGGGAAAATTAGAGATCTCTTTAGGAAAATCAGAGATACCAAGGGAACATTTCATGCAAAGATGGCCTCGATAAAGGACAGAAATAGGATGGACCTAGAAGAAGATATGAAGAGGTGGCAAGAATACACAGAAAAACTATACAAAAAAGATCTTCATGACCCAGATAACCACGATGGTGTGATCACTCAGCTAGAGCCAGACATCTTGGAATGTGAAGTCAGGTGGGCCTTAGGAAGTATTACTACAAACAAAGCTGGAGGAGGTGATGGAATTCCAGCTGAGATATTTCAAATCCTAAAAGATGATGCTGTGAATGTGCTGTACTCAATACAGAAGAAAATTTGGAAAACTCAGCACTGACTACCGGACTGGGAAAGGTCAGTTTTCATTCCAATCCCTAAGAAGGGCAATGCCAAAGAATGTTCAAACTACCATACAGTTGTGCTCATTTCACATGTTAGCAAGGTAATGCTCAAATCCTTCAAGCTAGGCTACAACATTACATAAACCGAGAACTTTCAGATATATACACTGGACTTAGAAAAGGCAGAGGAACCAGAGATCAAATTGCCAACATCCACTGAAAAAGCAAGAGAATTCCAGAAAAACATCTGCTTCATTGACTATGCTAAAGCCTTTGACTGTGTGGATCATAACAACTGTGGAAAATTCTGAAAGAGATGGGAATACCAGACCACCTGACCTGCCTCCTGAGAAACCTGCATGCAGGAAAAAGCAACAGCTAGAAACAGACATGGAACAACAGGCTGGTTCCAAATTGGGAAAGGAGTACTTGCAGGCTATATATTGTACCCTAGTTGTTTAAATTATATGCAGAGTACATTATGTGAAATGCCAGGCTAGATGAATCACAGGTTGGAATCAAGACTGCCAGGGGAAATATCCATAACTTCAGATATGTAGATGACACCACCCTAATGGCAGAAAGCAAAGAGGAACTAAAGAGTCTCTTAATGAAGGTGAAAGAGGAGAGCAAAAAAGCTGGCTTAAAATGTAACATTTTCAAAAAACTAATCTCATGGCATCTGGTCCCATCACTTCATGGCAAATAGATGGGGAAAAAATGGAAACAGTGACAAACTTTATTTTCTTGGCTCCTGAATTACTGTGGACAGTGACTGCCCCCATGAAATTAAAGACACTTGCTCCTTGAAAGAAAAGCTACGACAAACCTAGGCAGTGTTTTAAAAAGCAGACATATCACTTTGTCGACAAAGGTCTATATAATCAAAGCTATGGTTTTTCTGATAGTCATGTATAGATGTGAGAGTTCAATCATAAAGAAGGATGTGCGCTTAAGAATTGATGCTTTTGAACCCTGATGCTAGAGAAGGCTCTTGAGAGTCCCTTGGACAGCAAGGAGATCAAACCAGTCACTCCAAAAAGAAATCAAGCCCAAATATTCACTGGAAGAACTGATGCTGAAGCTGAAGCTCCAATATTTTGGCCATATGATGTGAACAGCCAGCTCACTGGAAAAGACCCTGATGCTGGGAAAAACTGAGGGCAGGAGGAGAAGGGGGTGACAAAGAATGAAATCGGTGGATGGCATCATTGCTTCAACGGATATGTGTCTGAGCAAACTCTGGGAGACAGTGAAGGACAGGGAAGCCTGGCATGCTGCAGTCCATGGGGTCACAAACAGCCGGACATGACTGAGCGACTGAACAAGTCTTTTCATCTTAACCTACAGAAGCCAAGATACAAACTCAAGTTAAGATGCAAAAGAGAATTCAAATTGCACATTTTTAAAACCTGTATTCAATCAGACAATTAGAAAGTAAATAAATGAACAAATTTAATAGTTCAAGAAAACGGAGGCCAAAGGACCACTAAGATAACAATTGTGACAAAAATGAAATCTGCTAAAGCAAAAGAGAAACAAAAAAGATTTAAACATCTATGAGAAAAACTTTTTTACAAAAAACTAGTCATAGTTGACTTAGAAATGAAGACATTTATTGACTTCAATGTATTCCCTATTGGCTCAGACAGTAAAGAGTTTGCCTGCAATACAGGAGACCCGGGTTTGATCCCTGGGTCAGGAAGATCCCTAGAGAAGGGAATGGCAACCCACTCCAGTATTCCTGCCTGGAAAATCCCATGGACAAAGGAGCTTGGTGGGCCCCAACCCATGGCGTTGCAAAGAGTCAGACATGACTAACACACTAACTTAAAAATATTACACATTCCATTAAACAAGATAAATACATTTTTGTTAATATTAACATTATCAGAATTAAGTGTTTCAAGTCCTAGGAAGCTATAAAGCTTGTGAATACACTTTAACTAGTTTTCCCAAATTCTAATTTATACCTGAAAGCTTTCATTTTAATGTTGGCAACAAATACTGTCAAGCTCTTTTTCTTGTCGGAACAGACTTATTTCATTCATCTTTATTTAAGGACTGTCTACAAATGCCTAAGTCAAAAAAGCTATAGTTTGAATGTTTTCAAGTAAAAATACTATTACACAACAAAAGCATCTAGTTCAGCTAACAATTCAAACGGTTGCATGAGTACTTTTCCTTGAGACGACCACCATATTTCAGTATGCTGCAGAAACGCTTTATGCATGCTTCCCATTGTGTCACTCAAAATACTAAAAAGAAAGGCTTTCAAAGGTTGAGATTTAATTAAATTAATGTTTACCAATATAGACATTAAGTGAAACTGGCTTTTTTTCTTTGACTGAGTGCATGAAGAGGAAGAACTCAATGACCACTAGAATAGTTTGATGCCACTGTTTTACGCCAAGGCATCAGCAATCTTACCTACCACTGCTTCTGCACCAGTAATATGAATATCAACCCGGTTCAACAGGCAAATCACAGTCTGGAATTATGTGAACACAGTCTGACATGCGGACTGCCAGTGCGGGACACAAAGAGCTGCTGAAACTTCACAGACTGGGAAAGATTTCACCGTGCCTCTCAAAAAAGAAACTCACAGTGACTAGCTTCATGCCTTCTTGCTACTTATAGGGCAACAGAGAAGATTTAAGAGCACTCTAAAATAACTAGTAGAAAAAATTAAGCCTCTGAAAGATGTTAAATTTGGTTAAGTGCTTAATTTCAACAAAGAAAAGAAATATTGCATATAGCAAAGAGCTTGAATTCTCTATTTGGGTTAAAATGCTTCAGCTGAGAGCACACACACACACCCTGCACATTACTACTGATGTCTTACCTTAGCTCTGGAGGAACTGACATGTTCCATATTTTCAATGCTGCAGATACAGTTCTGTGAAACTTTCCGGCAAGCCACTCTGATATAGTCCCAGAAGCTACGAGGACTTCCATAACCAAACCAGGTTACTTGACCTTCAGGAGACAAATTGTAACACAAAATAAAAAGAAAACCAGACTAGTAACTCAAAATGCAAAAACAACAAAATAAAGGGCAGTAGAGTGTGGGATTGTGGAAAGGACACTGATCTTGGGGTCAAAAAGCCTTAAGTCTGGTCCCTTTCTAACTTTACCTACTTGTGTGATTTTGGACCATCTATTTAATGGATCTGGATCGTAGTTTTCTCAACAATACAATCAGAGTAAATGAAGCAAAAAGGGCCTAGACACTAAACACAATTGTCTGCATGTTAATATCCTATTATTCTAACACAGTCTTTCAGAGAGCACACAGTTATCCTTCCTTGTGCTTCCAGTTAAGCATTCATTTAAATCACACCTTTGCTGTTTCCTGGCTGTGTGACCCCAGCCAAGTTAATAAACCTTTCTGAACACCACTTTTCCTGACACTAAAAGGGGACTAATTGGAGTAACCACTTAATGAGTATTCTCTGAATCAAATACAATAATACCTGAGTAATGCCTGACTAGTCCTGAGTAATGCCTGAGTAATGAGTATTGAGTATATGAGTAATGAGTATTGAGTAATGCCTGAGTATTCAGAGTATGAGTATTCTCTGAATCAAATACAACAATGCCCGAGTAATGCCTGAGCAGTCCTGAGCATAGGACTTAGCACATTAAAGTACTATAAAATAAGAACAATAATAAAAAAGAAAAACAAAATGTTACCTCCTAAACCTTTCTCTTCTTGGAAAAACAGAAAAAAATTTAAAAGGCAACACTTTTTCTCCTCTTCAGAGGAATACTTGGAAGAAATGAAACAATGTGTAGCCTATAAGTACCTAACAACTTCGGGAAGGTACACTGACTAATCATTACCACCCATTCACTGTCATTCTCCCAAGCCTTCATCCGTCATTCACCTGCTCACTCCTAGTCAACAACCCGTGACAGGTCCTTGGGCACTTACCATTCTAATCTTCCAGACCTGGATAACTTCATCTGTGTTCAAGAACAAATGTTCTTTTGTGTGTATTAATATTCCAATGCAGGACTTTGGGTAATAAGTCCATGGGAACAATTTTTTACTCTTAATATTTTTCAATAGGATATGAGAGACATATTCGTATATCTTCAGTTTTCTGAAATAATTATTCTTACCTAGGGAAGCTGTTCAATCTTAAGAAAGAGTAGCTTTTTAAAACCTCTGCTTCTTTATTTTGAAGTAACATTTATTTATCTCAATTTTCTTTTCCCCAGGAACATGTTCTCTTTAAACATCATCAAGAAGTATAACAGTGTTCTTGTCCACAAGCAGCATTTTAGGAACAATGTCTGAAATATCTTGAGTGGTGTCCAACCACAGCAACACCTAAGAATAACTAAGCTTCTTTTAAAAGGTACTTATGTCTGGGCTCCACCCAAGCTAAATCATCAGAATCTTTGGGGGTGGGCCTAGGCACTGGTATTGTTAAAAAGATCCTTCTGGTATTTCTAATTATATAGTTAATCAACCAAGGGAAGGCTCACATGTCACGATAGGTAATCCCTATTTATCATGCAGGACATTTCAAAGGCCTCCTCTTTTTGTAAGCTGCATGTGATCTCTACAGCAAGTCACTCCTCCCTACGAGCTGGCCTAATACCCTGAGCTTACACGTATAGTTACTTGCTTACTTCATTGTATCACACATTAGATGGTAAGGTCACTAAGGCAGAGACTATATCTTATTTGTCTTTAATTCTATCTCCAGCACTTGTGACACAATGCTTGTCTCACAGCAGGCATCTAATAAATATTAAAACAAATTGACTGGTTAATCCACACTAACCAGATCTTAACTGTAACTCATATAAAAATTTGAATCTTAAAAATCTAATTAGGATCTTTTTACAGTAACAGCTCAGTGACAATCTGGTATCAAGATGTCTGCATGCTATATTACAAACATCAAATATTCTGGACAAAAATATTTACTTTTATAAAAATACAAAAGCATTGACACATCCCTACTCAAACATCATTATATAACTCAAACGTCTCTTCAGTAATGAAATCTTACTGCCAAAAGACAGAAATCTATAGGAGTATTTATAATCTTCCTTCTTTCCTTCAGTCTCTCCCCATCACTTTTCTTTGCTCCTTCTCCTCTTTAGTTAAAAATAGTTCCCAGAACATGATGTCAGTATAGTCTGTTTTTAGGTCAATTTTCATGTTATCAATTTGTTAGCCATTTGGAGAAGAGAGGATGTCTAATGCTAAGAATATGGGCTTTTGAGTCAAGAGGATCAGAACAGATCACTTTCTAGACATGCAATCTTAAGCAAATGACTTTTCACTTTACCAACCTGAGTTTCTTCTATAAACTGATAATAGTGGTAGTTATCTACATGATAACACTGTTGTGAAAAGATAATGTATGTGCATCAATTACTACATAACCTAATACAGATATTAATAATCATTATTACTTTTATAATTATTATCATAGAATGAGTTAAGAGATCCAAGCTCCCCTTGCATTACAGAATAGCAATGAAATGCACAGTGAAGTTTTTCCCATTATTTGTATAGAATCTAGAAAAATCTTTAAAATTTACTCCCTAATCCAACCTTTTCCCATATCAACCATGCTAAATTGACCTCCCTAAAATCTAGTCTTGGTTAATTTCTTTAGCTTCTATTAATTGACATCATCCCACAGTTTAAAAATGAGCACTAGCAACCACACTTCTTTCAATAAATGGAGTACCATAGACAGGAAGCAGTCTTGAAGGGAGAATCACAAGGTTTCTCTGGTAACTTTATTTTAAACC